>NC_061508.1:222674780-223033006 GCF_022539505.1 Lolium rigidum | reverse complement strand
TATGGAATGGAGTTCGAATATTTGTTCGGAGTCCCGGATGAGATCCCGGACATCACGAGGAGTTCGGAATGGTCCGGAGAATAAGATTCATATATAGGATGTCATTTTATGTGAATTAAAATGTCGCGGAAGGTTCTATGGAAGGTTCTAGAAGGTTCTAGAAAAGTCCGGAAGAAACCACCAAGGAAGGTGGAGTCCACATGGGACTCCACCTCCATGGCCGGCCAACCCTAGTGGGGGAGGAGTCCCAAGTGGACTCCCCTTAGGGGGCCGACCACCCCCATATGGGAGGTGGAACTCCCACCTCTAGTGGGAGTCCTAGCTTGGCTAGGTTTCCCCTCCATATGGAAGGTTTTTGGTTCGGGTCTTATTCGAAGACTTGGAGACCAACTCTTGGGGATCCACCTATATAATGAGGGGCCAAGGGAGGGGGCCGACCACCCCAAGACCACAAGCTGGCCGCCCCCCTTGAAGTGGCCGGCCACCCCTCCCAAACCCTAGCCGCCCTCTCTCCTCCATATCTCCCGGGTAGCTTTAGCGAAGCTCCGCCGGAGTTCTTCACCGCCACCGACACCACGCCGTCGTGCTGTCGGATTCAAGAGGAGCTACTACTTCCGCTGCCCGCTGGAACGGGGAGGTGGACGTCGTCTTCATCAACAACCGAACGTGTGGCCGAGTACGGAGGTGCTTGCTCGTTCGTGGCGCTCGATGTCTACGGGAGCTTCTATTCTTGTAGACGGTGTTGGGCCTCCAAGAGCAGAGGTTTGTAGAACAGCGAGCAAGTTTCCCTTAAGTGGATACCCAAGGTTTATCGAACTCGGGGAGGAAGAGGTCAAAGATATCCCTCTCATGCAACCCTGCAACCACAAAGCAAGAAGTCTCTTGTGTCCCCAACACACCTAATAGGTGCACTAGTTCGGCGAAGAGATAGTGAAATACGGGTGGTATAAATAAGTATGAGCAGTAGCAACGGTGCCGAGAAAAGTGCTTGGCGTGTAGTTGATGGTGGTGGTATTGCAGCGATAATGCATGATAAAACGAGTAAACAAGCGGTAGTAACTCAGCGGTAGTAACGCAGCAGTAGTAAACAAGCGGTAGTAACTCGGCGGTATTTAGGAACAAGGCCTAGGGATTACACTTTCACTAGTGGACACTCTCAACATTGATCACATAACAGAATAGATAAATGCATACTCTACACTTTTGTTGGATGATGAACACATTGCGTAGGATTACACGAACCCTCAATGCCGGAGTTAACAAGCTCCACAATAATGCTCATGTTTAAGTAACCTTTAGTGTAAGATAGATCAACGCTACTAAACCAAGTACTAGCATAGCATGCACACTTGTCACCTTCATGCATATGTAGGAGGAATAGATCACATCAATATTATCATAGCAATAGTTAACTCCATAATCTACAAGAGATCATGATCATAGCACAAACCAAGTACTAACACGGTGCACGCACTTGTCACCTTTGCACACATGCAGGAGGAATAGAACTACTTTAATAACACATCACTAGAGTAGCACATAGATAAATTGTGATACAACATGCTGCAATCATAAAGAGATATAAATAAGCACCTCACTATGCCATTCAATGAGTAAGTATTCAGTGAAATATGGCCTAAGAGACCCACACGGTGCACACACTGTCACCTTTACACACGTGGGACTAGGAGTCTCCGGAGATCACATAGGTAAAACTCACTTGACTAGCATAATGACATCTAGATTACAAGCATCATCATATGAATCTCAATCATGTAGGGCAGCTCATGAGATTATTGTATTGAAACACATAGGAGAGAGATGAACCACATAGCTACCGGTACAGCCCCGAGCCTCGATGGAGAACTACTCCCTCCTCATGGGAGCAGCGGCGGTGATGAAGATGGCGGTGGAGATGGCAGCGGTGTCGATGGAGAAGCCTTCCGGGGGCACTTCCCCGCTCCGGCGGGGTGCCGGAACGGAGATCCTGTCCCCCGGATCTTGGCTTCGCGATGGCGGCGGCTCCGGCGGGTTTACGTGGGTTTCGTCAATTGGTATCGGGTTTTCGATCCGGGGGCTTTTTATAGGCGGAGAGGCGGCGCGGGAAGGTCGAAGGGGGCCCACACCCTAGGGGCGCGCCCCCCTTGGCCGCGCCGGGGTAGGGTTTGGTGGCCCCGCCTCCCTTCTCTGGCGGTTCTCGTGTGTTCGGATGCTTCCGGGTAAAATAGGAACACGGGCGTTGATTTCGTCCGATTCGAGAATATTTCGTTACTAGGATTTACGAAACCAAAAACAGCAGAAAACGAGAGCGGCACTTCGGCATCTTGTTAATAGGTTAGTTCCGGAAAATGCACGAATATGACATAAAGTGTGCATATAACATGTAGATAACATCAATAATGTGGCATGGAACACAAGAAATTATCGATACGTTGGAGACGTATCAGCATCCCCAAGCTTAGTTACTGCTCGTCCCGAGCGGGTAAAACGATAACAAAGATAATTTACGGAGTGACATGCCATCATAAACTTGATCATACTATTTGTAAAGCATATGTAGAGAATGCAGCGATCAAAACAATGTGTATGACATGAGTAAACAAGTGAATCATAAAGCAAAGACTTTTCATGAATAGCACTTCAAGACAAGCATCAATAAGTCTTGCATAAGAGTTAACTCATAAAGCAATAATTCAAAGTAAAGGTATTGAAGCAACACAAAAGAAGATTAAGTTTCAGCGGGTGCTTTCAACTTATAACATGTATATCTCATGGATAATTGTCAATGCAAAGCAATATAACAAATGCAATAAGCAAGTATGTAAGAATCAATGCAAAGTTCACACAAGTGTTTGCTTCTTGAGGTGGAGAGAGGTAGGTGAGCTGACTCAACAATAAAAGTAAAAGAATGGTCCTTCAAAGAGGAAAGCATCGATTGCTATATTTGTGCTAGAGCTTTGATTTTGAAAACATAAAGAGAGCATAAAAATAAAGTTTTGAGAGGTGTATGTTGTTGTCAACGAATGGTAGCGGGTACTATAACCCCCTTGCCAGGCAAACCTTCAAAGAGCGGCTCCCATTTTATTTTATTTTTGGGTGGCACTCCTTCCAACCTTTCTTTCACAAACCATGGCTAACCGAACCTCGGGTGCCTGCCAACAATCTCATACCATGAAGGAGTGCCTTTTTATTTTAGTTTTATTATGATGACACTCCTCCCAACCTTTGCTTACACAAGCCATGGCTAACCGAATCCTTCGGGTGCCGTCCAACAATCACATACCATGGAGGAGTGTCTATTTTTGTTAATTAATTTGGGATCGGGAATCCCATTGCCGGCTCTTTTTGCAAAATTATTGGATAAGCGGATGTAGCCACTAGTCCATTGGTGAAAGTTGCCCAACAAGATTGAAAGATAAACACCACATACTTCCTCATGAGCTATAAAACATTGACACAAATCAGAGGTGATAAATTTTGAATTGTTTAAAGGTAGCACTCAAGCAATTTACTTTGGAATGGCAAGAAATACCATGTAGTAGGTAGGTATGGTGGACACAAATGGCATAGTGGTTGGCTCAAGTATTTGGATGCATGAGAAGTATTCCCTCTCGATACAAGGTTTAGGCTAGCAAGGTTGTTTGAAGCAAACATAAGGATGAACTAGTACAGCAAAACTCACATAAAAGACATATTACAAGCATTATAAGACTATACATCGTCTTCCTTGTTGTTCAAACACCTTACTAGAAATTATCTAGACCTTAGAGAGACCAATTATGCAAACCAAATTTTAGCATGCTCTATGTATTTCTTCATTAATGGGTGCAAAGCATATGATGCAAGAGCTTAAACATGAGCACAACAATTGCCAAGTATCACATTACCCAAGACATTATAGCAATTACTACATGTATCATTTTCCAATTCCAACCATATAACAATTTAACGAAGAGGAAACTTCGCCATGAATATTAAAAGCTAAGAACACATGTGTTCATACGAACCAGCGGAGCGTGTCTCTCTCCCACACAAGCATGATGTAATCCAATTTATTCAAACACAAACAAAAATAGAAACAAACAAACAGACGCTCCAAGAAAAAGCACATAAGATGTGATGGAATAAAAATATAGTTTCGGGGAGGAACCTGATAATGTTGTCGATGAAGAAGGGGATGCCTTGGGCATCCCCAAGCTTAGACAGCTTGAGTCTTCTTGATATATGCAGGGGTGAACCACCGGGTGCATCCCCAAGCTTAGAGCTTTCACTCTCCTTGATCATAGTATATCATCCTCCTCTCTTGACCCTTGAAAACTTCCTCCACACCAAACTCGAAACAACTCATTAGAGGGTTAGTGGACAATAAAAATTAACATGTTCAGAGGTGACACAATCATTCTTAACACTTCTGGACATTGCATAAAGCTACTGGACATTAATGGATCAAAGAAATTCATCCAACATAGCAAAAGAGGCAATGCGAAATAAAAGGCAGAATCTGTCAAAACAGAACAGTCCGTAAAGATGGATTTTATTAGGCCACCAGACTTGCTCAAATGAAAATGCTCAAATTGAATGAAAGTTGCGTACATATCTGAGGATCATGCACGTAAATTGGCATAATTTTCTGAGCTTCCTGCAGGGCAGTGGGCTCAGATTCGTGACAGCAAAGAAATCTGGAACTGCGCAGTAATCCAAATCTAGTACTTACTTTTCTATCAACGGCTTAACTTGGCACAACAAAACACAAAACTAAGATAAGGAGAGGTTGCTACAGTAGTAAACAACTTCCAAGACACAAATATAAAACAAAGTACTGTAGCAAAATAACACATGGGTTATCTCCCAAGAAGTTCTTTCTTTATAGCCGTTAAGATGGGCTCAGCAGTTTTAATGATGCACTCGCAAGAAATAGTATTTGAAGCAAAAGAGAGCATCAAGAGGCAAATTTGAAACACATTTAAGTCTAACATGCTTCCTATGCATAGGAATCTTGTAAATAAACAAGTTCATGAGGAGCAAAGTAACAAGCATAGGAAGATAAAACAAGTGTAGCATCAAAAATTTCAGCACATAGAGAGGCATTTTAGTAACATGAAAATTTCTACAACCATATTTTCCTCTCTCATGATAACTTTCAGTAGCAACATGAGCAAACTCAACAATATAACTATCACATAAAGCATTCTTATCATGAGTCTCATGCATAAAATTATTACTCTCCACATAAGCATAATCAATTTTATTAGTTGTAGTGGGAGCAAATTCAACAAAGTAGCTATCATTATTATTCTCATCAAGTGTAGGAGGCATAGTATAATCACAACAAAATTTACTCTCAGCAGTAAGTGGCATCAAAAGACCACTATCATTATAATCATCAGAAATAGGAGGCAAAGTATCATCAAAGAAAATTTTCTCCTCAATGCTTGGGGGACTAAAAAGATCATGAAAACCAGCTTCCCCAAGCTTAGAACTTTCTATATCATTATCAACAATGGTGTTCAAAGCGTTCATACTAATATTACTACCGGCATGCAAACAAGATTTCATAGGTTTTTTAATTTTCGCATCAAACAATCCATGTTTTAAATCAGGAAATAGAATAAGAAGCTCACTCTTGTACATTATGCCAAACTAGTGTAAACAAGAAACAAAAAGATGCAATTGCAGGATCTAAAGGAAATAGCTTCGAGCACACACACGACGGCGCCGAGAAAAATACTTTACACGAGACCGTAGTATGAGAGCCTTTTACCTTTCCTCCCCGGCAACGGCGCCGGAAAAGTGCTTGATGTCTACGGGAGCTTCTATTCTTGTAGACAGTGTTGGGCCTCCAAGAGCGAGAGGTTTGTAGAACAGCGGCAAGTTTCCCTTAAGTGGATACCCAAGGTTTATCGAACTCGGGGAGGAAGAGGTCAAAGATATCCCTCTCATGCAACCACTGCAACCACAAAGCAAGAAGTCTCTTGTGTCCCCAACACACCTAATAGGTGCACTAGTTCGGCGAAGAGATAGTGAAATACGGGTGGTATAAATAAGTATGAGCAGTAGCAAAGGTGCCGAGAAAAGTGCTTGGCGTGTAGTTGATGGTGGTGGTATTGCAGCGGTAGTAACGCAGTAAAACGAGTAAACAAGCGAGTAGTAACTCAGCGGTAGTAACGCAGCGGTAGTAAACAAGCGGTAGTAACTCGGCGGTATTTAGGAACAAGGCCTAGGGATTACACTTTCACTAGTGGACACTCTCAACATTGATCACATAACAGAATAGATAAATGCATACTCTACACTTTTGTTGGATGATGAACACATTGCGTAGGATTACACGAACCCTCAATGCCGGAGTTAACAAGCTCCACAATAATGCTCATGTTTAAGTAACCTTTAGTGTAAGATAGATCAACGCTACTAAACCAAGTACTAGCATAGCATGCACACTTGTCACCTTCATGCATATGTAGGAGGAATAGATCACATCAATATATCATAGCAATAGTTAACTCCATAATCTACAAGAGATCATGATCATAGCACAAACCAAGTACTAACACGGTGCACGCATTGTCACCTTTGCACACATGCAGGAGGAATAGAACTACTTTAATAACACATCACTAGAGTAGCACATAGATAAATTGTGATACAACATGCTGCAATCATAAATAGATATAAATAAGCACCTCACTATGCCATTCAATGAGTAAGTATTCTGTGAAATATGGCCTAAGAGACCCACACGGTGCACACACTTGTCACCTTTACACACGTGGGACTAGGAGTCTCCGGAGATCACATAGGTAAAACTCACTTGACTAGCATAATGACATCTAGATTACAAGCATCATCATATGAATCTCAATCATGTAGGGCAGCTCATGAGATTATTGTATTGAAACACATAGGAGAGAGATGAACCACATAGCTACCGGTACAGCCCCGAGCCTCGATGGAGAACTACTCCTCCTCATGGGAGCAGCGGCGGTGATGAAGATGGCGGTGGAGATGGCAGCGGTGTCGATGGAGAAGCCTTCGGGGGCACTTCCCCGCTCCGGCGGGGTGCCGGAGCAGAGATCCTGTCCCCCGGATCTTGGCTTCGCGATGGCGGCGGCTGCGGCGGGTTTACGTGAGTTTCGTCAATTGGTATCGGGTTTTCTGATCCGGGGGCTTTTTATAGGCGGAGAGGCGGCGCGGGAAGGTCGAAGGGGGCCCACACCCTAGGGGCGCGCCCCCCTTGGCCGCGCCGGGGTAGGGTTTGGTGGCCCTGCCTCCCTTCTCCGGCGGTTCTCGTGTGTTCTGGATGCTTCCGGGTAAAATAGGAACACGGGCGTTGATTTCGTCCGATTCCGAGAATATTTCGTTACTAGGATTTCGAAACCAAAAACAGCGAGAAAACGAGAGCGGCACTTCGGCATCTTGTTAATAGGTTAGTTCCGGAAAATGCACGAATATGACATAAAGTGTGCATATAACATGTAGATAACATCAATAATGTGGCATGGAACACAAGAAATTATCGATACGTTGGAGACGTAGCGGCGCCGGAACCGATCGTGATCAAGATCTTCTACGCGCTTTTGCAAGCGGCAAGTGAACGTCTACCGCAGCAACAAGAGCCTCATCTTGTAGGCTTTGGAATCTCTTCAAGGGTGAGACTCGATACCCCCTCGTTGCTACCGTCTTCTAGATTGCATCTTGGCTTGGATTGCGTGTTCGCGGTAGGAAATTTTTTGTTTTCTATGCAACGTTATCCTACACGGCGACCACGACGCCTTCGGTGGTGGCTACCGCGGCGGCGCTGGATCCAGATTCGGTCGCTGCACCTGGTCCGCGCGGTGCGGCCTGGCCGGGAGCAGCGGAGGGGCGATTGCGTCCATGTCGGGGCGAACGCGGGGGCTCCGGTGGTCGGAGATGGGTGGGGCCGGCGGAATCTGGAGCAGCGGGTGGAGCGGAAGCGGGAAAGGGACGAGCTGAAACTTTCTTCGCGCCAAAGGGGGGAAATGGATGGAGGCCGATCTCGCATAGCCCCTCCGACCCGGGAACTTGGGGGTCGCGCGATGCGAATTGGGGTGGCCCGGATTTTATTTTTTTTGGAAATGGGCGTCCGATGCGGGATCTGAACGGTCCGTGTTTACCCTCCGAACCAGAAATCAGCGGTTATTATGCGGATGGGGATCTGCTAGAGATGCTCTTATGTCTGCCTCGGTCTCCAGGTTACTGTGTACTTCGGCGGAACTAACTTTAGAGCTCGGAAAAAAAACCGAACCGGTACAATGGCCGGTGCAGTATGGTGGAAGGGTAAAATGTTTAAAAAATATTGATGAAACCAGCGACCAGAGGAAAAAGAGGAAGTTCCTCCTTTTTAAATAATAGTATATTTAGAGATACTATGAATTTTTACTGCAGATATTTACATTCTAGGATATTTACTCTGTAGTATGAATTTTTTGTTACCGCAGATAGCTTGCACAATTTTCAGTTCGAAAGAGATGATTTACGGTTCGAAAAGTCATTTTGCATCATGGGCACCAGTGCTCTCATCGTATAAAAAACTCGAAAAATATTTAATATGTTTAAAAAATTATGTAACAAAGTATAAAACTAGTTAATAATGTATCCCATCTACCCAAAGGAATCTTGAAGAGATTAGATTATCTACGTTCAAGATTCTTTTGGCAGGGAGACAGCAAGAAGAAGAAATATCGGTTAATTAAATGGACCATTGTATGTCGTTCAAAAGATCAAAGTGGACTTGGTGTTCATGATCTTGAAGTTAAGAACAGGGCTTACTAGGTAAATGTCTAGCCAGGCTATTAACTGAGGATGGTATATGGCAACAACTATTAAGGAAAAAGTATGTGGACTCAAAAAACGTTATCTCAGGTATGTTGGAAACCTGGAGACTCTCACTTTTGGGCTGGCATTGTGGCAACTAAGAAACACTTTTTCCCTTTTTGTAAGTTCTCCATAAGGAATGGGGCGGATATTAGGTTCTGGGAAGATAGATGGTTGGAAACAACTACTCTTCAGGATCAATATCCAGCTTTGTATAATATTGTTCGTCATAAGGGAGACACCTTGCAGAAGGTTATGGAAACTTATCCTCCCTCCATGACGTTCATGCGTGATCTAATTGGTTCCCGATTGACTAATTGGAATGAATTGCTACAGAGGTTAGCTTCAATACAATTATCTGAGGGGACTGATGAATTCCGGTGGAGCCTCACCAAGAGTGGGATTTTCTCGGTAAATTCATTGTACAAGGCGCTTACCATTCCTAGTTAACCGGTTATGAATAATAAGTACATTTGGAAGATGAAGATACCACTGAAAACGAATGTTTTTGCTTGGTACCTTCGTCGCAGTGTGATTTTAACCAAAGACAACCTTGTTAAACGCAATTGGCACGATTGTAAAAAATGTGTTTTCTATCATCAAGATGAGACAATAAAACATCTTTTCTTCAACTGTAGGTTTGCTAGATCTATATGGTCAATCGTTCAGATGGGTTCTACCTTATATCTGCCTCGTAGCGTTGCAAATATATTTGACAATTGGCTAAACAGGGTAGATACTAGGTATAAAACGCTTATCAGAGTGAACGCGATTGCAGTAGCATGGACGCTATGGCTATGTAGAAATGACAAGGTTTTTAATGACAAGAATTCTTCTCTCATGCAGGTCATTTATCGATGTACGGCTTTGCTCCGTTCATGGTCGCCACTTCAGCGCTTGGAGGACCGAGACCTCCTTATCGAGGTGTCTACACGGTTGAATAACACAGCCAAGGAGTTTATTTCCCGACATGGGTGGTTGCATATTAGGCGGATTGATGCCAACGTAGCATAGTCTTGTTTGGTTCTTTCGATCGATTATTTATATTCTTTTTTCTTCAGACTTGATACTTGAACGGCTGTGTGCATCTTAGTTATGCAGAGGCTGGGTGTAATGCTTAAATTTTTTAGTAATGAAGCACCCTTTATCGAAAAAAAAATATCCCATTGACTTACAAAATATCAATTTCCAATGTTTTGTTCACTGAGCTAAAAAAATGACAAAATCTAATTTCTTTTTAGAGATTTGAATCACTATACTTAAATCCACATATTTGTTTTTTTTTGTGCAGCCTAATATACATATTATTTCCAGTTAAAATTTTACACAATTGTGAGATACGATACTGCCTACATCATGATTTATTTTCAGAATTTTCTGGAACTTAGAAATATAATTTTTAATTATTTTTCAAGAAAGGGATCGTTGGTGCGCACCAAATCTCTGTCCCTTACGGTCGATCTATAATCTCTCTTAGTAGCTTCATTTCAGAAAATACAAGCTTGGAGACTGTTAGGCAACCGACTGGCCTGGCCCAGCCCAGCCGCCGGCGGTTAGGGTTTAGGATTAAGCCTCAAGTTAACTTGTAACTCAAGATGTACTATGTCTATATATATACATGATCAGACACGAGGAGGGCCGGCCATTGAGTCACCTGTGATCTCATTGTTTCATGGTATCAGAGCGGGTCACCCTGACCTAGCCGTCGCACCCCCCTCCTCTCCAATTCCTCTCCCTCCTAGCCGCCGCATCTCCCTCCCTCCCAAAACCCTAAAACCCCTACCACCTCCACCATGACACCAGAAGAGCTCGCAGCCAAAGAACGCGAGCTCGAGGAGCGTGTCCGCGCCCTTGACGCGCACGGAGCCTCCCTAACCCAGCAGCTCGCCGCTGCGCCTACTGCTATCCACAACTTGCGCGTGGTTGATGTGGGAGGTAGAAATCTCTGTGGTGTAGCTTTTCTTCGTTCCCCGGCAACGGCGCCAGAAAATAGCTTGATGTCTATGCACGCTTCTATTCCTGTAGACAGTGTTGGGCCTCCAAGAGCAGAGGTTTGTAGAACAGATACAAGTTTCCCTTAAGTGAATCACCCAAGGTTTATCGAACTCAGGGAGGTAGAGGTCAAAGATATCCCTCTCAAGCAACCCTGCAATCACGATACAAGAAGTCTCTTGTGTCCCCAACACACCTAATACACTTGTCAGATGTATAGGTGCACTAGTTCGGCGAAGAGATAGTAAAATGCAAGTGATATGGATGAATATGAGTGGTAATAGCAATCTGAAATAACTATGGCAGCAAGTAAACATGCAGTAGAACAATAAATAAACGGAGTTTTGATATTCGGAAACAAGGCCTAGGGATCATACTTTCACTAGTGGACACTCTCAACATTGATCACATAACTGAATAAACAAATACTACTTTCTCTACACTCTCTTGTTGGATGACAAACACCATTCATTGTGTAGGGCTACAAGAGCTCCCTCAAGCCGGAGTTAACAAGCTCCACAACATTCGGTGTTCATATTTAAGTAACCTTAGAGTGCATAATAGACCATTGCAATTATACCGAGTACTAACATAGCATGCACACTTGTCACCGTCGGGCTATGAAAGGGGGAATAGATCGCATCAATACTATCATAGTAATAGTTAACTTCATAATCTACAAGAGATCACAATCATAGCTTATACCAAGTACTACATGATGCACACACTGTCAACATTACATCATGGAGGAGGAATAGACTACTTTAATAACATTACTAGAGTAGCACATAGATGATATTCAACTAGATCACAAAGCTCATGATCACATAAAGATCACATAAGAGAGAGATGAACCACATAGCTACCGGTACAACCCTTAGCCTCGAGGGAGAACTACTCCCTCCTTATCATAGGAGACAGCAGCGGCGATGAAGATGGCGGTGGTGTCGATGGAGATGCCTTCCGGGGGCACTTCCCCGTCCCGGCGGCGTGCCGGAACAGAGACTTCTGTCCCCCGAATCTTGGCTTCGCGATGGCGGCGGCTCTGGAACTTTTCCCGTATCGTGGCTTATCCCTGTCGAGGTTTTAGGTCACCAGGGCTTAAATAGGCGAAGAGACGGAGTCAGAAGGGTTCTAGGGGTCCCACACACCAGGGGGGCGCGCCCCCCCTCTGGCCGCGCCGCCACCATGTGTGGGGGCCCTGGGCCTCCCCTCTGGTCCATCTTCGGTGTTCTGGAAGCTTCGGGGAAATATAAGATCGTGGGCCTTGATTTCGTCCAATTCCGAGAATATTTCCTGTGTAAGATTTCTGAAACCAAAAATAGCAGAAAACGAGAACTGGCACTTCGGCATCTCGTTAATAGGTTAGTTCCGGAAAATGCATATAAATGATGTAAAGTGTGTATAAAACATATGTGTATCATCATAAAAGTAGCGTGGAACATAAGAAATTATAGATACGTTGGAGACGTATCAGCATCCCCAAGCTTAGTTCCTACTCGCCCTCGAGTAGGTAAACGATAACAAAGATAATTTCTTAAGTGACATGCTATCATAATCTTGATCAATACTATTGTAAAGCATATGAGATGAATGAAGTGATTCAAAGCAATGGTAAAGACAATGAGTAAACAACTGAATCATATAGCAAAGACTTTTCATGAATAGTACTTTCAAGACAAGCATCAATAAGACTTGCATAGGAGTTAACTCATAAAGCAATAAATTCAAAGTAAAAGGCATTGAAGCAACACAAAGGATGATTAAGTTTCAGCAATTGCTTTCAACTTGTAACATGTATATCTCATGAATAATTGTCAACATAAAGCAATATAACAAGTACAATAGGTAAACATGTAAGAATTAATGCACACAGTTGACACAAGTGTTTGCTTCTAAGATAGAAAGAAGTAGGTAAACTGACTCAACATAAAAGTAGAAGAATGGCCCTTCGCAGAGGGAAGCATGGATTACTATTTTTGTGCTAGAGCTTTTTATTTTGAAAACATAGAAACAATTTTGTCAACGGTAGTAATAAAACATATGTATTATGTATAAGATATCCTATAAGTTGCAAGCCTCATGCATAGTATACCAATAGTGCTCGCACTTGTCCTAATTAGCTTGTATTTACATGGATTATCATTGCATAACATATGTTTCAACCAAGTGTCACAAAGGGGTACCTCTATGCCGCCTGTACAAAGGTCTAAGGAGAAAGCTCGCATTGGATTTCTCGCTTTTGATTATTCTCAACTTAGACATCCATACCGGGACAACATAGACAACGGATAATGGACTCCTCTTTAATGCATAAGCATTCAACAACGAGATAATATTCTCATAAGAGATTGAGGATTAATTGTCCAAACTGAAACTTCCACCTGATTCATGGCTTTAGTTAGCGGCCCAATGTTCTTCTCTAACAATATGCATACTCAAACCATTTGATCATGAAAATCGCCTTTACTTCAGACAAGACGAAAATGCATAGCAACTCACATGATATTCAACAAAGGTGTAATAGTTGGTGGCGTCCCCAGAAACATGGTTACCGCTCAACAAGCAACTTATAAGAAATAAGATACATAGCTACATATTCTTCACCACAATAGTTTTTAAGGCTATTTTCCCATGAGTTATATATTGCAAAGGCAAGGAATGAAGTTTTAAAGGTAGCACTCAAGTAATTTACTTTGGAATGGCAGAGAAATACCATGTAGTAGGTAGGTATGGTGGACACAAATGGCATGGTTTTTGGCTCAAAGATTAGGATGCACGAGAAGAATTCCCTCTCAATACAAGGCTAGGCTAGCAAGGTTGTTTGAAGCAAACACAAGTATGAACCGGTATAGCAAAACTTACATAAGAACATATTGCAAGCATTATAAGACTCTACATCGTCTTCCTTGTTGTTCAAACACCTTAACCTGAAAATATCTAGACTTTAGAGAGACCAATCATGCAAACCAAATTTTAACAAGCTCTATGTAGTTTTTCATTAAAAGGTGCAAAGTACATGATGCAAGAGCTTAAACATGATCTATGTGAGCACAACAATTGCCAAGTATCAAATTATTCAAGACATTATACCAATTACCACATGAGGCATTTTCTGTTTCCAACCATAATAATGATGAACGAAGTAGTTTCAACCTTCACCATGAACATTAAAAGTAAAGCTAAGAACACAAGTGTTCATATGAACGAGCGGAGCGTGTCTCTCTCCCACATTAGCATGAATTTATTCAGAGAATGAAAATAACAAAACGAAAATAAAAGCACACATACGCTCCAAGTAAAGCACATAAGATGTGACGGAATAAATATATAGTTTCACTAGAGGTGACCTGATAAGTTGTTGATGAAGAAGGGGATGCCTTGGGCATCCCCAAGCTTAGATGCTTGAGT
Organism: Lolium rigidum; assembly: GCF_022539505.1. Classification (NCBI taxonomy): domain Eukaryota; kingdom Viridiplantae; phylum Streptophyta; class Magnoliopsida; order Poales; family Poaceae; genus Lolium; species Lolium rigidum. The sequence goes on along the minus strand of NC_061508.1, from coordinate 223,018,768 downwards.
CTTCTTGAAATATGCAAGGACGAACCACGGGGGCATCCCCAAGCTTAGAGTTTTCACTCTTCTTGATCATATTGTATCATCCTCCTCTCTTGATCCTTGAAAACTTCCTCCACACCAAACTCAAAACAAACTCATTAGAGGATTAGTGCATAATCAAAAATTCACATATTCAGAGGTGACACAATCATTCTTAACACTTCTGGACATTGCACAAAGCTACTGAAAGTTAATGGAACAAAGAAATCCATTCAACATAGCAAAAGAGGCAATGCGAAATAAAAGGCAGAATCTGTCAAAACAGAACAATCCGTAAAGATGAATTTTATTGAGGCACTTAACTTGCTCAGATGAAAATGCTCAAATTGAATGAAAGTTGCGTACATATCTGAGGATCACGTACGTAAATTGGAAGATTTTTCTAAATTACCTACAGAAGGGGCTGCTCAATTTCGTGACAGTAAGAAATCTGTTTCTGCGCAGTAATCCAAATCTAGTATCAACCTTACTATCAAAGACTTTACTTGGCACAACAATGCAATAAAATAAAGATAAGGAGAGGTTGCTACAGTAGTAACAACTTCCAAGACACAACAAAACAGTAGCAAAATAAAAACATGGGTTATCTCCCAAGAAGTGCTTTCTTTATAGCCATTAAGATGAGCTCAGCAATTTTAATGATGCTCACATGGAAGATAGAAAATGAAGCGAAAGGGAGCATAAAGAAGCAAATTCAAAACATATTTAAGTCTAACCCACTTCCTATGCATAGGAATCTTGTACACAAATAAATTCACGAGGAGCAAAGTGACAAGCATAGGAAGATAAAACACTAGTAACTTCAAGATTCTCAACATAAAGAGGGGAAACTTAATATTATTAAGATGCATATAACCATTTTTCCCTCTCTCATAATAACTTTCAGTAGCAACATGAACAAACTCAACAATATAACTATCACATAAAGCATTCTTATCATGAGTCTCATGCATAAAATAATTACTACTCCCAACATAAGCATAGTCATTCTTATTAATTGTAGTGGGAGCAAATTCAACAAAGTAGCTATCATTATTATTCTCATCACCATAATCATCATATATAGGAGGCATATTAATATCATAATAAAAGTTATCCTCCATAGTTGGTGGCACCAAAATACCACTATCATTATAATCATCATAAATGGGAGGCAAAGTATCATCAAAGAAAATTTTCTCCTCAAAACTTGGGGGACTAAAAATATCACAACCAGCTTCCCCAAGCTTAAATTCTTCTATAGCATTAGCAACAATGGTGTTCAAAGCATTCATACTAATAACATTGGCATTATCATGCATATAAAGTTCCATAGGTTTTTTAATTTTCTCTTCAAACACCTCATGTCCTAACTCAAGATAGATACTATAAAGATCTCTAATATTTTTGTTGTTTTTCATTAAGCCTAACTAGTGTAAACAAGAAACAAAAAGATGCAATTGCAGGATCTAAAGGAAATAGCTTCGAGCACTCACACACCGGCAACAGTGTTAGGAAATAGCTTAGTAGTCGGAGGATGTGAATACCTTTTACCTTACCTCCCCGGCAACGGCGCCAGAAAATAGCTTGTTGTCCACAACTGGCGCGTGGTTGACGTGGGAGGTAGAAATCTCTGTGGTGTAGCTTTTCTTCGTTCCCCGGCAACGGCGCCAGAAAATACCTTGATGTCTACGCACGCTTCTATTCCTGTAAACAGTGTTGGGCCTCCAAGAGCAGAGGTTTGTAGAACAGCAGCAAGTTTCCCTTAAGTGAATCACCCAAGGTTTATCGAACTCAGGGAGGTAGAGGTCAAAGATATCCCTCTCAAGCAACCCTGCAATCACGATACAAGAAGTCTCTTGTGTCCCCAACACACCTAATACACTTGTCAGATGTATAGGTGCACTAGTTCGGCGAAGAGATAGTAAAATGCAAGTGATATGGATGAATATGAGTGGTAATAGCAATCTGAAATAACTATGGCAGCAAGTAAACATGCAGTAGAACAATAAATAAATGGAGTTTTGATATTCGGAAACAAGGCCTAGGGATCATACTTTCACTAGTGGACACTCTCAACATTGATCACATAACTGAATAAACAAATACTACTTTCTCTACACTCTCTTGTTGGATGACAAACACCATTCATTGTGTAGGGCTACAAGAGCTCCCTCAAGCCGGAGTTAACAAGCTCCACAACATTCGGTGTTCATATTTAAGTAACCTTAGAGTGCATAATAGACCATTGCAATTATACCGAGTACTAACATAGCATGCACACTGTCACCTTTCAGGCTATGAAAGGGGAATAGATCGCATCAATACTATCATAGTAATAGTTAACTTCATAATCTACAAGGGATCACAATCATAGCTTATACCAAGTACTACATGATGCACACACTGTCAACATTACATCATGGAGGAGGAATAGACTACTTTAATAACATTACTAGAGTAGCACATAGATGATATTCAACTAGATCACAAAGCTCATGATCACATAAAGATCACATAAGAGAGAGATGAACCACATAGCTACCGGTACAGCCCTTAGCCTCGAGGGAGAACTACTCCCTCCTCATCATAGGAGACAGCAGCGGCGATGAAGATGGCTGTCGTGTCGATGGAGATGCCTTCCTGGGGCACTTCCCTGTCCCGGCGGCGTGCCGGAACAGAGACTTCTGTCCCCCGAATCTTGGCTTCGCGATGGCGGCGGCTCTGGAACTTTTCCCGTATCGTGGCTTATCCCTGTCGAGGTTTTAGGTCACCAGGGCTTAAATAGGCAAAGAGACGGAGTCGGAAGGGTTCTGGGGGGCCCACACACCAGGTGGGCGCCCCCCCCCCCTCTGGCCGCGCCGCCACCATGTGTGGGGGCCACCAGGCCTCCCTCTCGGTCCATCTTCGGTGTTCTGGAAGCTTCGTGGAAATATAAAGATCGTGGGCCTTGATTTGGTCCAATTCCGAGAATATTTCCTGTGTAAGATTTCTGAAACCAAAAACAGCAGAAAACAGGAACTGGCACTTCGGCATCTCGTTAATAGGTTAGTTCCGAAAAATGCATATAAATGATGTAAAGTGTGTATAAAACATATGTGTATCATCATAAAAGTAGCATGGAACATAAGAAATTATAGATACGTTGGAGACGTATCACCCACCACCACTAATCCTCCACCCGCCGCCAATCTCAACCTCACCACCATCGACGCCGTCCCTCCTACCACCACCAACAGCTCCAACCCCAACACCTACGCCACGTCCATCAAACTTCACGTCCCGATCACCCTCAGTCTCGACGACGGAAACTACACCAGCTGGCGCGAGCTCTTTCTCGTCGCCCTTGGCCGCTACGGCCTCACCGCCCACGTCATCGGCGAGAGCACCCCCTCTGACACCGGCCCGAACTCCCCATGGGGCCGCGACGACTACACCGTCCTCTCCTGGATATATGGCTCCATCTCCATCGACCTCCTCGGCATCGTCATGCGCCCGGGAGCCACGGCTCGCATCATCTGGGACGCCATTGAGAACCTCTTCCGCGACAACAAGAAGCACCGCGCCATTCAGCTGGAGGCCGACTTCCGCAACACCCCCCAGGGGGATCTCTCCATCAGCGACTACTGCGCCAAGCTGAAGGCCCTCGCCGACTCCCTCGGCGACGTCGGCCAGCCCATCTCCGACGAGACCCTCGTCCGCACCTCCGCTCGTTTCTTCCGTTTCAGGTGCCCTTCCCCACGTTCCTGCAGACGCGCTCCGCCCTCATCCTCGAAGAAATGCAGAAGAAGGTGGATGTGAAGAACGCCGCCGGCACGGCACTATGGGCCTACGGCCAGAGCGTGCAGCCCTCCAATGGTGGCCCCCGACCTCCGCCACCACCACCATCATTGTCCGGGGGCGCCATGGGCTCCGGGGGCGCTGGCCGCGGCAACGGCCAGATCGCCGCTACCTTCTACCGTGGCGGTCGCGGTCGTGGCGGCGGCCGTGGTGGCCGTGGACGCACACGCAATGACTCCCCCTGGCAGTTCAATCCGTGGACATGCGCCCCCACACGCGCATATCTTCAGCAGCAGCAGCCGGCCTCCTAGCAGCCTGCTACGCCATAGGCACCTCGGCCATGGGCAGCACCGGCACCCGGCGTCCACGGACCACGACCTGGCTAAGCTCCGGCCCAGGCCTACACTGCATACAGCCACCCTGCCCCCGGCACCACTACTCTGACGCCGCCACCGTATAACCAGCCAGCACTGGACCCGGCCCTCGTCAACGCCCTGAACAACATGCAGCTCTCTGGAGGTGACTGGTACATGGACTCCGGCGCATCCTCCCATATGGCATCCGATCATGGTAACCTATCCTCCCTAAAACCCTCTACCTCCCAATTTGTCACCGTCGGAAACGGCTCCTCTATTCCCATCACTCATACTGGTTGCAAAACCATCCACTCTCCATCCAAACCTCTATATCTCAATAATGTTCTTGTTGTTCCTAACATTATCAAAAATCTTATCTCTGTTCGGCAATTTACTATCGACAATTATTGTTCCATTCAATTCGATCCTTATGGTTTCTCTGTGAAGGATCTTCTCACCGGACCGTGATTCTTCGATGCAATACTCCCGGCCCGCTCTACTCCATGTGTCAAGCTCTTCATCATGCAGCCTTCGTCCTCCAACAGCACCCAGATCTCTGGCACCATCGCCTCGGCCACCCCGGAAACACCACCATGTCTCGCCTCGCTCCACACACCTGCCATAATAGAACAGGGCCATCCATGTGCCATGCATGCCAATTAGGAAAGAATGTTAGGAAACCATTTTATCCTTCTAGTTCTAGAACCTATCGTCCGTTTGAACGTTTGCATTGTGATCTTTGGACAGCACCTGTACCCAGCACTTCTGGTTTTTCCTATTATCTTATCATAGTAGATGATTTTACTCACTATTTCTGGAGTTTTCCTTTACGCAAAAAATCTGAAGTATATGCAACCTTTGTCGCCTTTCATACTCTCGTTAAAATACAATTTCAGCTCTCCATTCTATCTCTCCAATGCGACAATGGCAAAGAGTTTGACAACTCCAACCTCAATACCTTCTGTACCACCAATGGCATCCTCCACCGCTTCTCCTGCCCCTACACTTCTCAGCAAAACGGCAAGGCCGAACGCGCCATTCGCACAACAAATGATGTCATCCGAACTCTTCTTTTCCAAGCCTCCATGCCACCCACACTATGGGCCGAGGCACTCCACACAGCTACCTATCTTATAAACATTCGCCCGACCTCCTCCAACCCACACACCACACCATACTACTCCCTCTTCGGCCATACACCTCGCTACCAGGATCTGAGAGTCTTTGGTTGTCTCTGCTACGTCAACACATTCTCCACCTCCAAAAACAAACTCTCCCCTCGCGCAACTAAATGTGTCTTTCTCGGCTATCCATCTCAACACCGTGGTTATCGCTGCCTCGATCTCCAAACACGGAAAATTATCATCTCTCGTCATGTTACCTTCGATGAAAACACCTTCCCCTACTCCACATCACCCAACGCTCTCGCCTCTCCAACCACAGCCGACCCACTCCCACCCTACCTCGATCAGTTCCACCTCACCCCTGCCGAACCCACCCCTCCTTTCTCTGCCGCGGCACCGTCTACTCCCTCTGCCGAGGCAGCCTCTGCACCATCCGTCCCTGCCGCGGCAGACCCTGTGCCCCTCTCCCCTGCCGCGGCAGCCCGCACACCTCCACCGTCTACCGCGCCAACACCGACCCCTACCGCGGCTGCTCGCAACCCCACCGTGGCCTCTCCTCCTCCTGCTGCTCCACCCACCCTCGTCTACACTCGCCGCCCCAAAATCCCAGCCCCACCGCAACCACCATCGTCACCCCCATCGCACACGCAGCACCACCGGACGTCTTCCCCCTCCCATTGATAAACTCACTCTTTCAGCCGTCACATCCTCCCCTATTCCCCACAACTATATGATTGCTCTCCGAGATCCTGCCTGGCGACAAGCTATGCAGGAGGAGTACGACGCGCTCATGCATAACAACACCTGGTCCTTAGTTCCTCCTCCTCCCGGTGCCAACATCATCTCTGGCAAATGGATTTTCCGTCACAAACATAACGCGGATGGCACTCTCGCTCGTCACAAAGCTCGTTGGGTAGTTAGGGGTTTCACCCAACAGCCGGGCGTCGACTTCGATGAAACCTTCAGCCCAGTCGTCAAACCCGCCACCATCCGCGTTGTTGTTTCTCTTGCCCTCTCTCAAGGCTGGCCCATTAACCAACTCGATGTCAAAAATGCATTCCTTCATGGTGATCTCACCGAAGAGGTATACAGCCAGTAACCCTCCGGTTTTCTCGATCCTCGATATCCATCTCATGTATGTCGCCTCCAGAAATCTCTCTATGGTCTCAAACAAGCACCGCGGGCGTGGTTCCAGCGGTTCGCTGCTCATGCTCGCTCCATCGGGTTCATTGCCTCCACCTCCGATGCTTCTCTCTTCACCTTTCACAAAGGGGACCAAACCGCCTATCTCCTTCTCTATGTTGACGATATTATTCTCACCGCTTCTTCTGCCCCTCTCCTTCGCACTATAATCAACACCCTTGGTTCAGCCTTTGCCATGAAGGATCTCGGTCCTCTTCACCATTTCCTAGGTATCTCTGTGACGCGTACCCCCACCACTCTACATCTCTCTCAACGCCAATATATCCTTGACATTCTTTCCAGGGCAGGTATGCGCGATTGCCAACCATCCTCCACTCCCATAGACACTAAACCCAAACTCGCAGCCTCCAGCGGTTCCCCATATTCCGATCCCTTCCATTATCGCAGCCTCGACGGCGCTCTCCAATACATTACTCTCACTCGCCCTGAAATTTCTTATGCCACTCAACAAGTCTGTCTTCACATGCATGATCCTCGAGACTCCCACTTTCAACTCATCAAACGTATTCTCAATATCTCAAGGGCACTCTTGATCTCGGTCTCGTCCTCCACTCCACTTCTTCTCATGCCATGGTTGCCTACTCGGATGCTGATTGGGCTGGTTGTCCGGATACACGTCGGTCTACTTCGGGGTTCTGTGTGTATTTAGGCGATAACTTGGTATCTTGGTCCTCTCGCCGGCAACCCACTGTTTCGCGGCTCCAGTGCTGAAGCCGAATACCGTGGGGTGGCTGTTGTGGTTGCTGAGACTTGTTGGCTTCGTCACCTTCTGCAGGAGTTGCGGCGCCCGGTGCACACTGCCACAATTGTTTACTGTGATAATGTCAGTGATATCTACCTCTCGGCTAACCCTGTGCAGCATCGACGGACGAAGCACATAGAGCTTGACATTCATTTTGTTCGAGAGAAAGTCGCCATTGGAGCCGTTCGTATCCTTCATGTACCATCTAGCTCACAGTACGCCGATATCTTCACTAAGGGGCTGCCTACAGCTTTGTTTCAGGAGTTCAGGTCCAGTCTTCACGTCGCTATACCTCCCAATTCAGACCGCGGGGGCGTGTTAGGCAATCGACCGGCCTGGCCCAGCCCAGCCGCCGGCGATTAGGGTTTAGGATTAAGCCTCAAGTTAACTTTAACTTGTAACTCAAGATGTACTCTGTCTATATATATATCCGTGATCTCATTGTTTCAGAAACACTGTTTCATTATTGCTAGCTCGTGTGTCAGTAACACTCAACAACGACACCGGCCATGGCTTCCAAGCTGGCAGTCGAAGTCTCTATGCTGAAGACGCATCAGAATACCAGGATAGATACATGAGCTGTATTGTGCTAGCCCCCGGTTTTCCATCAGTCCAGGAATCATTAATCCCCGCATAGAGAAATCAGGCCGGCATGGAGGCACGCAGGCTGCTGCTGGGTCAAGAACTTTGGAGCATCCGTCGCATCCGCCCAAACACTCATGCAAATGATGCACCCCATGTGTCCCTTGGTCCATTCCCACAATCCATAAAACAATCCGGGCAATTTGCACACGACCTTCAATTCTCTCTCCAGACCGCAGCAACGGCCAATTCGCGCACGGCCTTCGGTCTCGGTCTCAAGAACTCGAAACACAGTGGAATTTCTAACAATTCTTGCAAAATTATTACTTCGAAGATCCATGGATCTCGCTAAGGTGACCTGAGTCTTGTGAAGCGATCGCCGTCTGAACGCAGCGGCTCAACGGTCATCTGTTGCAGAAGAATCCCAAGTCAAGCGTCTGGTGTGGTGTCATCCAGAGAGTACAGAGGATCGAGCGGCAGCCATGGCCCATGGCTGGAGCTGCCTCCCGAGCTGGTCGACGGCTCACGCACCAACCAACTTCACCGTGCCGCCGCCTCGCGACACACTGGCCCGCCCATTCATCTCTGCAGCACTGGGATATATAGTATCCTAATTTGATTAGACAGATATATATTCAGAATTCAGCGTATAGGAGCAGTGCGCTCACCATGTGCCATGTCCAGCTTAGCAGCGAGAAACAGCCACACAACTAGTTGCAGCGCGCGCATGCCATATGCCACTAGTGCCCAGATCAGCTCACCCCCACAGCTTGATTGCCCAAAGCTTCGCTCCAATATTGTAGTAGCATCTCCGCGCCTATGCCGAGCTATATAAATAGGAGCTAGCCTCGATTCCCACCACACTCTTCATCCTGCAACTGAAACCAGCAGCTCAGTCTTGTTCTCTGAAGCGCAGTGTGAATTGAAGGAGATCAATGGCGGGGAAACTCTACCAGCTCATGTCAAGGCTGCACATGGCGAGGAGCCGGTCATCCTCTGCGGCGGACGTGCCGAGAGGGCACTTCGCGGTGTACGTCGGGGAGCAGCGGAGGCGGTTCGTGATCCCGACGGCGTACCTGAGGAACCCGTCCTTCCTCGTGCTGCTCAAGAGGGTGGAGGAAGAGTTCGGCTTTGACCACCCTGCCGCCGGCGGCCTCACCATCCCCTGTTCGGAGGGCGACTTCGCCGACATCGTCGGCTCCGCAGCGGTGGATCACCACTAGCTGTAGCTCATCATCTGACTACACCGGCGCCGGCGCATGCATCGGCCGGTCCAGCCATCGATATGATTATTAGTTGATTACTAAGAATAGATTGTTTATAGACGAATGCATTTGTCTCTAGCTGAGTATCGCGTTTGCTTGAACCCTGTAAATTATGATCCAAGGGATAAGTAAATTCCGATGTTCACGTCTCATCAGATTTCTTTTTTCCCGAATTGATGCTAAGGGTGTGTTTGGTAGCCCGGGTGAACCGAGAATAATTATCTCTTCTCATACATGTTGATCCTAACCAAGTTGGAATGAGATAAGATGTTGTTTGGTAGCACATGTATGAGCTGAGCTAAGATGAGATGAGATGTTGTTTGGTAGCACATGTATGAGATGAGATAGTGAGGATACCACCTCAATTGATTTTAGTACTAATTCAATATTCAAACAAAGTTAAACAATATGTAAGTATAAAATACACACTAATTCAATATTTCATAAAATACACACTCATTTAATATTCTGTATGTAATTAGTAGTTTTTTTGCAAAAAGGAACACCTTTTTTTGCAAATAGACCCTAAAACAGAGAAAAAAAAAAGCAATCGGCTCCTCCTGCATGCAGCTCGATCTGCACGGGAGCGAGCAGCACCGCATGTGGCCGTGGCGCGCCGAAGGTGATGGGCGGCGTCCGACGGTCAGGCGAGGGGTGGCGGCGCCGGCGAGCGGCGTCCACAGCGGCCAGGGGAGGGTGTGGTGGCGGCCGGCGACCAGGCGGCATCCAGGGGCGGCGGACGGTGTCCAGGGGCTACAGGCGGCGTCCAAGGGCAGCGGCCGGCGACGAGCGACGTCCAGGGCAGCTAGGGGAGGGGGCGGCGGCGGCGGCCGGCCATGGTGGCGGCGGCCGGCCAGGGGGGCGGCGGCGGGCGAAGTGCAGAGGAGGGGCACGGAGCGAGCATGTGTGGTTCGTTTCGTTTGAGAGCAAATGAGGAGGCCGGGCCGTGGTCTGGGGGTGCGCTGGTGGGGCCTCCAAGAAAAATTGCGGGATGGACTTAGCTTGGCTGGGTTGTGAAGCTCGATTCGAGCTTCACAATCGGGCTAGGCTGAGGGGCATTTTTCGTATGAGGTGGGCATAGCCCATCTGTGTTCACCCAGTCTAACAAACATAGGTATGCTAAAAAATCTCTGTTGAGATGGGAAATTCTGTGTTGATACGGGCTGCCAAACACATTTCTCTTTAGCTAAGAATTAATTGTTGATGTACTATGGCACCTGCTTGAAGCCTTGAACCCCTTGTAAATTATATTGACTGAGATAAGTAAATTCTGATGTTCTCTTTCCGTAAAGTTTGGGGCTGCGAAGGTCAAGTTTAAACCCAAAGCGAAGAAATGCGTCTTTATAGGATATCCTAAAGAAATAATTGGGTATACCTTCTATCACAGATCCGAAGGCAAAGTTTTCGTTACCAAGAACGGATCCTTTCTTGAGAAGTTTCTCTCGAAAGAAGTGACTGGAAGGAAAGTAGAACTCAACGAGGTTATTGAACCTTCTCTCGGACTTAAGAGTAGCGTAGCACCGGAAGATGTTCCTGTGCCGCTTACACCGATAAGAGAGGAAGCCAATGATAATGATCATGAAATTTCTAACGACAACCGCATCTGCGAGATCGACGGCCCGTCCGCGTTGTACCCCGCGAAGTAACCCGGCGACAACGGTGAGCTCGAGATGTTGCTGAGGCCGCCACCCAAGCTGAGGCATGCTTCCGCAGTGGCCGCCGCTTTCGCTGCGTCGATAGCGGCGATGCGGCGCCTTCTGCGGTCGGCCGTTATGAAGGAGCGGCGTTCCATCTTCTTGTCCCCCTCCTCCTGCGACATGGTCGCCGGCTTCTCCTTCGGTGCGACGGTGCGCAGCTTCGGCGGCGTCTTCGTCGGCGTCTTGGTTGCCTTCGCCGGAGCCTTTCTCTTCGGTGACATGGCTCGGCGGCTAGGGTTTTCCGGGTTGGAGGCTGGATGGGAGATCGAGCGGCGGGCGGGAGAAATGAGCGGCGGAGGGGACGGGGTTTTGGGGAGAAGATGTATATTTTGGGGGTGTGCGGTTGATAGGCGGCTCCCACACCCAAAATTTTCAGCCTCGCGAGGCGCCGGCGCGCCCGATTTGCGCCCTTGGCCAAGGGGACGGCACGGGGTTGCCGGCGGTTCTATTGGGCTCGAAAAATCGTCGGAGCCGTTTAGGCGCGCTGGTGCGAGTCCATTTTCGCTCCCGGCCCTCAAATCGCTATCAAGGCCGCTATGGGGGGCGCTGGTGAAGATGCTCTTACCTGAAGAATTCCCGTCTCTCATGTGGTTTTCAGATTGAAGTCAAATCGACATCGCCGACAAATTCCCTAACGCTACTACACCGGCCGTGGTAATCACCTCCGCTCCATTGTCGGGCCACGGGCGCCACCCATGGTGGTCCTATGCGCCGCTGGGATGCATCTTCACCGATGCCTCACGCCCTCACCCTGCAATCGCCGCCATGCCGATGGAGGCCGTGGTTTCTTCTTGCAGCAGCTGGACGAGGCGAATCTCTTTTCCTCCCACCATCGCTGGAGTCGTCGTCATTTCAAAGCGCTCGCCGTCACGTCATGGACTTTTGGCTCGGGTCATCCCCCTCCTGGGCGACCTGGGGCGGCAAACCCTAGCCGCCGCCGCTGTCCTCCCCTCCCCCTCCTGCCCTCCTCGTCGTCCCCGGAGGCCGTCGCCGGCATAGCCAGGCGCGGCCGGTGATGGGTCGGCGGGGCTCCTCGCGTGATCCCTCCGTGCGGTGGATGGAGGCTAGCCTCCGCACGGGGGGATGGCCTCGGCCCGTGGAGGGTGTTGGCGGCGCGGCCCCTCGCCGGGCGGCCGGTGATTGTGGCGGCGGCGTGGCCATGATCTTGGGGCGCGGCTCTCTTCTTCCTCGCCGCGGCCTTCGGTCGGACGGTGATGGGGGCGGCGGAGCGGACCCGGAACCTGGCGGTGCGATCCTCTCCTTCCATCCTAGCCTCGACATCGCCGGGCCAGCGGTGATGGAGACGGATCTCGCACTGCTCCTCCTCAAGGTTTTGGACCACGACACCAAGGGCGGCGGCCCTGGATGGCGGAGTCGCCGTCGTCCTGGTGGCAGGTAGCGGGCGTCTGGTGCCACTGACCGTGGCACCATAGTGGTGGTCTTCTCTCTCGACGGAGGAGATCGGCTAGTTGTGTGGCTAGCCGTGGCGGATCTCGCGATCCGTCGCCTAGCCCCCGATGGCGAGGCGTAGCTGCCGGTGAAAGCCGGCCGGACTTCGGTCATGGCGGATGATGGCGGCGTGCTTCGTTGTTACCTTGTTGAAGGCATTGTCTCTGCAGCCTGCGTTTCTTCGCCTGGGCTGCTCCGGGGGAAATCCTAGACCCAGGTCTCCCGGATCGGACGATGGCGGCGCGCAACGCCGTTCTCCCTGTTGGGGGCATCGTTTTTGGAGCAGACAACAGATGGCGGTGGTGCCGAGGTGGAGTGGTGTGCTTTCGCTGTGTCGGCGTCGTCGAGTCGCCGCGACATGGTGCAGTGGTGTCTCGGGACGGATGCAGTGTGATGGACTCGCGCAGGATGGTGGAGTCGTCTGGCGGCATCGATGGCAGGCCTGGCATGGTCAATGCGATAATCTCTCTTGAAGATGGAGTCGAGGAAGATGGAGGTAGCAACTTCTATGACGTAGACGTTGGCGTATGCTGGGAGTTTGTTTGACTGGATGTGCTTCTCATCTGCTATTGGGCGGCCTGGAAAGGCATTTGGTTTTTTGTTGATGTGAGTTGGTGAATTGTCACCCCCTTCATCCATCTGTAGGTTTAGCGAGGTGGCTTCGAGTTTGATATTTTGTATTGCTTTTCTAAGATGTTGTGAATAATCTAATAAAAAGGTCGTGTATATCCCTTGGATGCAGAAGCTGAGGCGATATTTTTCCTATTTCGAGAAAAAACGTCATGGACTTTCAGATCGCTATGTGCTTAGGCGGAACTAACTTTAGAGCTCGGAATCAAAAATAAACGAACCGGTACAGTAGCCGGTGCAGTAGAGTAAAATACATGGGAGATCACTGAACTTGAATCCCTAGTTCGATACGGTCATTGTCCTATGGAATACACAAATTACAGTCACTGAATACGCTGAGTGCTTCATCTGAGGTCATTGGAGCCTGTACAACTCCATATTTGCTGATGTGCCAATGAATTGGACCCCACCTTTCAGGCCCCACCATCTGCAGGGACTATTGTCTATAAGAGCATCTCCACTCGTCCCCCCGACGAGGCCCCCGAGCGACGTTTTTCCCATCCGGACGGCGAAATTCGGCCCAGTCGCGCCCCCGGTTCCTCGTTTTCGTTCGGATTTGGCCCTTCATCCATCCGGCGAGCCCACGCCATCCCGGCCCCCCGGGGACCTATCGGGGACTCCAGACGAGTGAAAAGCGGGGAAGGGTCCGATCTGTCGGCGACTCGACACACGAACCCCACCGACACCTCGCTCAAAATCTCCCCCACCCCTCGTATCTCTCTCGCCGCCGGCACCACCCCGCCGGTTTGTTGCCCAGATTCCGCCGTCCCTCCTTCCCCACCTGCCTATATTCCGCCGTCTTTCGACGACGGCCTATCTGGCTGCGCCTCCGCCGGCCTGTTTTCTGACTTTGGCCTACTCCTTGTCGCTCGCGGCTCGGGTTGCCTCGACCACGCCCGTCAGGTGTTCGTCCATTTGCCTCGCCGGCCATGGACTCGGACGAAGAGGAGGAGCAGATGTTCGTCGAGCTTATGCGAGAAGAGATGGCAGCCGCCGCCCAAGACGAGGAGCACATGATGATCCTCGGTTGCTTGTCAAGCATGTACGCCGGACTGGCAACTGGTCGACGTGGTGGGTCGGCACCAGGTCGCCGAAGTGCAAGCCGAGACAGCGAATGGAGGGCTACCGCATGTTGTACGCCGACTACTTCGCCGACAATCCATTGCACGGTGAGAGTGTTTTCCGGCGTCGTTTCGGGATGAGCGAAAGCTATTTCTGGAAATTGTGTATGCCATCCGAGACTTTGACCCCTACTTCGGATGCATGGCGGATTGCACTCGGTTTGGTTGGATTTTCGTCACTGCAGAAGTGCACAGTGGCTATGAGGATGCTGGCGTATGGAGCTCCCGGTGATGGTGCAGATGACTATCTTCGGATGGCGGAGTCCACCGCCCTTGATTGTTTCTACCGGTTCTGCAGGGCCGTCATAGAAGTGTTCGGGGACAATTACTTGAGATCACCCACTGTCGAAGACACTCAGAGGATCCTTGCAACAAATGAAGCTAGGGGTTTTCCAGGGATGCTTGGAAGCATTGACTGCATGCATTGGCAAAGGCAGAACTGTCCGTTTGCGTGGCAGGGAATGTACAAGGGTCACAAAAAAGGCTGCACTGTGATACTTGAAGCAGTGGCTACCCATGATCTCTGGATTTGGCACTCTTTCTTTGGTATGCCTGGATCCAACAATGACATCAACGTCCTAAACTGCTCCCCGATCTTTTCCAAGCTTGTTGAGGGTCATGCTCCCCCGGTGGACTATGTGATCAATGGTCGGCACTACAACAAAGGATACTACCTTGCAGACGGTATCTATCCAAAGTGGGCAACATTTTTGAAGACTATCTCGAAACCTAGCACCCCCAAACTTTGCGCGTTTGTCAAGAAACAAGAAGCTTGCCGAAAAGACGTCGAGCGTGCATTTGGTGTCCTCCAGCAGAGATTTGCTGTCGTCCGGTTCCCCGCTATGACTTGGTCCAAAGATCAGATGTGGGAGGTGATGAACTGTTGTGTGTGCCTACACAATATGATTATTGAAAATGAGCGAAAACATCCGGTTCCTCTGGCTGAGCAACAAGCACCATATGAGAGAGAGGGTCCTCTTGCACAGCCTAATCACCAGGTGCCTCCATCATGGGCCGCCTTCATTGCTATGCGCCAGGAGATTCGGGACTCTACAATGCATCAGCTGCTGCAAGATGATCTGGTGGAGCACATATGGACGCTCCGAGGCAACGCCGACGCCAACTAGTCTGTCATAATTTGTTTGAAAAATTGTGAAATTGTGTGCTTTATTTGTTTCAGCACTTGTTAAACATTGTACTGATTATCGCCGAATTTGTTTCAGCAATTTTCGTACTCTTGCTCGCCGAACTTGTTAAATTTTATGTTAAATTTGTTTGAAATATGTCAAGTGGTCGAGGTTGGGGGTTTCCTGCCGGGGGGACGGCTGGAACTTCGGCGCTCCCCAGGCCAAATCTTCCTCCAATCTGGACGAAAATTTCGCCGGATTTGGGCGTGGAGAGCGCCAACGAGTGGAGATGCTCTAATAAAAAAGGGCTAAAGTGCAGAGTTGAGAAAACAGATAAGGATCTTAAATAAATAAAAAAGCCCCATGGCCGAGGACCACTGGTTCGGCCGGCCTCCAACTCGGCCCTCAACGCCTCCCTCCCGCCGCCGCTCTTTGACCTTGCCGTCAGGGACGACCACACCCAGCGTGAGGCGGGGCGGGGCGCTGTCGGCTCGGCAGATGCAGGGAATGGGAGGGCTGGGCAGATGTAGGGGAGAGGTTCTTCCTGTGTGCGCCATGGCTGGCCTTGAGCCCTTCCCGGCGGCGACGCTCGGAGTGCCCGTGCGGTCGAGGCAGGGGCCGTAGAGGCAGAGGCATGGGCGGTGCGCGGGAGACCTCTCGGCGGTGGCGCTCGGAGTACCACGGCGGTCGAGGCAGGCTTGCCATCCAGTTCTTGCTAATCGCCGTTCGATCTCGCGGCGTTAGACCTCGTGTGTGCCGCTGGTGGTCAAGATGCAGATGCGCCGCTCGCTTCTGGACGGAGGCCACCCCTCGCCTCCAGTTCTGACGCGAGCTCGAGCACCTCCACGACGATGGGCTCACAAGGGATCCGCACCGGCTAGAGGAGTATACTCGCCGACAAGGACAGTCGCGGCGCCCAGCAGGAGTTAGCTCTCCTGGCGGTGGCATTTTTTCAATTTAACACTTGTAATTTTTTTCAATTTAGACATTTTGTTTTTTATTACTTCAAAACAGTCCCTGTGAACACTAACTGGGCCTGACATGTGGGGTTAACCAGTGCCACATCAGCAAATATGAAGTTGTACAGTCTCCGATGACCTCTGACGAAGCACTATGCCTATTCAGTGACCGTAATCTGTGTATTTCATATTACAGTGACCGTATCGAACTAGGGAGTCAAGTTGAGTGACCTCCCATGCATTTTACTCGGTGCAGTATGGTGGAAGGGTAAAATGTTTAAAAAAATACTGATGAAACCAGCGACCAGAGGAAAAAGGAGGAACTATTAAATAGTAGAGATAGAGATAGTATGAATTTTTACTGCAGATATTTACTTTCTAGGATATTTGCTTTGTAGTATGAATTTTTTTGTTACCGCGGATAGCTTGCACAATTTTCAGTCAGAAAGAGATGATTTACGGTTCGAAAAGTCATTTTGCATCATGCGCACCAGTGCTTTCATCGTATAAAAAAAATTGAAAAATATTTTTATATGTTTTAAAAAATTAAGTAACAAAGTTTAAAAGTAGTTAATGATGTATCCCATTGATGTACAAAATATCAATTTCAAATGTTTTATTCTCTGAGCTATACAAAAATTACAAAATCTGATTTATTTTTAGAGATTTGAATCACTATATTCAGATCCACATATTTGTTTTTTTTGTGTATCCTAAAATACATATTATTTCCAGTTAAAATTTTACACAATCGTGAGATACAATACTGGCTACATCATGATTTATTTTCAGAATTTTCTGAAACTTAAAAATATAATTTTTAATTGTTTTTCAAGAAAGGGATCGTTGGTGCTCATGTGCACCAAATCTCTGTCCTTTACGGTCGATCTATAATCTCTCTTAGTAGCTTCGTTTCAGAAAATACAAGCTTGGAGACAGTGTTTCATTATTGCTAGCTCGAGTGTCACTGTCAGTAGCATTCAGCAACGACACCGGCCATGGCTTCCATCCAAGCTGGCAGTCGAAGTCTCTATGCTGAAGACGCATCAGAATACCAGGATAGATACATGAGCTTGTATTGTGCTAGCCCCCGGTTTTCCATCAGTCCCGGAATCATTAATCCCCGCATAGAGAAATCAAGCCGGCATGGAGGCACGCAGGCTGCTGCTGGGTCAAGAACTTTGGAGCATCCGTCGCATCCGCCCAAACACTCATGCAAATGATGCACCCCATGTGTCCCTTGGTCCATTCCCACAATCCATAAAACAATCCGGGCAATTTGCACACGACCTTCAATTCTCTCTCCAGACCGCAGCAACGGCCAATTCTCGCACGGCCTTCGGTCTCATCTCAAGAACTCGAAACACAGTGGAATTTCTAACAATTCTTGCAAATTTACTTTGAAAATACATGGATCGCCAGCGACCTGTCTTGTCAAGCGATCGCCGTCTGAACCAAACGGCGCAACGCCCAATCTGTCGCAGAAGAACCCCAAGTCAAGCGTCTGGTGTGGTGTCATCCCAGAGAGTAGAGAGGATCGAGCGGCAGCCACGGCCCATGGCTGGAGCTGCCTCCCGAGCTGGTCGACGGCTCACGCACCAACCAACTTCACCGTGCATATACATCTAGCAGGTACGATGCACTCGTGCCGCCGCCTCACGAGTCGCGACACACTGGCCCGCCCATTCATCTCTGCAGCACTGGGATATATAGTATCCTAATTTGATTAGACAGAAAGATATTCAGGATTCAGATACGTATAGGAGCAGTGCGCTCACCATGTGCCATGTCCAGCTTAGCAACGAGAAACAGCCACACAACTAGTTGCAGCGCATGCCATATGCCACTAGTGCCCAGATCAGCTCACCCCACAGCTTGATTGCCCAATGCTTCGCTCCAATATTGTAGTAGCATAGCATCTCCGCGCCTATGCCGAGCTATATAAATAGAAGCTAGCCTCGATTCCCACCACACTCTTCATCCTGCAACTGGAACCAGCAGCTCAGTCTTGTTCTCTGAAGCGCAGTGTGAATTGAAGGAGATCAATGGCGGGGAAACTCTACCAGCTCATGTCAAGGCTGCACATGGCGAGGAGCCGTTCATCCTCTGCGGCGGACGTGCCGAGAGGGCACTTCGCGGTGTACGTCGGGGAGCAGCGGAGGCGGTTCGTGATCCCGACGGCGTGCCTGAGGAATCCGTCCTTCCTGGTGCTCCTCAAGAGGGTGGAGGAAGAGTTCGGCTTCGACCACCCTGCCGCCGGCGGCCTCACCATCCCCTGTTCGGAGGGCGACTTCGCCGACATCGTCGGCTCCGCAGCGGTGGATCACCACTAGCTGTAGCTCATCATCTGACTACACCGGCGCCGGCGCATGCATCGGCCGGTCCAGCCATCGATATGATTATTAGTTGATTACTAAGAATAGATTGTTTTAGGACCAATGCATTTGTCTCTAGCTGAGCATCGTGTTAAACTACCCTGTATAGGTTGTATACGTATGTACGTATTTTATCATGTATTTGTAATGTGCTACCCTATATATAATGGATACCTGGCCGCCCGTATGAGGCACGGCTCTTACCCTACCAAATACTTCTACCCTACTTTCGTTCATGGTATCAGAGCCCGGCGGCTGACCTAGATCGGTTTCACGCCGGCGACTCCTCTTCCGCTGCAAATCGATGGCGATGTCCTCGCTGACTTCCGCGGGTTCGGTCAGTTCCAAAACTGTGTCCGCATCCGCGCCCAAGCTCTCTGATCCCGTCCTCAACTTTGGTGGCGGCGGTGGTGGCTCCTCCACCGGCGGTTCGTCGGGGCCGTTTGATTCTCGCCCCTACGTCACCATACGCCTCAATGGTGGCAACTACCTCTACCGGCGGGCACAGGTTCTCAACGTGCTCCGCAGCCATCTCCTTACTCGGGTTCGTCGATGGAACTTTCCCATGTCCAGCCGAGTCGATCGCCAACCCCTGCATTGGCGACGGATGACAAGGCTCCTCCGCTGATATACAACCCGGCGTTTACCGCCTGGCACCAGCAGGATGCAGCGCTACTCTCGGCGATTATGACCACCTCGACTGAAGACATCCAGGGAATCATCTTGTTTGCCACCTCCTCTGCTGATGCATGGAGCACTCTTGAGGCCAGCTTTACCTCGCAGACTGTCTCTCGCTCCATGCAGATTCGTGGTGCTCTCCAGAAGTGCAAGAAGGAGGACAAGAAGATCTCCGTCTACTACAATGAGGTGAAAGCTCTCGCAGATTCGCTGATGTCCATTGGCCAGCCTCTTACCACTGCGGAGTTCACCGGTTATCTCATGCACGGGCTCGATCAAGACTATGATTCTCTTGTGCAACTTGTCTCAGCTCGTGCTCTTACAGATCCCATGCCGCTGAAGGATATATATGCCCGGATGCTAGGCACCGAGCAGCGCATAGATGAGAGGAAAACTGAGCTTCGATCTGATATTCAGATGTCGGCAAACCTTGCTGGTTCCAAAGCACCTTACAAAGGAAATCAGCAGCAGCAGACCTATCGCCCGAAGAGCAATTTCTCCTCACAGCCGCCGTCGGGACAGTACCGCGGAGTCCCTACTAATGGTGGATCTAGCAACCGCCCTGTTTGTCAAATCTGTACCAAGACAGGACATGTTGCCTCTTGTCTGCTTTAAGAGATATGACAAGAATTTCCTTGGTGCTGGCAATGATGGCCGGAACATGGAGAAACAAATTGTTGCCTTCTCCGTCTCCACGCACCACCACGGGTCTACAGCATCCTTTCCCGTGGATCCCAGCTGGTATGCTGATACTGGCGCAACAGATCATCTCACCAACGAGCTCGACAAGCTTCAGGTGAAGGAATAGTACAATGGCAAGGATCATGTTCACACAGCCAATGGAGCAGGCGCATTACTCATATTGGTCAATCTACACTTCATACATCATCTCATCCATTATACTTAAAAGATATCCTCCACGTCCCATCTGTTACTCGCAACCTTTTATCTGTCAAAAAATTCTCTCTTGATAATAATGTCTTCTTTGAGTTTCACCCTTGGTATTTCTTTATTAAGGATCGAAGTACGAGGGAGGTTCTTCTTAGAGGGGGATGCCGTGGAGGTCTCTATAATCTAGATGTTTCTGCAATCAAGCGTGTCTTCAGCAGTGTCAAGGTGTCCCGATCGCGGTGGCATTCTCGTTTAGGTCATCCAGCTAGTCAGATTGTTCAGCATGTTTTACATCACAATGAACTTCCGTCAGAGTTGAATAATAAAGATGTAATAATCTGTGACGCTTGCCAACAAGGCAAGAGTCATCAACTACCTTTTTCTCTTTCTACCCGTGTTTTTACATCACCACTTGAGTTCATATTTTCTGATGTTTGGGGTCCTGCCCAAAAATCCGTTAGTGGTCATGAGTATTATGTTAGCTTTGTGGATGGATATAGTCGCTTTACATGGCTTTACCTCCTCAAACGCAAATCTGATGTGTTTCAAGTATTCCTTCAGTTTCAACAACACGTTGAGCGCTTATTGGGTAGAAAGATCATTCATGTACAATCTGATCGGGGGCGAGTATCATCGCCTTGATAAATTTTTCCATGACATTGGCATTTCTCATCGAGTATCATGTCCTCATACACATCAACAAAACGGCACTCGCTGAACGCAAACATAGACACATTGTAGAAACGGGGTTAACTCTTCTTGCACATGCTCGCTGTTCCCTTCAGATTTTGGAGTGATGCCTTCTCCACGGCGTGTTTTCTCATTAATAGGTTGCCTAGTCGAGTCATAGATATGCAGACTCCTCTCCAACGCCTCTTAGGAGAAACACCTGATTATACTTTTCTCAAAGTCTTTGGCTGTGCATGTTGGCCCCATCTTCGTCCATACAATAAACATAAGCTCGAGTTTCGCTCCAAGAAATGTGTTTTTCTTGGCTACAGTTCCATACACAAAGGTTACAAGTGCCTTCATGTTCCTACAAATCGCATGTATATTTCTCGTGATGTGGTTTTTGACGAGAATGTATTCCCCTTTTCACAACTACCCTCCACATCCAATTCGCCTACTTCATCTCCACATACTCCTACTCCTGACCAATTTGATGATGTCGCATACACTCCTCTATTAGCTAACCATGATGCAGGGAAACATCGCGGTGCTCGGCTTGAGCTACTTGATGAAAGTGCTGAGGACATACCTGCGGAACACGTCGATCACTCAACGCCTGACGTCGGTCTGCATGGGGTGGTGCTACACCCCCATGCAGCCCAACCTGACGCTGGGTTTGTCACGCCTCTCCGGCCTCGTCTTCCCAGTTCGGTGTCTGATGGCCCATCTGGCCCGTCTTCGTTGCCAGATGTTGGCTCGCCCGCGACGGTACCCTCAGTGCCTCATGGATCACCTGCACAAACAGTGAATGAATCAATTGTTCCTGTACCTGCACCTGGTATTACTACTCGCCTACAGCGTGGGATTCGTCGACCCAAACAAAGAACCGACGGAACTGTTGCATGGTCTACTCTTCGATTGGCTCATACTGTTGACCTCACACATACTGAACCCCGTGATCACCGCGAAGCTATGTCATGTCCTCATTGGCGTGGAGCCATGGAGATGGAATTCAATGCTCTTCATGCTAATCAGACATGGCGTCTTGTTCATCCGATGCACTGGAGCAAATATTATTGATTCTAAATGGGTGTTCAAAGTGAAGCAAAAATCTGATGGGTCTATTGAGCGATATAAAGCTCGTCTAGTTGCTAAGGGGTTTAAACAGCGATATGGCCTTGACTACGAAGATACCTTCAGTCCTGTCGTCAAGCCCACTACCATTCTCTTATTGTTATCTATGGCACTTACACATGGTTGGTGTCTACGGCAGTTGGACATTCAAAATGCATTCTTGCATGGAATTCTTGAAGAGGAGGTATACATGCGCCAGCCACCTAGATTTGAGGACCCTAGTCAGCCCACGCATCTGTGTCGTCTTGAAAAAGCGCTTTATGGTCTTAAGCAGGCTCCCAGGGCATGGCATTCACGTCTTTGCTCTGTTCTTGGTGGTCTTGGTTTCAAGTCATCTACAGCTGACACCTCACTCTTCATTCTTCGTCGTCCTGACATCACTCTTTATCTCTTGGTTTATGTGGATGATATCATTGTTGTCAGTTCGTCTCCTGCTGCTATTGATCGGCTCATCCAGCAGATGCGGAGCTCCTTTGCCCTTAAGGATCTTGGACAGCTTAATTATTTTCTTGGTATCGAGGTGAAGTTTCTCAATGGTGGTCTCCTTCTGACTCAGCGCAAATATGCTTCTGAATTACTCAGGCGTGCTGGTCTTTTGAAGTGTGGTCCCGCTCCTACACCGATGATATCTTCTGAGAAGTTGTCTGCTATGGATGGTACTCCTCTTTCAGCTGATGAATCTACTCGATCCCGCAACATTGTTGGAGGATTGCAATACCTTACTATGACTCGACCTGATCTCTCCTTCTCGGTGAACAAGGTCTGTCAATACCTACATGCTCCCCGTAGTTCACATTGGTCTGCGGTTAAGCGAATCTTGCGATATGTTCAGTCTACACTATCTGATGGTTTGCTGCTGAGACGACCAACTCGTTCTCCTGATCTTCTGTCCGCCTTCTCCGATGCGGATTGGGCGGGAGATGCTGATGATCGCCGATCAACCGGGGGGCATGCTGTCTTCTATGGCGGCAATCTTATTGCGTGGAGTGCTAGAAAACAAGCCACTGTATCGCGGTCCAGTACAGAATCAGAGTATAAGGCTGTTGCAAATGCAACAGCTGAAATCATCTGGATACAGGCACTGCTTGGAGAACTTGGCATATCTCAGAGTCGTCCACCTATACTTTGGTGTGATAATATTGGAGCGACATACCTTTCTTCGAACCCTATGTTTCATGCTCGTACTAAACATATTGAGGTGGATTTCCATTTTGTTCGAGAAAGGGTAGCTAAGAAGTTGCTTCAGATCAAGTTCATCTCTTCCAAGGATCAGTTGGCTGACATATTTACAAAACCTCTACCTCTACCAGTATTTCAACATTGCAGGCGCAATCTCAACCTTCATAGTGGCTGACATTGTGGGAGGGTGTTAAACTACCCTGTATAGGTTGTATACGTATGTACGTATTTTATCATGTATTTGTAATGTGCTACCCTATATATAATGGATACCTGGCCGCCCGTATGAGGCACGGCTCTTACCCTACCAAATACTTCTACCCTACTTTCGTTCACATCGCGTTTGCTTGAACCCTGTAAATTATGATCCAAGGGATAAGTAAATTCCGATGTTCACGTCTCATCAGATTTCTGTTTTCCCGACTTGATGCTAATTTGCTCACCGTCGCACCACATTTCTCTTTAGCTAAGGATTAATTGTTGTTCGGGTCCAACGTGGCACTGGTTGTTGATGTACTATGGCACCTGCTTGAAGCCTTGAACCCCTTGTAAATTATATTGATGGGAATAAGTAAATTCTGATGCTCTCTTTTTATCGAGAGGTGAAAAGTTAAGAAAAAGTTAGACTAGCTTATACGGTGGATTGTTCTATTACTTAATAAGTGAGTAAGAAGTGAAGTGGTATACACACGCTTCTCCTCCTCGTCACGACGCACGCAGCCGCCGCGTTTATGTTGTCGGACCTTTATTTTTCCTATTTAGAAAAGCTGAGTCTTTGACGAAGCGTAGTTCGAATCGCTTTCGGATCGTGGGCTAGTGTAACCGACTCGAAACGTGGAACGTGAACATGGCCACGCTCTTGAGCCGCTCTATATTAGCACTTGCTTGGTTGACACCAAAAATATATCTAACACACGAGTACAGGCGTCGCTATCGTAGTCTACCCCATCTCACCCATCGTCGTACACCAAGAAATGAGAGAGCTGGTATCCGAAACCACTCTTCAGCAGTATTGGGAGAACTCCCTCCGTTCACAATTAGTTTGCGTTCTAGGTTTAGACAAAATCAAACTTTTCAAAGTTTGACCAAATATTTAGGAAAACAAAGTGTACAATATAAAGCCTTGAAATTGTCATAAAATATATTTTCGTATTATATGCATTTTGTATTATGAATATGGATATTGTTTCCTATATTCTTAGTCAAACATGATAAAATTTGACTATGACAAAACCTTTGTTTTCAAAATGGAGGGTGCGATCCCCAGCATCTACATCGAATAGGTGCATACAATCTTTATTATATTTTATTAAGATAGTCAACAAAAAACCCATAAAGAACATCTATCACAAAATCCAAAGAAACTACACAACACATACAAACTCGACAATGGACAAAAATCATGTCACCTCTGTATTTCTGGAAAGACAATGAAACCACTCTACCAGCTAAGGACCTGGAACATTCACATACCCCAAGATGCCCTTTAGGAGAAACGAGAGCGTTACATCTGGATTAGCAGACTCTTAGAGTGCACATCATTCACACGCCACAAAAACTATCACCGCCATAGAACCTATAAGCAATCTTCATGATGGTTAAGATCCGCATAAATTTTGCCTATCCTACCACCGACGTCACTATGATGCCAGACACTGCCCCTTCATGTCGGTACCCCATGGCACCAGTGGCGGAGCTAGGGCCCGGTATGCCCGGGCGGCTGCCCGGGCTAAGTTGCTCAACTCCCTTGTGGTACTACCGCCTAATGAAGATGAAATGAAGATTTTTTATGGGCAAGTGGAATGGAAGCTAGACACTGCCCAGGCTTTGACCAACGGCTGGCTCCGCCACTTGCGTGGCACCATGTCGCCGAGACCCGTTATCATCGATGCAGTAGAAACACACCGGTCCACCGGTCCAGACCATACCAGCTTACCTCCGTTCCTAATACGATGCCCTCACTAGGAGTAATGACGTCGGGCGCCGCCATCATCCGATCCGGGAGACCCATATCTTGGGTTACACCCGGAGGACCCCGAGTGAAGTGATGGGACTAGCAAAAACGATTCCTACGACAAGGTAACGACGCCAAGCAACGATGCCACCATCTGCCAAGATCGAGGTTGAGCCACAGTTTTTCTGCCATGCAACCCGAAGTTCGTCATCGACTGAATAATCACAGCCGAAGATCGGTGTGGGATCCCAGGATCCCCATCCCATATCCCAATGAGGTTGTCCACCTCCGGAGGAGGAGGCCGTCGTTGCCGTGCCCGGGGATGCTGCCTCGGCTTCCATGTGATGCAGGTGGAGCAGCCCATCACACGCAGGAGTAGGCGCAGAAGACGCGACCTCCTCCAGACACAAGGCGGCCCAGATCAGGCCACGCCGCCGACTCGGCTTCCAGTCGCAGGCGCTGCGCACCACCAAGGGAGATCAACACGCCGACTTTGACCAAACATGGACCAAATTTGACTAAACATAGAACGCAAAGTAAATAAAAACGGAGGGAGTATATTAAGCTTTTATTTTCGGAAAACGCTGATCCCCCTTACTCAATGTGATTTTATTTTCGGAAAACGCTCTCTTTCGGCCGACCGATCGCTCGCAACGATCGGTTGTGGTCCGCGCCGTCCGATACATCCAAAGTGGATGCTCCTGATTCAGTCCACGAGCCAGCCAAACAGGAGCCCGACGCGGCCCAGCCAAACCACGAGCCTGACGCTCCCTTCCATCTGTTGGCGACGAAACGAAGGAGGAGCGACGCGGCGGGCGACAGCATGCGAGGCGGCGGAGTCGGCGCGTCCCGGCGGAGCGACGCGGCCGCGCGGCGGCCGGCGGTAAGTTTCCGCCCTCCTCTCTCCTCCCAGCGTCGCCCTTCTCCCTCCTTCCCGCGTCAACCTCCTCCCTCCTCCCCCGCGTCTGGCCTCCCTTCTCCATCGCGTCTGACGCGGCGGTCGGCGGCCGGCGGCCGGCAGTTTGTTTCCGCCTCCCCCCCCCCCCCCCCGCGTCGTGTTTCCTCCCTCCTCGATCGCTAGGTCGGCCGGCGTAGGATTTTTTTCCCCCATATCTAGGGTTTCCTGTTGAATTCTAGGGGAGTTTTTTGTAGTACGAAAATTTGTAGTGTTCCATGTAAATAATTTGTGACTAAGTAGGTTTCACATATGTGGTTCTCTAATTGCTATACGAATATGTTAGTTCACATTAGATTTTTGTTGTTAACCCTGCAACCTTTTGTTGTTAATATTATACATTATTTGTTGTTGTATTATTTGTAATCCATGCAACTTTTTTGTGACCAAGTAATGTTCATTTTTGTTGTTATTTGTACCTGCAAATAGATGTTGTTAATATTGTACATGGTTTGTTGTTGTATTTGCTATGGATTGTTGTTTTTTTGTTATGGATTGTTGTATACTTGTATTTGTTTGTCGGTGTAATTTGGATGGCAGTAATTAATTGTAACTTTTTTATGTAGTAATTGTTGTGTCTTGTTGTTTCTCTCCATTTGCAGTTTGACAATATGGCACCGAAAGAAGCTCCGAAAGAGGCTATGTTTCAAATGCGTTTTGGAGCAAAGCGGCTTGCGAAAGTTGTTCAAAAAAACATGAATGATGCCAAGAGAGCTATCATCGCCAAGACTGCTTTCAAGCCATTGCTCAATGTAGCTTCATTTGCAGCACCGTCAATGGAGCTCATTGAGTATGTGGTGAAGCACACAAATCCCAAGCTAAGGGAGTTTAGGCACAAGCACAAGAGTATTTTGTTCACAAGGGAGATGGTGGTTAAGGTTCTTGGCGTGCCTTCCGGTAATAGGGACATGGTATATCTAAAGAGGACTCAACAATCTGACCTTCGGGATATGTTCAAGAATGAAAAGGGACGTGCGACAATTGCTAAAGCCATTGAGGTGTTGGAGAATTGTGAAGATACAAATGAGGCACTTGTTGTTCAGAGCTTTGGTCTTATAGCTTTTGCCACTGTGCTTTGTCCTGGCACCGGTAACTTGGTCAAATGTGAGTATTTGGGTATTTTGATGGATACCAATGAGATTGGCCAGTATGCCATTGATGAGCATATACTTAAAAAGACGATGGGCGAGGTTGGGTTGTTCAAAGAGAAGTTATTGAATCGTTCCAAACTTGATCCTTCGCAGATTGTGTGGATTGCGATGTGCCTTCCCATGCTCACGGTAGAACTCCTATTCCTATAACTTGTTTCTGTTTTTTATGTTGTAAATGCATATTTTTAATGTGGATATTCCTCATCTAATACCGTGTCTTGTTTCATTCTATGCAGACCATATACATGGACTTCCTTAGCTTCCCACCTTTGGCCCCTAAAGAGCACACCATCAACCGCAGCACCCCTAGGTTTTGCCACGTGTGTGATGACCATTTCAAGCTTGTTGTTGACATTGATAAGAACAAGCTGAGTCTTGACCCGGCAGGTTTTGGGGTTCGACCAGTAAGTAAATTTCCATGACATGCATCTATCTACTTTTCCCCTTTTTTTCTTCGTTAGTAGTAAACCATGGTTTGTACTACTGTTGTTGTCCTTTTTGTTTATATGTTCAGCTCTTGCCGTTATCACAAACTTTGTATGCTGTGGTAGCTCCCACCGATGGAAATCTGCCTCATGCTGATCCTGGTGTAGTGGGGGATGATGGCTTGGGCAGTGAGGAGGTTGATGTTAACCCCTCAGCATCACTGAATGAGTGGCTTGAAAAAGGGTTTGCAAGCAGCGAAGAGTTGCATGTATGTCACTTTTGCCATGTTATGTTGTATTAGTCAATAGGTTTTGTGTCTATTATTGCTTATTTTTTGTAACATTAGTTTACCTATATTCTTGTTTTCCTATCTACTATGTGGTCACAGTAATATGCAATGAAGTCACATTTCCTGGAGCTAATGTTGTATTACTCAATAATTTTTGTGTCTATTACACATGGTTTTTGTAACTTTTATTTACTTATGTTGTTGTATTTCATATCTACTATGTGGTCACAGTAATATGCAATGAAGTCACAATTCCTAGAGCTAATGTTGTATTACTCAATAATTTTTGTGTCTATTACACATGGTTTTTGTAGCTTTTATTTACTTATGTTGTTGTATTTCATATCTACTATGTGGTCACAGTAATATGCAATGAAGTCACAATTCCTGGAGCTAATGTTGTATTACTCAATAATTTTTGTGTCTATTACACATGGTTTTTGTAACTTTTATTTACTTATGTTGTTGTATTTCATATGTACTATGTGGTCACAGTAATATGCAATGAAGTCACAATTCCTGGAGCTAATGTTGTATTACTCAATAATTTTTGTGTCTATTACACATGGTTTTTGTAACTTATATTTACTTATGTTGTTGTATTTCATATGTACTATGTGGTCACAGTAATATGCAATGAAGTCACAATTCCTGGAGCTAATGTTGTATTACTCAATAATTTTTGTGTCTATTACACATGGTTTTTGTAACTAATGGTACCCATGCTTTTTTAGGTGCCCGAACATTTGCAAGGACTGTACAACAAGCACAAGGCTCTTTATGCAAGCTGATTTGGCTGTCTGGATTGCACAACTTTTGGGAGTTTTTGAAGGCTTCAAATGCAAAGTGTATGGCAGCATTGCTGGTGGATGTTCATGCTTGCTAATGTCGCATCCAGGCGGCTTCACTATCCCATGCCACTGCGGCTCCGGGATGTACATGCAAAGGAGCCAAGCCCAATCATGGTTGAGGAAGATCAGACTCACAATGTTGTGAATGATGATGCGATGGATATTGGCGAGGTTTCTAACAAGACTTCTCCGGTGCCTTCTCCGGAGCACTCTACCGAGACTTCTCCGGTGCCTTCTCCGGAGCACACTCATGTGCCTTCTTCGGAGCACACTCGTGAGGCTTGCCCGGTTACTTCTTGTGTGCCTTCTCCGGCGCGCACTACTGTGCCTTCTCCAGTGCCCAGTTGTGCTGCTACCCTGGTGCCTTATCCACAAAACATTTCTCATGTGCCCAGCCCATCAAGTGGTGATGAGTCGCCCAGAATTAAATCTCCAAGCAAACACCCGACTGGCTTTTGGGATGATGTACCAAAAATGGATTTGTTTCCTGATGGATCTGAGGAGGCAAAGTTCTTCGCTACAATTCCTGATGTTGCAGCTACAAGTGGAGGTTCTTGTGTTGTCGTGACACCGGTGCGCAAAGAGGACGTGCCACAACCCATTGTACCTGCTGGTATATTTCTTTACATTTTTTCCTAGTCTTTTATATGTTGGTTGTCCATACATTCGGATTCTTACTTGCTTTTTCTGTTTTTCACTCGTTTTGGTTTGCAGCATCTACTCTCCAGGAAGCCAAAGGAAATGCTTCTAGTGGTCCAGACACACATGATAAGAAGCAACGCCAAAGAGGGCCGCAAAGGACATTGATACACCTCCCAAGGTGAAGAAGATGAGACTTTTAGACACTCATCAATCCACTTATCGCAAATACATTGGGCATAGCCGCAAATTGAGGCCACCGAAGAAGGGTGTTCATCCGTGAGTCATCTGGCCTTTGTTGTTTTTCTATCTCCTTTTCTAGCAATGTACTCCTATTCCTCTGCCTAATGTTGTATTACTCATTTCAATTTGCGACTAACTTTACTGAATTTTGTAACTTCATTTCATTTTTTTTGTTGTTTTTCTATCTCCTTTTCTAGCAATGTACTCCTATTCCCCTGCCTAATGTTGTATTACTCATTTCAATTTGTGACTAACTTTACTGAATTTTGTAACTTCATTTCATTTTTGTTGTTGTTTTTCTATCTCCTTTTCTAGCAATGTACTCCTGTTCCTCTGCCTAATGTTGTATTACTCATTTCAATTTGTGACTAACTTTACTGAATTTTGTAACTTCATTTTATTTTTTTTGTTGTTTTCTATCTCCTTTTCTAGCAATGTATTCCTATTCCTCTTCCTAATGTTGTATTACTCATTTCAATTTATGACTAACTTTACTGAATTTTGTAACTTCATTTCATTTTTTTTGTTGTTTTTCTATCTGTCATCTTTGTGTAGTAACACAACATTTTTGGTTCATTGCAGTAAACCATTTGTTCATATTGGTAACTTCTTTGTCTCATACAAAAACTTTCAAGCCGTGTTCAAGCCACGCCAGCACATGGACAATCAAGTCATGTCCCTTTATGTTGAGAAGTTCAACATCGAGAATAAATTGCAAGCCTCTACCAACAAAAGGTGTCGTAAGAAGTTCGCATTTTACGTGCATATGGCTGTAAGTACAATGCTACCTTGGTGTTCCTTTTTTTGTTGTTGAAATAGTTTCAAGTTTGCACTCATGTTTCTAGTACCAACATTTCTATTGTCGTAACCTTTCATCGCACTCTGAACTTATCAAGGATCCTGCCAAGTTCCAAACAAAGGATGTTATCCAAGAGTTCAAGATTGCTTGTGAAAAATACAAGATATCAAAAATGGATCTGGTTAGTAGTTCATAATGTTGTGTAATTTATTTTTTCCATGCAAGGCTGGGTTTTTATAACTTTTTTGCATCCGCAGCTTTGGTTCCCAATTGTACATGAGAAGCATTGGGCCACTTGTTGCATAAATCTTCTGCACTCGCAAATCAACTCGTTTGATTCTATCAAACCATCAAAGAAAGGAGGTTCCATGGAGTCTGCCATGAACAACCTGGTTTGTTGCACTATGACCTTTGCACCTATACATTACATTTTCAGTTTCCAATCATATGTTTTTGTTGTCTTACTTTATAAATTTTGTGACTAACACTACTGGATTATGTAACATTGCTTTTACATGTGTTGTAACCAAGTGACAAATCATAAAACTAATGTTGTCTTACTTTATAAATTTTGTGACTAACACTCTTTGGATTATGTAACATTGCTTTTACATGTGTTGTAACCAAGTGACAAATCATAAAACTAATGTTGTCTTACTTTATAAATTTTGTGACTAACACTACTGGATTATGTAACTATTTCATGCACTTTTTGTTTCAGATCACAAACTTTGATGTTCTTGCTAAAGAGACTCAAGCCTTCAGTTTTGACATCACTAAGTTCAAACATGGAGGACCCTATCGACTACCCACGACGAGCCCAACCGGTGAGTAAATATGCCTACATTTTTCTCTCTTATATTGCAAGTCCTTTTTCCCAATGCTAATACATTCTCCTTTTGTCATTTCAGCTTTGATTGTGGTTTCTTTGCGATACTCTACATGGAGAAGTTTGATGGGAAGGTCATGGAGAACTTCGACGAGAATGGCATCCCTTATTTTCGCATGATTCTTGCTACAGAATTGATCACACACCCCACGAACATAGAAGATTGTGCCAAGATCTTTGAGGAGGAGACATATGAGTATCTAGGATAGTTGTTGGAAGGATATGTATTTTGGTGCAATGTAGTTTGTGTCGAACCAATGAAACTTATGTCTATGGTTGAACGAATGGAACTTGTGTGTATGGTTGGTTGGTTGGTTACTTTTGTAATGGGGAAGCACATTTCCCCCCATGAATGATAACTTTGTTGCTATGGATTTGTATGAATGTTCAACATGCATGTGATTTCACTTGTTTGTTTACACAATAGTTTGTTTTTGGTTCAATATGTTGTAAATACATTTATTTCCTACTGTAAATTACATAAAGTTTTGTAGTCAGGAACCTGAATACAACAACTTGCACACAACAACTGTTCCATTTTTTATGTTGTAAATAGATGAAAATTCTGTTGTAAACATGACAATAATTTCTATTCAGGTTTTTGCAGAAAACTTTGCCCAAGTCCAAATTATTCTTTTCTATACTTCATTGTTGTAACTAATATAATTTATGTGGTAAATACATATGTTCTATTATGTATGTTGTAAATACATGATAGTTCCATTGTAAACTCAACAAACATTTGTAACCAGGTGAACTTTTGTTGTCAACATTATATATGTTGTAAATACATGATAGTTCCATTGTAAACTCAACAATAACTTGTAACCAGGTGAACTTTTGTTGTCAACATATGTTCTATTATGTATGTTGTAAATACATGATAGTTCCATTGTAAACTCAACAAACATTTGTAACCAGGTGAACTTTTGTTGTCAACATATGTTCTATTATATATGTTGTAAATACATGATAGTTCCATTGTAAACTCAACAATAATTTGTAACCAGGTGAACTTTTGTTGTCAACATATGTTCTATTATGTATGTTGTAAATACATGATAGTTCCATTGTAAACTCAACAAACATTTGTAACCAGGTGAACTTTTGTTGTCAATAATCAGGAACATGTAGACTTCATTAACAACATATAACACAACCATATCAAAGTTTTCTACTATAAAGGGGCAACATAAGTTGGAGAGCTATATGTAGGTAACAATACTAACAAAATTACAGCTTGACCACTTCGGGCACATTTTCATCCTGTTGTGTTGCAGCTCCCTGAGCTTCTTGCGCAGCAGATATTTTCATTTTCATGACAAGACAATCAACCAAATGGTGATCCCCTAAGCAGAATGGACACTTTGTCACCTTTGTTCCCGTCATCTTCTTCTTTTTAGAAGCCGTGCCTCTTTTTACGGTCGTGCTCGTCTTTTCTGCCATGTTTGTCTCTTCATCTTTCTTCCCTTTCTTCTTCTTCTGTTATCACCAGAATTTGACCAAGGTGGAAGTGGGCCACGATCGAGATAAGCTTGAAGGTTATATATGGAGAGAATACGAAGATCGGCCTTGTATGCAAAGTTGGGCTAGATGGCCCATTTATCTGTAATATATTAGATCGTATCTTAAAGTTAGGAGTTAGAGTTTACCCGTGCACGGTTAGGTGCACGCCTAAATTAGAAAGTCCGCTGGACTATAAATATGTATCTAGGGTTTATGGAATAAACAACAACTCACGTTCAACCCAAAACAAACCAATCTCGGCGCATCGCCAACTCCTTCGTCTCGAGGGTTTCTATCGGAGTAAGCGACATGCTGCCTAGATCGCATCTTGCGATCTAGGCAGCACAAGCCCACGTTGTTCATGCGTTGCTCGTCTTGAAGCGCTTTTGATGGCGAGCAACGTAGTTATCATAGATGTGTTAGGGTTAGCATTGTTCTTCGTTTAAGCATGCTTACGTAGTGCGACCCTTGCATATCTAGCCGCCCTCACACCTATCTCGGGTGTGGGGGCGGCACCCGCTTGATCATTATTTAGTAGATCTGATCCGTTACGATTGCTCCTTGTTCTACAAGGATTAGTTTAATATACGCAATAGTTAGGCCTTACAAAGGGGGAGGATCCGGTGGCACGTAGGGTGGCGTTCGCAAGTCCTAAACGCGGATGTTCCGAGGATCAACTTCATGTTGGTTTTAGGCCTTGTTTAGGATCGGCTTACGAGCACCGTGCGTGGCCGCGAGGCCCAACCTGGAGTAGGATGATCCGATTATGCGGTGAAAACCCTAAATCGTCGTAGATCTCATTAGCTTTATCTTGATCAAGCAGGACCACCAAGTATTCGTGCACCCCGTACGAATCATGGGTGGATCGGCTCTTTGAGCCGATTCACGGGATAACTCGAGAGCCGATCGAGGCTCGTATTTAATGTTTACATGTATGCCCTGCGGGGAAACTAAGCGAGGCATCCCCATCACCTTCACGACCGGGTATAGGTCAGGTGGCACGCCCTTGCACTTCGCATCGCCGCGTGTGACCGAGAAGAGCATTGCGGGCCGTCGCTCGGAGGGTCTCGGCCAGCCGCAGCTCTAGGCTCTTCCCGGCTCTACGGTGTTGACAAGGCCGCTGCCCGCCGGTGGGTTTTGGCGGTCAACACATTCTGGCACGCCCGGTGGGACCAACGTCTACATCAACCACATCGCCATCTACATCTGAGATGGCGGACGGCACGCCAGTCACCTACGAGGAGCTGCCTGACGAGCTCAAGAAGCAGTACAACGAGATCAAAGCTACCCTCGAAGCCGACCTCATCGGCTCATATCACAGAACCCGTTCGCATGGCGTCAGGCGGAAGGAGTTCTCACCGGAAGGCGCACTCGATGAAGTGGACCTATCTGTCCCGTCAGAGGAACGTACCGGGGCCGTACGCCATGAGATTGGTGACATGGTGGCTCACTCGTTGCGTCTCCATTCCGAGAGCACAGTGAATACTTTGGAGCATGTCACCGTTCGGATGATCAAGGAGGTCATGAAGAATCAGCACTCTTTGTTAGAGCCAGCTCTCGGGACCTACCAAGGAAAAGTGCCACTCCGGCCCCGTACTGCCGTTGTCGCGCACATCGGCGGCACCAAGAGCGCATAATTCAGCGGCGCGTACCGTTGACGGGATTAACGGTACTCACCCCGGGAGGTGCCAACCAGGACATCCGTTCAACATCAACATGATAGAGCTGGGGACCCCCTTGATGAAGATAAAGGCGAGGGCAAGCTGCTCTCGTGGCGAAGACAAGGAAGAGGCTGCTCCATGTGATCGGCCCCGACACCGCCAAAACATCCTGGTGATGATCAAGGTAGAAGCCGACGCTAGTAATCGGCCCGTTGTATCCGTATCACCCGCTCTCCCGGTATGCGGCGTCGACCTCACGGGTGACGGGAAGCTAGGGTACGGGTTCACATCAGCCGATGAGCTAGAGGAAGTCGACATCGGTCACGGGGATAAGCCTCGACCTACTTTTATCGGCAAGAAGTTAGATCCGCAGCTCGGGGGACGGATGATAGCCCTGTTGAAGGAATACCCAGATTGCTTTGCATGGGATTACACGAGAGATGCACGGGTTGGACAGGAGCATCATTGAGCATCGCCTCCCCACGAAGAAAGGATTTCGGCCGTTCCAACAACGAGCACGTCGGATGAGGGCCGAGATTACGGAAGAAGTCAAGAAGGAGATTGAGAAAATGTTGGCCGCCGGATTCATCAGGCCATGCAGGTATGCCGAGTGGATCTCCAGTATCGTTCCGGTGGAGAAGAAGGACGGCCGGTGGCGCGTGGCCATCGATTTCCGAGATCTTAACAGAGCTACCCCAAAGGACGAATATCCGATGCCCGTGGCGGAAACATTGATAAACGCCGCTGCTGGCCACAAGGTGTTGAGCTTCATGGATGGCAACGCCGGTTATAATCAGATTTTCATGGCTCCGGAAGACATACACAAGACCGCATTCGGGGTACCGGGGCGGTAGGCTTGTTCGAGTACGTGGTCATGACCTTTGGGTTGAAGAATGCTGGTGCAACGTACCAACGAGCCATGAATTATATATTTCATGATCTGATCGGCAAGTTGGTGGAGATCTATATCGACGACGTGGTGGTCAAATCAGTCTCCATGGAGGGGCACTTGGACGATCTACGGCGCGTCCTAGACCGGACTCGGAAATTCGGGCTGAGAATGAATCCGAAGAAGTGTGCCTTTGGCGTGACGGCTGGTCAATTCCTAGGTTTTCCGGTTCATGAACGGGGGATTGAGATCGGCACTGAAAAGTCGGGGAGGCGGTGCGTACCATGCAGCCGCCGACCACGAAAAAGGAGCTTCAACGCCTCATCGGCAAGATCAATTTCGTCCGGCGGTTCATCTCTAATCTGTCAGGACGAATCGAGCCGTTCATGGCGCTGGTGAAGACTAAATCTGACGACGAGTTTCATTGGGGGGCAGAACAGCAACAGGCGTTTGATGAAATTAAGCGATATCGACGACGCCGCTCGTGCTCGTTCCGCCCCGAGCAAGACGAGGCCATTCTACATCTACCGTCGATGGCCGACACGTCCATTGCTTCGGTGGTGGTGCAACTTTACGATGGCGTTGAGAGAGTCGTTTTCTACCTCGGCGAGAAGGATGTTGGACGCGGAGACAAGATACCACGAGGTCGAGAAACTTTGCCTCTGCTTATTCTTCACCTGCACCAAGCTTCATCACATCCTTCGACGGCAGAGATCATCGTCATCCGTAAATCAGACGTCGTCAAACACATGTTGTCGGCCCCTGTTTTGAAAGGCCGACTCGGTAAATGGATGCTTGCGTCTGTCGGAATTTGATCTCCGATACCAGCTGCTGACGGCGGTCAAGGGCCAAGCGTTGGCCGATCTCATCGCTGAACGGATCAGCACCAATATAGCAGCACTATCCATACGTGCATGGGCTATGTTCTTCGATGGATCGGTTTGTGACGATGGTTGCGGCATCGGCATTCTGCTCGTGTCGCCTCGGGGGGCAGAATACTCCTTCTCCATCAGATTATCTACCCCTTGCACCAACAACGTAGCAGAATATGAGGCAATACGTAAGGGAATGGAA
The DNA here is from genome assembly GCF_022539505.1 of Lolium rigidum. Classification (NCBI taxonomy): domain Eukaryota; kingdom Viridiplantae; phylum Streptophyta; class Magnoliopsida; order Poales; family Poaceae; genus Lolium; species Lolium rigidum. The sequence goes on along the minus strand of NC_061508.1, from coordinate 222,982,466 downwards.
TTGCTATTGGAAGCCGGAGCGGAAGCTGTAGAGCTCTTTGGAGACTCAAAGTTGGTGATTAACCAGCTCACGGAGGAATATAATTGCGAAAGTGAATCGCTGTTCCCATATTGGGTGGAATGCCGTGAGTTGATGACACAGTTCCGGTACATCAACTTTAATTGGATCCCAAGGTCCCGGAATACCGATGCCAACAATCTCGCACAAATGGCGTCAGGCTACATAGATATAGCCGACGGATCGGAAGTTCGAGATACAATTCACGGAACGAGAATGATTGGAGAGCCGAGATCTTCGATTATTTGAAAGATTCGGCTCGGGGGCACCTAAACGGGTAAGATACGAGCCATGAAGTATGTCCTTATAGGAGACGATATGTTCTACGGGACATTGGAAGGGTTGCTACTCAAGTGCCTAGGACCGACTGAGTCTAATCGGCTCTTACATGAGGTGCATGAAGGCGCACTGTGGAACACATCGGTCGGCTCATAAGATGAAGTGGTTGATCGGGCGATCGGGGTTTTATTGGCCCACTATGCTTGAAGATTGCTTCAATTATTACGAGGGTGCCAAGCATGTCGGATGTTTGGAAAAATTCAGATGGTGCCAGCATCAGCGATGAACCCCATCATCAAGCCTTGGCCGTTTCGGGGGTGGGGCATGGATATGATCGGCAAAATCCATCCGGCATCAAGTAAAAAACATGAATGGATTTTGGTTATCACAGATTACTTCACCAAGTGGGTGGAAGCCGTCCCTATGAAAAAGGTGAAATCAGAGGACGTGATCAAGTTTGTGAAAGAACACGTCATTCATAGGTTTGGAATTCCCCGGACTATCACGACCGATGGAGGTTCGGTCTTTACTTCTAAAGGATTCGGGAAGTTACGTGATGACGTAGGGATTAAGCTGATCCGATCATCCCCATACTATGCTCAAGCTAACGGACAGGCCGAGGCGTCCAATCGAGCCCGATCAAGGCTGATCAAGAGGAAAATTGACGAGAACCCTCGGGATTGGCACGAGAAGTTATCGAAGCATTATGGGCCTACCGCATGTCGTGCCATGGAGCTATAAAGACCTCGCCGTACCAGCTTGTCTATGGACGGGAGGCCGTATTGCCTTGGGAAATTACGGCTGGATCAAGACGTGTCACGTTTCGGAATGATCCGACAGCTGAAGAATATGCAGCTTTGATGAGCGACACTATTGAGGACGCAACGGAACTCGGGCTTTGGTCGTTGGAGAAGATTAAGGAGAACAAAGCCGGGGTGGCTCGTGCTTACAACAAAAAGGTTAGGCCAAAGGAGTTCCAAGTTGGCGATCTTGTGTGGGAAGGCTGTGTTGCCATTGGGAACCGGGGATAAGGCATATGGCAAGTGGTCTCCTAATTGGCACGGTCCGTACAAAGTTGTCCGGGCCTTGAAGGGTAATGCATACATGCTGGAGGAATTGAGCGGCGAAAAGTTCCCCGTGGCTGTTAATGGTCAACACCTCAAGAAATATTTCCCAAGCATGTGGGATGATGGACAGTAAGATGTGGGGGCCGATTCCAGAATCGGCCGGTAAAAAAAAAGAGATATATATATATATATAGAAAATCACAGCCGATGTACAGGCATCGACTTGAGAAAACGTATGGAGATTAACAGTATGCAAGCACAGCCGATGCACGGGCATCGACTTCAGAGAACAGAGCCGATACGCTGATATCGACTTTAGCGAAATAAGTTTATACAACAGCTTGGCCTCAGACAGCAAGATGAGCCGATATTCTGCCGTCGGCTCCCTGTACGACAACTCCATTCGATAATCGGCAAGGGAGCGAAATTAATTAAGGGATTTTCTTCATTGATAAGGGGATTTCTTACAAAGAAAGAGCCGATTGCTCGAGAAGGAAGAACAAAAGAAGGGTCTATTGACCAATCTACTACTGCTAGGCCTATACTAGTAGATCTTAATCTACGGGCCATCGCTTCCTTCGTCGTCGTCCTCGGAACTCTCATCGGTACTGCTGCCGATGGGTTCCTCGTCGCTGCTCCCATAGCCCTTTACGGGAGCTTCATCTTCGTCTTCATCGTCGCTGCTGTCGTCGTCCCACCACATGCGGAGGCGCTTCGCTGGCGGGTAACCCTCGAGGGATTCGTCGTCGTCGTCGTCGTCTTCCTCTTCCTCTTCTTCAGAGGTGGGGCAGCCGTCCCGGGGGAGCTGGTCGTCCTCGCTCTCCGACTCCGAGTTCCCGACGGCGAGGAATTGAAGATCTTCGTCCCCGCTGGTCAGGGACTGGTCGTCTTCGGACCAGACAGAGGAGGCGTGGTCTTCCAGGTCCCATGCTTCTGGGGCGCGGATGTCCGGCGGCGTCTCGCGGGAGGAGGAGGACCCGTAGGAAAGCTCGGAGGAGGAGTCGTGGAAGACCGACGAGGAAGAGGAAGAAGAGGAAGACATGGGCTGTGGGAGTTTGGGGGTTTTTGGTGCCGATGGCCGAGGACGGAGCGAGGATGGTGAAATGGCGAACTGCTCGGAGCGGTTAAATAAAAGGGGGCTACGGTGAAAAAATTCAATGCCACGGCGAGTTTTCGAGGAGGCGGTACCCAAAGACAACGGTCAAATCGCGCGGAGCGATCGAGAGGGCGAGGGCATCATGACGAAAAATGCTGCAATGGTTCTGCTCTGCCATGACATGACCCGACGAAAGAAAAAACGTAATGATTTTGGAAATATCATTTCCAAAACCGGGGGGCATGTGTTATCACCAGAATTTGACCAAGGTGGAAGTGGGCCACGATCGAGATAAGCTTGAAGGTTATATATGGAGAGAATACGAAGATCGGCCTTGTATGCAAAGTTGGGCTAGATGGCCCATTTATACGTAATATATTAGATCGTATCTTAAAGTTAGGAGTTAGAGTTTTACCCGTGCACGGTTAGGTGCACGCCTAAATTAGAAAGTCCACTTGGACTATAAATATGTATCTAGGGTTTATGGAATAAACAACAACTCACGTTCAACCCAAAACAAACCAATCTCGGCGCATCGCCAACTCCTTCGTCTCGAGGGTTTCTATCAGGTAAGCGACATGCTGCCTAGATCGCATCTTGCGATCTAGGCAGCACAAGCCCCGCGTTGGTCATGCGTTGCTCGTACTGAAGCGCTTTTGATGGCGAGCAACGTAGTTATCATAGATGTGTTAGGGTTAGCATTGTTCTTCGTTTAAGCATGCTTACGTAGTGCGACCCTTGCATATCTAGCCGCCCTCACACCTATCTCGGGTGTGGGGCGGCACCCGCTTGATCATTATTTAGTAGATCTGATCCGTTACGATTGCTCCTTGTTCTACAAGGATTAGTTTAATATACGCAATAGTTAGGCCTTACAAAGGGGGAGGATCCGGTGGCACGTAGGGTGGCGTTCGCAAGTCCTAAACCGGATGTTCCGAGGATCAACTTCATGTTGGTTTTTAGGCCTTGTTTAGGATCGGCTTACGAGCACCGTGCGTGGCCGCGAGGCCCAACTCTGGAGTAGGATGATCCGATTATGCGGTGAAAACCCTAAATCGTCGTAGATCTCATTAGCTTTATCTTGATCAAGCAGGACCACCAAGTATTCGTGCACCCCGTACGAATCATGGGTGGATCGGCTCTTTGAGCCGATTCACGGGATAACCTGAGAGCCGATCGAGGCTCGTATTTAATGTTTACATGTATGCCACTGCGGAAACTAAGCGAGGCATCCCCATCACCTTCACGACCAGGTATAGGTCGGGTGGCACGCCCTTGCACTTCGCATCGCCGCGTGTGACCAGAAGAGCATTGCGGGCCGTCGCTCGGAGGGGTCTCAGCCAGCCGCAGCTCTAGGCTCTTCCCGGCTCTACGGTGTTGACAAGGCCGCTGCCCGCCGGTGGGTTTTGGCAGTCAACATCTTCTTTGCAGCATCTTCACGTTGTTCAAGTAGAGGCTTCTTTCGCTTCTCCGATTCTTTCGGGCGGCCCTTAGGTTGTTTCCGTGGTGGGTTTCGCAACCCTCCTTGTGCTGTTTGTAGTTGCGCTTGCACCTGAACCACATCAGGTTCACCATCTTGTTGTGTGTCTCCACCTCTTCTCTTTGCATCAACAACAGCACTAACACTATCAATTGCTGCAGACACCAACTCATAAGTTTCATCACTAAAGCACGCATCGGATGCCAGGCGACTCATCTTGCGGCATAGCCTGTTGTACCTCAGAGTGTTCGTTCCAGGGATGCCAAACATGTGAGGACGGGTGTTGGCATCAGGAACTGGAGCACCTTTACTAGCTGCTTGAGACCACCTTTCTAACAAGTACCTATCTGGTATCATCTGGATATTCAAGTGCACCATGACCCTGATTATGTGGGGACAAATTAGTCCACACATATCAAAAATGTTGCAGCTGCAATCATATAATCCATTTGCAACATCAGCTTCAACTTGGTATGTTCTAGTGTCTCTCCTATCACTAGCAACCAGGGAAAAGCGTAGACTAGCATCATTTTGTTGTTGCTCAAGGGTAAAGGCAGTGTTCTCAGCAATAAGTTTCTGGAATCGGTCGAATACTTCTCTAGTGTAGAATACTGATGCTTGCTTCTCAATGTTGAGCCTGCTCAAAACAGTTGTTGTTAACACTGTTAGTAATTGTAAAACAAGGAGGAAACAAATGTTACAAAACTACTTCTACAATTTCCATTTGTTATAATAGTTGTTGTAAACACTGCTAATAGTTGTTGTTCACAAAGTTACTAGATGTTGTTCACAAAGGAAAATAATGTTACAAACCTACCACTTCCTTTTTCATTGTTACTAAAATTGTTGTTAACACTTTATTTTATTGTTGTCAACACACTTATTGCTTGTTCTTAACACAGAATTAAATTTGTAACAACTACAACACCTCACCTGCCCCACAATGGTGGTTCTGTTGTCTCAATAATGAACCCTGCATTGTCTTCTCTGTCGAGCATCATGTCTTGGCATAGTTCAAACTGCCTCACAAACGTGAACACCGAGTCAGACGGGTGAACCAAAGTTTTGAAGTAAGAGTTGAGCCCCTCAGACCTGCCCGTTGTACTCGTGAAAGGGAAAAAGTTCCTCCTAAAATATATGGGAGCCCACTTTTTCCTCGAGTCCCACATGTTTTTTAGATGCTTATTTTGTTCCATTTGGAACCAAGTCATCACATGTTTCCAACTAGCTTCAAACTGCTCAACGGTATCTGTGTCAAAGATGCATGCCCAAAATGCTTGTGCAAAAGGCTCTCCTTGTTGCATTGGCTTCCCAACCTTTGTTTTCGCGATTCGGATCACGTGCCAAAAGCAGTTTCGGTGGATTGCATCATAGACTACTTCTAAAATGGCCTTTCCCATTGCTTGATCTTGGTAGGTCATTATGTGGTCCGGTTGGACTCCATCCATTGCTTCAAGCCACCTTTCAAACACCCACCTGAAACCATCTTTTGTCTCATTGGCAAGCAAAGCACAGCCTAGCACCACTGTCTGCAGATGGTTGTTGATTCCAACAATTGGTGCAAATGGCATATTGTAGCGGTTGGTGCAGAATGTTGTATCGAAAAATACACAATCTTTGTACTTGGGGTACAACAATCTGGTCCTTTCATCAACTCAAAACAGCGCTCGAACAGCATTATCTTCATCGACATCTTTTGCATAATAGAAGTTTGGGTTCTCATCTTGTCGCTTCTTGAAGTATTCCAATGTTAGGTCCATGTCCCGAAACAACAATTTTGCCCTCATCTTGGATCTCTCATTTGCAACATCCCTCTTAACATACCCCAAAGTTCGTATGTCGCCTCCATGTACATCACCCAGCATACCCATAATATCAGATGTTTTCAGATTTCGGTTATGCATTAGTTCCAAGAATTCGAGGTCTTCTTCCGGGATCTTGCGATGAGACCGGTAGTACCTACGACGTCCAAGCTCTTTGACAAGAGGATGTGTGTGCTCACTGGTGAATGTTGTAACAGTGAATGATCCCTCTCTCAACGAAATGATCATGTGAGCTTTGCAATTGTGACGAACCACCCTGTTTCTCTGCCTAGAATCTGACATTTCCATTGAGGCACTAGCAGGCTGGTGGCTACTGTTTTTGCTCCCGCTGCTCATATGTGTTGCAGAACATTGCTTTCTTGCAGCGCTCTCTGATGTACCTCCAAGTGTTGCTGCAGCAGCTGCTCCCTTTCTAGCGTGCACACACTCGAACACCCTGTTTATTAGCACTTGTTCACATCCCCTCTTGCGGCTGTACTTGGAGCTACAAATCCTAGTACCGAAGCCCATCTTGTATGCATATTCATTGTATACTTTGAGTGCAACATCTTCATTATCAAACTGCATGCCAACAAATGGGACAATAGGTTGTGACGATACATCTTCATCAAAGTTGCCTTCACCACCACTTTCTCCATTTTCCTGGATCGGCTCATGGTTGTCATCTTCATCATCTGAGTCAAGCGGCTGGTTAAGGTTGAAAAAGCCTGCACCTGATTCAGCTTCATCATCCGCATTTTCCTGTTATTTTTGAATGATCTGTTAGTTCACATCTGGTTTTGTTGCTAACACAAAAAAATAATGTTGTAAACTTATATATTTTACATTGTTATTTTTACTTACAGTTCTCTTGCATACACAACAATCTCATACACAACAATTACACATCATATGTAGAGAATTTCGTCCAAAATGTAGAACAACAATTTCCAGGGAATCAACATCAATTTTCAGGGTATTAACACCAATGTTCAGGGTATCATACACAACAATTTTCAGTGTGACTAACAACATTTGGTTTTGTTGCTAACATAACATATTAATGTTGTAAACTTATTGATTTTACATTGTTAACATTGTTAATTTACTCACAGTTCTCTTGCATACACAACAACCTCATACACAACAATTACACATCATATGTAGTGAATTTCGTCCAAAATGTAGAACAACAATTTCCAGGGTATTAACAGCATTTTCCAGGGCAGCAACAACATTTTTTCAGGGTATCATACACAACAATTTTCAGTATGCCTAACAACATTTGGTTTTGTTGCTAACATAACAAATTAATGTTGTAAACAACATTAACAGTCAAATCCTAGGGTTTGTGAAGGGAACTGAGCTAGTACCTGCTGGCCTCCAGTTGATCCATGAGCAGATGTTGCGAATACCACTTCAGGGTTCTGGAACCTCGTCAGAGCTCTATGACTAGCCGGAGCAGACGGATCGGAAGTTGCTTGCCGCGGGGGTGGAGGTGGTGCTCGTGGAGGTTGGTTCGATCCCGCCGTTGGAGCTCTTCTAGGGAAGAGGATGTCGTGGAGGAGGTGAGCCATGGCCAGATTGGGTTGGAGGAGGCCGGGAGGCGCCGTTTCCCGTCACCGGTGGCCGCTCCAGCCTCGCCCCGCGCGTCTTGGCTGTCGCGAGAGCGACGAGGCTCGCTCGCCCCGAGCGATGGTTTGTTCGTTTTTTTCTTTTCTGGTTGCCACGATCTAACGGTTCATGTAATCGCATCGTACGGTGGGAGAAGCAACCGATTTGGGGATTTTGGTCGGCCGACCGACGGTCAGCGCGGCCCAAAACCTGCCTTCAGTGTATTTATCTCGTAATGACAATGTGGGTCGTCCGCTTCTTGCATTGTTGATTTGGTGGACCATTTGTGAAGTCAAGGACACCATAGGTTGTCAAAGGCGGGAGTTGAAGTTAAAGATCCACCGTGTGTGTCAATATTCGGGGCAACACAAAAACAGCTTAAATTCTCTCTTTTTTAAGAACCTAACTCTACACGATCAATGATGCGTCTTATCAAGAAAAAAAACAGTTTGTAATTCTGTTTTTATGGCTTTAACTTCCTTCAAATATTTATGAGTTTATAACTTTTTTTGATAAACATAATATATTAATATCGTGAAAATAGCAATTACACTAGGTCGCCGTAACAACGCAATACCCAAAACAAAAAGAATTAAAATGAAAAACCAGATCAAAGATCTTAAGTTTTCACCCTGAAAAAAATCTCCGCTCTCAAAACAATATCTTCAACAAGAACATTGCCAGATAACAAATTAAGATGAGACCTTGGATTTTCATCCTGAAAAGTAAGACCTTGAAGTACTCATGTGTTGTCGCCCCCCATTGCATGCCGCTGTGCTACGAATCCCAAAGGACCAAGTAAGTTTCTCATCGCCGTAAATATTTGAATCCCCATTACTAGTTCTTAAATCTTGGCTTCCATGTCATTCTCCACCTTCAACTTCACCATGGTACAAAAAAGATATGTCCCATAATGACAACATATAGCAGAGCTTCGCGCCGCTCCCTCCTAAAACAAAACGGTCGGAAAAAGACATGAGTTTGCACGATCGAATCCCATCCGATCCAGCAATCTCTAGGCATGAGGTCCCCAAGGGAGTCCGTCGATGGAGCCTTTCGGAACTCGACACTCCGGCCAGATCAAGTAGGAAAGGCATCAAGCAGATCTTTATCTTGACACGAGATAAAGCCAAGGACCGCGGGCTTTATTAGGCATAACAACGGCCCCCATGTCGTCGCCCTCCGGCTCCCAACAACATGCCAGAGTTCTTAGCGGACACCACCGCCACCACGCGGAGCTGAGGGAATTAGCTGCGCCGTGTCCCCAAACCAGGCGCCGTGCTGCCCTCACGGCCACGGCGATCGCCAAGGTCGCCGAAGAATCCAGGCTCACCGCCCCGGCGTCCATCTCCGCCGTGTGCACCTCGTCGTCCAGGGTCGTTGATCTGCAGCAAGCGGAGGTCCCACCGTGTGGGGATGAAAGGCCGGCGCCACCACCTACCGCGCGAGGAGATGAAGGCCCGTCGCCGCATTTACGTTATTTCATCCCTATTTTCCATTTTCCCATGCTAGATCCTATTGTAACACTCTATCATTTGACTGTAGATATATATCTTTATTCGGTAGGAAAATGAGATGCTGTAAAAACACACCATTCAGAGGCCGCTATTTCATACTGAACTTGGTGTAAGCTTTTTTGTTAATAATAGGAAGTTTGTGTTTGGAAGATTTGTTTTATTGCAACGGGTTAGCAGCTATTTTACCATTGCTTGGTTTAGTCATGGATCGCAACGTATTCATATTTTCTTAAAAAAAAAGAATTGTTCATGCAATCATGCCCGAGGTTGCAGAATAGGATTTAAACAAAAACCAGAGAGGAACAAGTGTACAACGTATCATTTTTTCAAGAACAGCAACGTATCATTTCATTAATCGAAACAATTTAGGGTCTCTTCGGTTTCAGAACCGGATGGAACGGAATGGAATCAAGTCGTTCCTCAGGGCGATTCCTGCGTTCGGTTCTGGGATGGAACGGAACCAACGCGTTCCTCAAAAGCGAATATTCTCTGTAGATACGGAACGAGCCCGTCCGGCCGATTCGGTCGAACGAAGTGGAACGGGCTCTGTTATCGTGCAAATCCCTTCTTCCCCGCGACCTCCTCTCTCTCCCCTCTCTCGAGCTCATGCGCGCCGACGGGCCACCCCTCACCGCCGCCCTCCGCCATGCTCGCCGCCCTCCGCCACCCTCGCCTCCTTCCCCGGCGATGCTGCGGCGCGGCATCCTCACCGCCGCCCTCCGCCCTCTGCCATGCCCGCCACCCTCGCCGCCACCCTCGCCTCCTTCCCCGGCCCCGCCTCCTCCATCGACGGGAGTTCTACGCGCCACCCGGCCTCCCCTCCCTCGAGCTCCTCCCTCTGCTCCGACGGTCGCTGACGCGGGCGGGGGCGCGGAGGTCGCCGGGCGCGGGCGTGGTGCGACCTTGCTCCTCTCCTGTGGTCTAAAATTGGATGTTTAGACTAATTAGATTAAATTAGGGTCTAATTAATTGGATGTTTAGACTAATTAGATTCCATTCCATTCCACATCTTCTGAAATCAACCGAACACCTAGATGAAATGGGATGGGATGGGATGAAATGGAATGGAATGGAACCATTCCACTTCATCCAAAAACCGAACAGACCCTTAGCTTGTATTCTCTGCTCAGACTGCTGACTTGATGAAGATATAATTTGCATTTTTTGTTACAAAGTAAACGAGAATAACCCATCCAGGAAGCTTGATATAATATGCAATTTTTGATACTACAGATAGACTGCACAATTTTCAGTCTAAAAGAGATGATTAAACTGTCGATCTACAAACTCTCTTTAGTAGCTTCGTTTTAGAAAATACAAGCTTGGACACACTGTTTCAGTTTTGCTAGCTCAAGTGTCAGTAACATTCAGCAACGACACCGGCCATGGCTTCCAAGCTGGCAGCCGGAGTCTCTACGCTGAAGACGTATCAGAATACCAGGATAGATACATGAGCCCCCGGTTTTCCATCAGTCCCGTAATCATTCAATCCCAGCATAGAGAAATCAGGCGGGTATGGAGGCACGCAGGCTGCTGGTCAAGAACTTTGGAGCATCCGTCGCATCCGCCCAAACACTCATGCAAATGATGCACCCCATGTGTCCCTTGGTCCATTCGAAAAAAACGATGAACAATACGGAAAATTTGCACACGACCTTCAGTTCTCTCAACAGACCGCAGCAATGGCCAATTCGCGTACGGACTTCTGTTTTATACATTGACTTACCAGAACAAGAACCAGGTTTTGTTAATTTCCACAAAATATTTTCTAACAATTCTTACAAAATTATTACTTCGAAGATCCATGGACCTCGCTAAGGTGACCTGAGTCTTGTGAAGCGATCACCGTCTGAACACAACGGCGCAACGCCCAATCTGACGCAGAAGAACCGAAGTCAAGCGTCTGGTGTGGCGTCACCGGAGAGAGTAGAGAGGATCGAGCGGCAGCCATGGCCCATGGCTGGAGCTGCCTCCCGACTCCCGAGCTGGTCGACGCTCACGCACCAACCAACTTCACCGTGCATATACATCTAGCAGGTACGATGCACTCGTGCCGCGCGCCGCCTCGCGAGTCGCGACACACTGGCCCCGCCCATTCATCTCTGCAGCACTGGGATATATAGTATCCTAACTTGATTAGACAGATAGCAGATAGATATTCAGAATTCAAATATAGTACTACTGTATTCTAATTTGATTAGATCGATAGATATTCAGATACGTATAGGAGCAGTCACTACAACAGGACCCCCCTTCAGCAATGCAATGATGCGTTGCCAAATGTCCATATAAGCGTTGGTAGCATCTACACCAACGGAATTAGTATGCGTTGCCGTAGGTGGCGTTGCAAGGGTCTACAACAACACATATACATGCGTTGGTAACAGGCATGAAGAAGCGTTGTAGGATACCAACGTATATCATTAGAGCCTAACAACCCTTTCTATGCGTTGGTGGATTCCCTGCATAATTGGATTTAAAATGGAAATAATAGATCATTGCGAAATCTCGGAAGATTTTCTTGATAGCTCAAACAATTAATGGTAACTCATATATCACAATAATTAATTATTTGTTCAATGCTGATAGTACACAGGAACCACACTATAGTATAAAATGATCTCATATATTAAATCAACTATGTAGCTTTACAAAGGACATGATCTGATGATTACAATATGTGTATATGTGAAAATGACATTCCAAAACATATTGTATAACTGGTAGAAGCACTATTCTCCAACTTCTTATCAGCATCTCATCCATGCACCATCCATTTATTTAGCAATCTACAACAACAACAAAAACTGAGATAGTTATGGTACCATTAGTGAGATAAAAAATAGTTAATACATATTACAATTTAGAATCGCTGCAACAAAATTTTGAAGGCCATGAGATAAGTAATCTTTCTTCATGACCAGTTCTCACAACATGGAAGGAACTTGATGATTATCTTCTCTGAACTACGAGGTTAAAGAAACTGCAGAAACTAAGAAATCTTTCAGTCATATATATGTTATATATTTGTTGGCACAAATTTTTTGATGACATAATTTCCAGATCCTAGTGATTTTCCTAGGCTGCATCAACCAGTTGAGGAGAGCTTACTTGGGAGTCCAATATCACTTGCACGAAGTAGCCTGAGGCTTAGTGACTTCAATATTTTAACTAAACTCGTTGTAGTTCACATAGTAGAAGACTAAATGAGTGGAGCAGATAGACCTGTTATACTTCCCAGATTTTTTTAGAAGGACAAAAGATGCAGCAAAGTAATTGGCTAAGATTCTTTTGTGTTGTGCTGACTCAATGAGCATCCCTCTGAAAATAAAATTGATAGTAGATCTCTAGAAATAGAGGCAATTAGCTGGAGTATGCACATGCAGCTAAATTATGCAGATATATCTGCACACTTCAGCATGTAGGCCAGTAAATGTGACATGCCTAAACTGATATACTTCAGACCATAACAACTTCTGGATAAAAGACATCACCAGGCCGTACAACATACTTTGATTACTTTCTGAACTCTTCTTATGTACAATCATGGCTTTATATTTCGCATAGTTGCAGTGCACAAATACTGAAGATTTACCTCTCTTCTGAAGCTGAGTAAGCACAAGACCTATTGAAATTGAACTATATATACAGAATTCAGGTACGTATGCGTTAGCTCCATGTAAATATCAACGAGGCTTGGTGAGGGCAGTTGTTGGCAATTGGTATTCGTGTCAGGGTACCTGGGAACAATGGCTTCTGGTTGAGAGTGGAACGGATTCATCACACTGATGAGGAGATACCAATTTTCTTCTCAAAATAAACATGGCACATATCCTGACCTATTAATTGATCCTTGAATTTCTTCGATGACTAGCCATTCCTGGGATAACCGGAGATACCATCACAGCTTATTGAATCAATCTGCCATAACAAACTTCACTGGAAATTTTGATTAATTATCCACGCACATCACATAGCTGCAAGAAACCGAAACCTGATGGACCACAAGAAACAACGAATGAGAAAAAGGAGGATGCAAATAATCTTCCCGAATTAACACAGATAGACAACATGGTGAATCATCATCATTCATCCAAATCGATCAACATGAATCCAACTACATGCAACTTTCATACGGAGAACTAGATGGAAAATTGATGGATGCAAGTCTGAAACTGGATTACCTAGCAAAGCGGAGGTCACCGAGAATGCTTCTTGTCCAGCCGGATCTGTGATACCATGACGGACAGCCCTAGGTATCCCTATACGGTATATCAGCGCCCTGATGTTGAGACACAGAAACGATACATCTCAGAGGAGAACTCCATGCCGTGACGCATCGTGGAGGTCGACGGCAAGCTAGCGCCGGCGGCGGATCAGGCGAGAATAATCGAGAGAAGATTGTGGAGGTTAGAAATTTACATGTTTGGCTGCGTGATATTGGGATGGAGTAGGTAGATGTGATAAGAATAAAGTAGGTACGGATGCATATGGGGGAGGTTAACTCGTCGTGGGGATTAAAAGAAAAGGAAAAACTCATCGTGGTTAGTGGGGAGGTGGAACCTTGCTACGCATCTTATCACCGTTGGTGGATATGCGTTGCGATACGTATGGTCTTGTTGTAGTGAGTACGCTCATCATGTGCCATGTCCAGCTCCAGCTTAGCAAGGAGAAACGGCCACACAACTAGTTGCAGCGCATGCCATATGCCAGTACTGACCAGATCAGCTCACCGCACACTCCCACAGGCCACACAACTAGTATATAGCAGTACTATCTCCACGCTGATCGATGCCGAGCTATAAATACGGAGCTAGCCTCGACTCCCACCACACTCTTCATCACCATCGCTGATCATTCTCCTGCAACTGAAACAACACCAAACCATCAGCTCAGTCTTGCTCGTAGTGTGAATTGAAGGAGATCAATGGCGGGGAAGCTGTACCACCTCATGTCGAGGCTGCACATGGCGAGGAGCCGGTCATCGTCCGCGGCTGACGTGCCGAGAGGGCACTTCGCGGTGTACGTCGGGGAGCAGCGGAGGCGGTTCGTGATCCCGACGGCGTACCTGAGGAATCCGTCCTTCCTGGTGCTCCTCAAGAGGGTAGAGGAAGAGTTCGGCTTCGACCACCCTGCCGCCGGCGGCCTCACCATCCCCTGTTCGGAGGGCGACTTCGCCGACATCGTCGGCTCCGCAGCGGTGGATCACCACTAGCTGTAGCTCATCATCTGACTACACCGGCGCCGGCGCATGCATCGGCCGGTCCAGCCACCGATACGATTATTAGTTGATTACTAAGAATAGATTGTTTTAGGACGAATGCATTTGTCTCTAGCTGAGAATCGCGTTTGCTTGAACCCTGTAAATTATGATCCATGGGATAAGTAAATTCCGATGTTCACGTCTCATCAGATTTCTGTTTTCGCTAAATGATGCTAATTTGCTCACCGTCGCACCACATTTCTCTTTAGCTAAGGATTAATTGTTGTTCGGATCCGACGTGGCACTGGTTGTTGATGTACTATGGCACCTGCTTGAAGCCTTGAACCCCTTGTAAATTATATTGATGGGAATAAGTAAACTCTGATATTCTCTTTTTATCGAGAGGTGAAAAGTTAAGAAGAAGTTAGACCAGCTTATACGATAGATTGTTCTATTACTTAATAAGTGAGTAAGAAGTGAAGTGCTATACACACGCTTCTCCTCCTCGCTCGCTCGTCACCACGCATGCAGCCGCCGCGTTTATGTTGAGTGAATTGAGCCTCAAGCAGACCTTTATTTTTCCTATTTAGAAAAGCCAAGTCTTTGACGGAGCGTCAGTTTATCGGTTAGGATAGCTTTTGGATCGTGAGCTACTGTAACCGACTAGAATTTGGAACGTGAACATGGCCACGCCCTTGAGCCGATCTATATTAGCATTTGCTCGGTTGACACCGAAAATATATCTAACACGCGAGTTCGGGTTTTTCCACATCTCTCTGCTTGCGTCGCTATTGTAGCCTACTCCATCTCACCCATCGTCGTAGACCAAGGAATGAGAGAGCTGGTATCCGAAACCACTCTTCGGCAGTGTTGGGAGTACTCCCTCCGTTTACAATTAGTTTGCGTTCTAGATTTAGACAAAATCAAACTTTTCAAAGTTTGACCAAATATTTAGGAAAATAAAGTGTACAATCTAAAGCCTTATTTTTGAAATTGTCATAAAATATATTTTCGTATTATATGCATTTTGTATTATAAATATGGATATTGTTTCCTATATTCTTAGTCAAACATGATAAAATTTGACTATGACAAAACCTTTTTTTCAAAATGGAGGGTGCGACGCCCAGCATCTACATCCAATAGATGCATACAATCTTTATTATATTTTATTAAGACAGTTAACAAAAAACCCATAAAAAACATCCATCACAAAATCCAAAGAAACTACACAACACATACAAACTCGACAATGGACAAAAATCGTGTCGCCTCTGTATTTCTGGAAAGACAATGAAACCACTCTACCGGCTAAGAGCATCTCTAGCAGATACTGCAAACCGTATCGCAAAAAATGACTGATGCAGGCCGAGAAAATCGACATTTGCAGGTCGAAAAATGCTCGGGCGGAGCAGATACGGCATCCTAAACTGGAAAACGCAAGAAAATTCGCGGGAACAGGCAAAATCATATATTGCAGTTTGAATTTAAACTAGAACGTTGCAAATTAAGTTCGGATCCATTACAATTTAAGCCAGAACATTGCAAATTAACCTAATACATACTACTAATCGCCGCCACGGTGGTGAGCTCCTGCACCGACCAGAGCATGGCGTCGAGCATTTCGTCGCGGACGAAATCCTCCGGCTGGAGGGTCGGCGCGTCCGTCAGCGCGGCAACGACGTGCTCGAGCTCGTTGTCGTCATCGACGTAGTCGCCCTCGCGACCCGGGAGCATCTGCTCCTCCGGCACCGGGCGCGAGGACAAATTCGGGGGAGGAGGCAGCTGGACCGCCACGCGGGAGGACGAAGCTCCCGAACGCGCCGCCGCGCGGGAGGAGGAAGGATGCGCGGGAGGAGAAAGCTCACGCGTATCCACCACCGCCGCGTAACGGGCGGACTCGCGGAGGTAGAAGCGCGGCGACGGGCGGCGTCCCCGGTTGGTGTACCGGCGGGCGCCTCGCATGCGGGCGAGGTCGGCGCGCTCCCGGTCCGTCTCCGTCCGCTCGACCGCGCCGGCCACGCGCGAGCTCTCCCCGCGCTCTCCCCGGAGGGAGCGGAGGGGTTGCCGGAGTGCTCGCGCGGGAGGTGGAAGGTGGGCGGCGAAGATGGAGGGGAAGAAGGGGAAAATGGGATGCAGGTCAACCTGCAAACGGCCTCTCGGCCGCCATATATCTGGGTTTTCGGCGGCTGAGAGCGGGGGCCTGCATTGCTTTTTTGGGCCGGCCCCGGTATGCGGTATCTGCTCGGGGTCAAAAAAGGTCTAAAACCGGCATACCGGCCTGCATAGGGCGATGCAGGCCAGGTATGCGGGGTCTGCTAGAGATGGTCTAAGGACCACGAACATTCACATACCCCAAGATGCCCTTTAGGAGAAACGAGAGCGTTACATCTGGATTAGCAGACTCTTAGAGTGCACATCATTCACACGCCACAAAAACTATCAATGCCATAGAACCTATAAGCAATCTTCATAATGGTTAAGATCCGCATAAATTTTGCCTATCCTACCGCCGACATCACTATGATGCTAGATACTGCCCCTCCATGTCGGTACCCCGTGGCACCAGTGGCGGAGCCAGGGCCCGGCATGCACGGGCGGCTGCCCGGGCTAAGTTGCTCAACTCCCTTGTGGTACTACCGCCTAATGAAGATGAAATGAAGATTTTTTATGGGCAAGTGGAATGGCAGCTTCCCAGGCTTTGACCAACGGCTGGCTCCGCCATTTGCGTGGCACCACGTCGTCGAGACCCATTATCATCGATGCAGTAGAAACACACCGGTCCACCGGTCCACCTCCAGACCATACCAGCTTACCTCCGCTCCTAATACGATACCCTTACTAGGAGTAATGACGTCGGGTGCCTCCATCATTCGATCCGGGAGACCCATATCTGGGGTTACCCCCGGAGGACCCCGAGTGAAGTGATGGGACTAGCAAAAATGATTCCTATGACAAGGTAACGACGCCAAGCAACGATGCCACCATCTGCCAAGATCGAGGTTGAGCCACGGTTTTCACTTGCTGTCATGCAACCCGAAGTTCGTCATCGACTGAATAATCACAGCCGAAGATCGGTGTGGGATCCCAGGATCCCCATCCCATATCCCAACGAGGTTGTCCACCTCCGGAGGAGAAGGAGGTCGTCGTTGCCGTGCCCGGGGATGCTGCCCCGGCTTCCATGTGATGCAGGTGGAGCAGCCCATCACACGCAGGAGTAGGCGCAGAAGACGCGACCTCCTCCAGACACAAGACGGCCCAGATCAGGCCACACCGCTGCACACCACCAAGGGAGCTCAGCGCGCCAACTTTGACCAAACATGGACCAAATTTGACTACACATAGAGCGCAAAGTAAATAAAAACGGAGGGAATATATTAAGCTTTTACTCAATGTGATTTTATTTTCTTTATCTGCCTTCAGTGGTTTTATCTCGTAATGACAATGTGGGTCGTCCGCTTCTTGCATTGTTGATTTGGTGGACCATTTGTGAAGTCAAGGATTCCATAGGTTGTCAAAGGCGGGAGTTGAAGTTAAAGATCCACCGTGTGTGTCAATAATCGGGGCAACACAAAAATAGCGCTCTCTCTTTTTTAAGAACCTAACTCTACACGATCAAGAAAAAAACAGTTTGTAATTGTGTTTTTATGGTTTTAACTTCCTTTAAATATTTATGAGTTTATAACTTTTTTTGATAAATAGAATATATTAATATCGTGAAAATAGCAATTACACTCGGTCGTCGTAACAACGCAATACCCTAATGGCAGTACGGATGCACACAAACCAAAAAAAAAATTAAAATGAAAAATCTCACTATAGTGTTCCAGCCTTGTAGCAGTAGCACAAACACCACCAAGATAATACCTGAAGTCCAAGTTTTTCAAAAATGACAACTCCAAGAAGAAAATAGTGCAGAAGCGTCGTCGTCCGATCAAAGATCTTAAGTTTTCACCCTAAAAAAAGTCTCCGCTCTCAAAATAATGCCTTCAACAAGAACATTGCTGGACACAACAAATTAAGATGAGATCTTGGATTTTCACCCTGAAAAGTAAGACCTTGAAGTACTCATGTGTTGTCGCCCCCCACTGCATGCCGCTGCATGCCGCTGTGCTACAAATCCCAAAGCACCAAGTAAGTTTCTCATCGTCGTAAATATTTGAATCCCCATTACTAGTTCTTAAATCTTGGCTTCCATGTTATTTCATCCCTATTTTCCCTTTTCCCATGCTAGATCCTATTATAACACTCTATCATTTGACTGTAGATATATATCTTTATTCGGTAGGAAAATGAGATGCTGTCAAAACACACCATTCAGAGACCGCTATTTCATACTGAAATTGGTGTAAGCTTTTTTGTTAATAATAGGAAGTTTGTGTTTGGAAGATTTGTTTTATTGCAATGGGTTAGCAGCTATTTTACCATTGCTTGGTGTAGTCATGGATCGCAACGTATTCATATTTTCTAAAAAAAGAATTGTTCGTGCAATCATGCCCGAGGTTGCAGAATAGGATTTAAACAAAAACCAGAGAAGAACAAGTGTACAACGTATCATTTTTTCAAGAACAACAACGTATCATTTCATTAATCGAAACAACTTAGCTTGTATTCTCTGCTTAGACTGGCTTTTTTTATTCCAAGCAAACCCCACAGGATCGAATTTTCATTATCATGAGATAACGAAAATACATCGTTAGCCGTTTTGTCGCTTTTTATATTTACAGAAACAAAAGCAACAAACCAGACCAAACTAGCTAGAACAGTTTTTTGACTACTGAAAGCCACCAACACATACTCACATAAGAACCAAAAGCTAACAGCACACAGGGGGAGCAGATCCCTGGGATCAAAAGCACTATAACTTCAAGGTTTTTCTTCACAGCCGTAAAGGGGATAAAGAACAAAGTACTTCAGGTTTGCATGTTATCATTAGCAGCAGAGTCGTCATGTGCATCAGTCGCCATTGCATCACCACCTTGTTCGATCAACAGCTGGGCGCCAGCCACTTGCATTCCCACCATCATTCGCTCCTCCAGCACCCAGGGCTAGATTGAGAAGAGCATCCGCTCCTTGCTGGAGTTGTGCAGCATCCAATTCAGAATGGGTACCTGCCCAAAATTTCATAAAAGAAGTTGCAAGATATATAAGGTCAACGGGATTTTTTAGGAATTTTGTCTCAAAGCATGAACTGTTACGTGTTTTCCAAATCGCCCAGCAAATGGCTGCCAAGCCGGCGATCTGGACATTGCGGCTCGCATGGGAAAACTGTGGCATCCACCAGAAGAATTGGGCAAAAGATCCAGGACGGGTGGAGGCACCCACAGCCATTCCCACCAGGCTCCAAACATATTTAGCTTCAGGGCAAGAAAAGAAAAGTTGCAAAATAGATTCATTTGTGAAACAAAATTGACAGAGGGGGTCACCGGTCCAATTCCTTTTCAGCAAGTTGTCTTTAGAGGCTATTGCATTATGAAAAATCAACCAGAGCCAAATTTTGATTTTCAGAGGGATTTTGCTTTTCCAAAGATGCTTGAAGGATCTATCCAGCCCATTTCTGCACATCTGTTTATACATACTTTTAATAGTAAATTGCCTATTTTTTTTGTCCACTTCCATTTTGGTTTATCTATTCCATCAGAAAGAGTCCTTTGGTTCAGTATATCACCAGCCCACACCACTTCACCTATAATTCAACATATAGCCATCTTCTGAAAGAGAGTCTCTAGCCCATGTGAGCAGCATCAACTACAGAAATAGTCTATTCATTACAGATGTCATAGATTTTAGGGAATTTATCTTTGAGGGGTGTGTGACCACACCAAGCATCTCTCCATAAACTGGTTGTACAACCATTCCCCACAGTCATCCTCCTGCCACACAGGTAAATGTCTCTGACATGAAGCATATCAGACCACAGGGGAGAGTCACCACTTCTGTGTCTGGCCCACTGAATTCCTGCAGGTGCCAAGTATTTCCTTCTCATGAACTGCTGCCAAGGCCCCTCATTATTTTCCAGTTTCCACCACCATTTCCACATCAAGCTTATGTTGAATTTGTGCAAATCCTTGACCTCCAATCCCCCTTTGCATTTAGGCTTACAAATCCATCTCCATTTGACAAAGTGATATTTTCTTTTATTTGCATCTCCAGCCCAGAAGACAACTCTGATAGGTTTTGAAATTGCTTCAATAGTTTTCTTATGCAACAACCTTATGGACATTTGGTACACTGCAATGTTAGATAAGCAAGAATCTATTTTGATCAGTCTTCCACCAATGGACATAGCTCCACCCATCCATCCACTCATACTCTTCTTTACTTTCTCCTCAAGGAAATGCATCTCTGCTACTGATATTCTTCTGGCACACACATGAGTACGCAGATAATTAATAGGCCAGCTTCCTTTTTGATAGTTAAATAACTCCACATATTCATTCAATTTCTCTGCATCATCTAGCACCAACATTGTCTCACTCTTCTCAAAATTAATTTTCAGTCCACACATTGTTTCAAATATATAGAGGAGTAGTTTCAAATTCCTTGCTCCCTCCATATCATCTTGCAGCAACAGAATTGTATCATCTGCATATTGCAGGATTGCCACACCATGATCCACCAAGTTATCAGCTAAACTTTTAATCAAACCATTCCTCTGAGCAGATACAATCATTTTGGATAAACTATTAGCAGCCATGTCAAACAAAAAGGGAGCAAAAGGATCCCCCTGTCTAACACCCTTGAAACTGCCAAAATATGGGCCCACTGTATCATTGATCTTGATACTGAGAGTACCCTTAGTCACAGCTTCCTTGATCCACATGATCCATTTACTGCTAAAGCCTTTTTGTCTGCAGCAGTCTATCAGAAAATTCCAGTTAACCTTGTCATATGCTTTCTCAAAATCAATCTTCAGCACCACACCTTGTTTTTTCTTGCATTTGGATTCTCTCGGCACTTCTTGCAAAAGCATTACACCATTATTAATAAATCTCCCTTTTATGAAGGCATTCTGAAATGGATGTATCAACTTATTCATGATAGGTTCCACCCTTACAGTCATAGCTTTTGTGAAAATTTTGAATAGAACTTGCAACAAGCATATGGGTCTGTATTTCTGAATGATCTCAGCATCATCACTTTTTGGAATGAGTGTAATAATCCCATAATTAATTCTTTCCAGGTTGATTTGGTGGCTATGAAAATCATTGAACATATTCATTATGTCAGATTTTACAACACACCAGCAATGTTGGTAGAATTCTATTGAATACCATCAGGGCCAGTAGCTTTTTTTTCTCCATTTGGTCAATTACTTGATGAATTTCTCCCTCTATAAATGGAGAATTCAGTAATTCTTTGTCAGCTTCATCCAATTTCTCATTATCATCCCAGATATTATCATTCAATCTCACTCCATTATCTACTACTGGACCAAAGAGATTTTTGTAAAAATATGTAGCATGTTCCATCAGAGCAGGTGTTCCCTGAATAATGTTATCTCCATCCTTCAAAGAGAACATTGTCCTTTTTCTCTTCCTTCCATTAGCAACTCTATGGAAAAAACTAGTATTATTATCTCCCTGCAATAACCATTTCTCCCTAGATCTTTGTTGCCAGAAAGCTTCCTCTTTCTCCAGCAATAACAACAGTTCTATCTGAATTTGAGATTTTCTACAAGCTTGTGTACTGGAAATGCAATCTTTTTCCTCCAAGTCTTCCAGCATATCCAGTTCCATAAGTAGATCTTATTTTTTCTTCTTGTCTCTCCCTCTAATATTTGCTCCCCAGCCTTTCAGACAATTTTTCACCCTTTTCAACTTGATTTGTACCACTTCCAGGGAATTTTTTTGCATACATAGGTTGTCTCCAGGTTCTTTCCACTTTACTTAAAAAATCATCCTCTTTGAGCCAACTTTTTTTAAATCTGAAGTTCCTGCTTCTCTGTTCTCTATTTTCCAAGGTATCCAGGATGATTGGATTATGATCAGAGACATCTCTAGAGATCTTATGCACAGTAACAAGAGGGAACATATTTCCCAATCATTGTTCGTCAAAAATCTGTTCAACTTCTCCAAGGTAGGATTTGCTTGATTGTTTGACCATGTGAATTGTCCTCCAGACATATCAATCTCTCTAAGCTCATATGTATTGATAATAACGTTGAATAAATTGGACCATTTATTCCTCCTCATAACTTTGTTTTTATCAGAAGGGAAGGGAATCACAGGATATTAAAATCACCTCCTATCAACATATGTAATCTCTGGTTGCCACATATCTCCCCTAGTTCCACCAGGAACTCTTCCTTGTCAGCCTCCTATGCTGCACCATATACCAGCACCAAATTCCATATTTTGTGAATTTTCAGATCCTGCAGAGTCACGCAGATATAATATTTCCCCATCACAATGTCTAAAATATCAAACCTTGTGTTCCTGAAACCACCCCACCAGATCTTCCTACAAAGGTACCCATTTCCAAGAGAAATGATTCCCAGGATCAATTCTCCTGAAAAAGGAAGAAGAATAATTTTTTTGATAGTTTCCTGTAGCCCAATGAAATCAAGCTGTTGTTCTCTGATAAAGTATGACATCAAAATGCTCATACCTTTTTTCCCCACGCCTCTACAATTCAAGCTGGCACCTATCATAGATATTTGGGGTTTTTTCTCCTGATCCTGGATCCAGTCACAGTACCACACACAGGGTGGTCATTCTTGACTTTCTCCTGGGCAGCACCAAATCCTGCCCGTGCTCCCATATCTCTCTTCCTCTGTCTATTTTTCTCCAAAGATCTCTGAATCTTGCAAGCAGATTTCATTTTCTTCTTAGTTTTCCTTGACAGGAAAGGGGTAAACCCTTCATCATCCATGTCATCTTCACCAAAAACTAGGAACAAAGTCTGTGTACGAGCAGTAGCTTGTTCTTCCATCACAACATTTGCGTTTTTATTTATTTTATCAACCAAGTTGTGTCTAGCAATTTCTAAAGCTTTTATGTGGTTTATTTTTTCCAAATCAAAGGAATCAGGAGCAACACCCATCTCTAAAGCTCTAGCACAAATATCAATATCATCTAAAGCAGCAAAAGAGTTCACAGAGTTAAGGTTAGTACCTGGGATAGATCCTGCTTGGGTGTGATGTCTTACTCCATCATCTACCTGCCAATTGTTGTGGAATGGCCAGCAATTCTTGACTCATTCTAGTGGCATGCTCTTCTTGTTCAGTTGACATCCCCTTCCTGTCCACCACTCTTGCAGTCTCCACTGGATTTTCCTCCTGAGTCAACTCTCCTGCATATCTTCCTGCAAATTTTCCACCTCAGGCTGAGAGCCATCAACTGGAATGACCACAGCTGTTCTTTCATGCTCAAGTGAAGGAGCAGCCAGTCCCAGGATAGCTCCTTGAATGAATTCCCCTCCTTCATGTTCATCATGATCACTATCCTCCTCACCACTGCTTCCATAGTCCACCATGTCAAGGTTCTTATCCTCTCCATCATGCTGCGGCAGTGGCTCCTGCTCTTCAATTATTGGGTCCATCAGTTTCTGATAGTTATTTTGATGCATAAACCCTTTGTCACTTCCATTTCTTGTCAGAGTACCAAGAAAATTTATGAAGGATTCACTATTATCCATGACAGGTATATCAAAGCTACCAGCAGAAACCTCCTGGGCAAGGGCAGTAACTACATCGCTATGAACTTCTTGAAGAGGCTATCTGTCTGCTTGATTTGTTATCCCAACAGTCCTTTCAGCAGCAGCAGAAGATGATTCAGAGTTACCCCCAACAACAGGGGATGTGTGCCCCATAGCTCTATGAACTTGTGTTGCAAAAGATTCAGACAAATCATCAGAAAGGCTTGTGGAACTGACTACAACATCTTTTCCTTTCCCATTCCCTGCATTGTTATCTCTCTGCTGATTTACTTGGGAATTCCCTCCTCCTAAATTGTTGTTACTTGCATTCCCATTGATATTTGCTGGATGTCCTTCCTCCTCTCTTCCAGTTCTGTCTTTTGGGTGAATTTTGATGTGCACCCCCATCAGTATGTTCCACAGCTGCAACATAATAGTTGGCAGGGTTGAAAGTAGGATCAATGACTTCCCTGGTAAACTAAAACTCATAAAAACCCTTCTTGATGGCACCAATCCTTGAGCTTGGAACCAGTGCAGGATCCTGGCAACCAATCTTGACTCTGAAATAAGCAAAGTTTCTGAGAAAGTTCATATCTAGAGCCAAAGGCATTCCAGTCATGCTTGCAGCATAATACACTGTGGATTTGTTTCTGTACTTAATGGGAATACCTTTAACTCTGAACCAGGCTTCCTCCATGACAGCAAAGGGCTCAATATCACCATCCCATTTCTCTATCTTGATAATGGCATCAGGTACAGTCTTCATAAAGAATTTTCCAAAGTGGGATAGTTCTTCAATACATTTTGCATTGGGGAATCTGGTAATGAATTGGTTCTCTGCAACCACCCTGACATAGAATCTCCATTTATATCCCATGGAGTCTGACCAAATTTGAAATTCATGTTCCATATCTCTGAATGTAACTTCTCCACGAACTAC
This sequence comes from Lolium rigidum, assembly GCF_022539505.1. Taxonomy (NCBI): domain Eukaryota; kingdom Viridiplantae; phylum Streptophyta; class Magnoliopsida; order Poales; family Poaceae; genus Lolium; species Lolium rigidum. The sequence goes on along the minus strand of NC_061508.1, from coordinate 222,957,772 downwards.
TGTTATCTGAGCATAATTCAGTAGTTCTAAGGACTGTACTTTAGCTTCAACATCAGGAATCAGGAATCAAATAAAAGCCTTGCCCAAAATCAGGGCTCCCATATTATGGTGCACGATACTCCCATGGATCCCTCTCCTGACGTATACTGATGTGATGGTTCTTCCCGCAGTTCAAAAAACTAAGAGAATTTCCATACCTGGTATTCTGGAAAGGGAGTGTGCTCAAAGCAACATCTCTACTAGCTGCAGCAGCCGATGGAGGTACACATGACCTCATCGGCGTCATGCTGACCAACGGAACAACAAAAGATGTATTGGCCGATCTTCCTGCATTTGACTCAAGCGGATCTGGGGTCCTACCAGGGTTTACTGAACTTACCATAGTAGGTTGATGAGGAAGTGTTGATGAAGGAGCGGTGGCGAAAGAGTTTGCAAACGAATCAGCACACGATCCGACCATCTCTTGCCGGTGAGCCCAGCGGTCGCGATTGCTTGTCGCCGCCAAATCCTCCTTCCTCTGGCGCTCTGCCAAAGCTCGCTCTCTTGCCGTCTTCTCTGTGATGCGGACGGTTTCCGCCCTTCGACGGTCCTCTTCCAGTCTCCTCTCTTCGCTCTGACGGCGTTCTTCTGAGCGGCGCCTCATGTCCACCTCACGCCTCCTCTCCTCTTCCCTGCGGCGATCTTCCTCCCTTCTTCTGTCTTCCTCCCAGCGTCGTTCCTCCTCCCATCTTCTCTCATCTTCTCGTCTCTCCTCAGCTGATCTGAACCGAGGATTGTACGGCGGCCTCTGATAACCGCCTCTCAACGGAGATCTGCGCGGCGGCAACTGGCGAGGAGGTCGACGATCCATCGTTCCAACCACTTGCGCGAAGGATCTGCTATCACCAGATCTCACCCCTTGACAGATTCTCGGTGGAGAAGACGATGGAGCTTGGATTTGTGGCGGATTTGGATCTCTCACGAAGCCACACGTCGCCCTCGATCTAGGGTTTGGCGAGGGGAGGTTGTGAGAGATGCGACCGAGGGATGCCACGGATAACCCACGGCCTGGTCTCTCAAGAACAGTATTGGGTTGTGGGCTGCTATGTGAAGCTTCAACCGCCATGGCCTCGGAGCGGGCCTGCAACCAAGCAACCAAATTTCCCGCGCGTACACAGGACGGCGAGATCGATGGCGCTGGCCCCTGCTCCGCCATGCCCTCCACCTCGAGCTCAGAGATTTGCGGGCCAATCAGCACAAGATAGGATGGGAACATCATCGTCATCCCGTTCCCGATCCGTTGATCACCGATGATCCTCTCGATCTACAAACCCGCGCCATCTAAGAGCAAGGTGATCTCGTGAGCGATTCGGAGAATCGAGCCATACCTCCGCAGGCCCTCGTCAAAGTAGATTGCCTTCCATCTCCGACACCTCGCCGCGGCGCAGGACTCCGGTGGACGGGGATCCTCGGCGGCGGGACGGCGCCAGAAGTCGGCAGCATGTCGCCCTTGCGACGTGCGGCTCACGAAACGTGCCATCCCCGTTCTCGGCTGAATTGCAAATATTCCTGCTCAGACTGGCTGACTTGAAGAAGATATAATTTGCATTTTTTGTTACAAAGTAAACGAGAATAACCCATCCAGGAAGCTTGCTATAATATGCAATGTTTGATACTACAAATAGACTGCACAATTTTCAGTCTAAAAGAGATGATTAAACTGTCGATCTACAAACTCTCTTTAGTAGCTTCGTTTTAGAAAATACAAGCTTGGACACACTGTTTCAGTTTTGCAAGCTCGAGTGTCAGTAACATTCAGCAACGACACCGGCCATGGCTTCCAAGCTGGCAGCCGGAGTCTCTATGCTGAAGACGTATCAGAATACCAGGATAGATACATGAGCCCCCGGTTTTCCATCAGTCCCGTAATCATTCAATCCCAGCATAGAGAAATCAGGCGGGTATGGAGGCACGCAGGCTGCTGGTGAATAACTTTGGAGCATCCGTCGCATCCGCCCAAACACTCATGCAAATGATGCACCCCATGTGCCCCTTGGTCCATTTGAAAAAACGATGAACAATCCGGAAAATTTGCACACGACCTTCAGTTCTCACAACAGACCGCAGCAATGGCCAATTCGCGTACGGACTTCTGTTTTATACATTGACTTACCAGAACAAGAACCAGGTTTTGTTAATTTCCACAAAATATTTTCTAACAATTCTTACAAAATTATTACTTCGAAGATCCATGGATCTCGCTAAGGTGACCTGAGTCTTGTCAAGCGATCACGGTCTGAACACAACGGCGCAACGCCCAATCTGATGCAGAAGAACCCCAAGTCAAGCGTCTGGTGTGGCGTCACCGGAGAGAGTAGAGAGGATCGAGCGGCAGCCATGGCCCATGGCTGGAGCTGCCTCCCGACTCCCGAGCTGGTCGACGCTCACGCACCAAGCAACTTCACCGTGCATATACATCTAGCAGGTACGATGCACTCGTGCCGCGCGCCGCCTCGCGACACACTGGCCCGCCCATTCATCTCTGCAGCACTGGGATATATAGTATCATAACTTGATTAGACAGATAGATATTTTTTTTTTTGAGAAACAGACAGATAGATATTCAGAATTCAAATATAGTACTACTACTGTATCCTAATTTGATTAGATCGATAGATATTCAGATACGTATAGGAGCAGTACGCTCATCATGTGCCATGTCCAGCTCCAGCTTAGCAAGGAGAAACGGCCACACAACTAGTTGCAGCGCATGCCATATGCCACTACTGACCAGATCAGCTCACCCCACACTCCCACAGCTGCTTGATTGCCTAAAGGTTGGCTCCTATATAGCAGTACTATCTCCACGCTGATCGATGACGAGCTATAAATACGGAGCTAGCTGATCATTCTCCTGCAACTGAAACAACACCAAACCATCAGCTCAGTCTTCTCGTAGTGTGAACTGAAGGAGATCAATGGCGGGGAAGCTGTACCACCTCATGTCGAGGCTGCACATGGCGAGGAGCCGGTCATCGTCCGCGGCTGACGTGCCGAGAGGGCACTTCGCGGTGTACGTCGGGGAGCAGCGGAAGCGGTTCGTGATCCCGACGGCGTACCTGAGGAACCCGTCCTTCCTGGTGCTGCTCAAGAGGGTGGAGGAAGAGTTCGGCTTTGACCACCCTGCCGCCGGCGGCCTCACCATCCCTTGTTCGGAAGGCGACTTCGCCGACATCGTCGGCTCCGCAGCCGTGGATCACCACTAGCTGCAGCTCAGCTGACCACACCGGCGCCGGCGCATGCATCGGCCGGTCCAGCCATTGATATGATTAGCTGATTAGTGATTAATAGATTGTTTTAGGATGAATGCATACATTTGTCTCTAGCTGAGTATTGCCTTTTGCTTGAACCCTGTAAATTATGATCGAAGGGATAAGAAAATTCCGATGTTCACGTCTGGTCACATTTCTATTTTCCTGAAATCGATGCTAATTTGCTGACCGTCTCAGTACATTTCTATTTAGCTAAGGATTAATTGTTGTTCGGGTAGAAGATGGCACTGGTAGTTCATGTTGTTAATTTGCTAGGGTTGGAACCGTACCCTCTTCCTGGGCCGGGGTGCGTGTTTGTATAGGTGTGGAAAAGCCCCACACGTAGCACTTACAAACTCTTGTATTACATGATGTTTAACACCATCCCTTAATCTAAACCTCGAGAGAGGTTGAGATTACGCTTAAACTCATCTAAACTCTTAACAGCTAAAGCTTTAGTAAAACCATCAGCTACCTGATCCTTGGTGGAAAGGAACTTTATGTCAAGAAGTTTACTACTAACTCTCTCACGAACAAAGTGATAGTCTATCTCTATGTGTTTGGTCCTGGCATGAAAAATTGGATTTGCAGACAAATAAGTAGCACCAAGATTGTCACACCAAAGAACTGGTCTCTGATAGAATGTGACTCCCAACTCACGAGCCAAGGCTTCCACCCAAATCAACTCAGCCGTTGCATTTGCAATAGCCTTATACTCTGGCTCAGTACTTGATCTTGACACAGTAGCTTGTTTCCGAGCACTCCATGATATCAAGTTAGGACCAAAGAAAATAGCAAACCCACCAGTAGATCTTCTATCATCAAGGCATCCTGCCCAGTCTGCATCTGAGAAAGCACTAAAAAGAGAGGATCTAGATCTCTGAAAAGTGAGTCCAACTTTCAGTGTACCTCGAATATACCTCAATATGCGTTTCACTGCTGTCCAATGCACAGTAGTAGGAGCATGTAGATATTGGCATACTTTGTTCACTGAGAAAGCCAAATCTGGTCTTGTTAGTGTCAAGTACTGTAATGCTCCAACTATACTTCTATAATTAGTACTATCCTCTGTACCAAGTGGTTCTCCATCTGTCAAGGACAATTTCTCTGTAATTGACAAAGGCGTAGTACAAATAGTACACTGTAGCATACCGACTTTCTTGAGTAGATCCATTGCATATTTCTCTTGTGTTAAGACAACACCACTAGAATTCCTCTTAACCTCAATACCCAGGAAGAAGTGCAAATCACCAAGATCCTTTAATGCAAAATCATGAGTTAACTTCCTTAGGAGAGCATTAGTCGCCGCATCAGAAGAGCTTGCCACAATGATATCATCAACATAAACAAGAATAAACATAGTGACATCTGATCTTCTGAACAGAAATAGTGAAATGTCTGCCTTTGATGCTATGAATCCAAGTTCTTGTAATTTGGCGCTTAAGCGAGAATACCAAGCTCGTGGAGCTTGTTTTAAACCATAAAGAGATTTATCAAGTTTGCAGATATAATGCGGAAAGCGAGAATTTTCATACCCAGGGGGTTGTTTCATATAGACTTCCTCCTCCAGAACGCCATGAAGAAACGCGTTCTTAACATCGAGCTGTCGAAGACTCCATCCCCTAGACACCGCAACAGAAAGAACAAGGTGAACTGTTGCTGCTTTAACAACTGGACTGAAGGTGTCTTCATAATCAAGACCATATCTCTGTTTAAAACATTTTGCAACCAAACGAGCCTTGTACCTTTCAACTGTGCCATCTGCATGTCTCTTAATTCTATAAACCCACTTGCAATCAATAAGATCCTTAGTGGAGTTAGGAGGTACCAAGTGCCAGGTTTTGTTCTGCATTAATGTTGTATGTTCTTCATTCATTGCTTGCCTCCATCTGTCATCTCCTAGTGCCTCTGCCAAATTATCAGGTTCACCTGTAGAAGAAAACAGGCCATACCGAATAGTGCCGTCAGTGTATGTACGAGGTTTACGAATACCATCTTGAAGTCTGGTGCGAGGCCGTGGTAGTTAAGGTGTAGGAACAGGTGAAGAATCTCCATCAGAGTCAGAATTAGAGGCAACAGAAACAGCAGGAGAATCTCCAGCAGAATCATCATGATCGTCAGCAGCATTATTTTTAGCGTCATTGTCCTGATCAGCTGGGTTGTCTGCATGCACAGGTGGCGAGCCAGGAGAGGCCGATGACACCCCTGGCGAAGATTCCTGGTCCCCCTGACGCTGTCGGGTGCAGTGCTATCGCTGTCAGGCGCAGCGTTCCCACGCGCGGGAGACACGCGCGCGCCAGGCGCATCTTCGGGTGCATGTGCGCGATTCCTTGCACGGGCAGCTTCTGGCGGCGACGTGGCAGGCAAGGAGAGGCTGGATGTAGGCGCGCCAGACGAGGAGCTGGGCGGCGGATCCAATACAGATCTTCTGGACAAAGAATCAGCACAGATATCTGTGCTAACAGGGTTTGCACATAAATTTGTCATTTGCAAGTCAATTTGAGCAGAATTTTCACCAGGAGCTGCAGAATTAGGACCTGCATTTTCTGTGATATCTCCAGACACTTGAAGAGCATCAGTAACAGGGACAATAGGCAAATGATCATCAACAGTTACTCCCTCATGTTCATGCAATGATGGCAAGGTATTAGAAAACAAAAGATGTTCAGCTCTAAGTCGTGCACCGGCATTTGGATGAAGAGATTTGAACGGAAAAAGGTTCTCATCAAACACTACATCTCGAGAGATATAAATACGACCAGTGGAAACATCTAGACATTTAACACCTTTGTGAAGAGGACTATAGCCAAGAAAAACACATTGTTTGGATCGAAAAGAGAGTTTGTGTTTATTGTATGGGCGAAGGTTGGGCCAACAAGCACAACCAAAAACACGAAGAGCATCATAGTTTGGCTTGACACCAAGTAATTTTTCTGCAGGAGACATATGATCAAGAACTTTGGTGGGTAGCAAATTGATGAGAAAGGTGGCAGTGAGAAAGGCTTCATCGCAGAACTTAAGAGGCATAGAAGCATTTGCTAGGAGAGCAAGGCCAACCTCTACAATATGTCTATGCTTACGTTCAGCTGACCCATTTTGTTGGTGAGCATGTGGACAAGATACATGATGAGTAATACCCACTTTTTGAAAGAAACCATGGAGTTTTTCATATTCACCACCCCAATCAGTTTGCATAGTGACTATCTTGCTATTGAATTTGCGTTCAACAAGCTGCTGGAAGTTAAGGAAAACTTGATAAACATCACACCTCTTTTTCAGCAAATAGATCCATGTAAATTTACTATAATCATCAATAAATCTTACATAGTACTGATGTTTTCCAACAGAGGCTGAAGCAGGACCCCATACATCAGAAAACAATTGTTCCAAAGGAACAGTAGACACGCTAGTGGACACATGATATGGTAATTGATGACTTTTTGCTTGCTGACAAGGATCACACACATACGGAGTTATTTCAGGAGTGTAAGCTAAATTGTTCTTCCTAAGCACTTGTTGAACAATAAAAGAAGACGGATTCCCTAGACGACGATGCCATGTGGATGAAGACGGCTTGATGGTGATGAAGGCGTGCTTGTGGGGTTCGGCCAAGCTGGAGATGGGCACTAGAGGATAGAGGCCGTCATGACAGGGACCTTTAAACAGAATTTTCTTGGTGGCCTGATCCTTGATCAAAAAGAAAAATGGGTGAATTTCAACAAAGGCATTATTGTCTAGGGTAATTCTATGAGCTGACAACAGATTTTTAGTGGCACAAGGAACATGAAGAATATTATTCAAATGCAACGAACTTTGAGGAGTATGTAATGTTGAATGACCAATATGTTGTATTGCCATACCTGTGCCACTTGCATTGTGGACTTGATCGCGGCCCTTGTAGTCATCATGAGTATGAAGCTTGTTTAACTGTCCTGTGATGTGATCAGTGGCGCCAGTATCCATATACCAATTTGTGTCCACTCCATATGCACCCTTCTCATTGCGAGATCGATCTTCATCCTCATCATCACGATCAGAGTAGCGCCACCAACAGTCGCGTGCAGGGTGGCCATATTTGGTGCAGATTTGATAGGTAGTGTCAACAAAGCGAGTGGGTGTCCGTCCACGGCCACGGCCACGACCACCACCACGGCCACCTCCATCACGACGCTGCCCATCTCTATCATCACGACGATTATATCCTCTATCATCACGACGATCTCGATACTGTCTATCATCCCTTCTGTCTCTGTCATCACGGCGGTAATTGCCACCACCGCCAAATCGATCATCGCGACGATTGTAACCATCGCGTTCATCACGTCGAGGATAATCATCTCGGTGAGGAGATTGACTGTTGTCACGGCGCTGAGAAGTATCGCCACCACCACGTGCAACAGTATTGGCATTGCTCTGAAAAACAGTGTTACTCTGACCGGATTGAGACATAGAAGTTTGGCGATCATCAAACGCCTGAAGCTGTGAACACATATCAACACAGGTGGTGTTAGGATTGGCATTGATCGAAGTGACAAACGGTGTGTAGCGATCATCATCCAGACCGCCAAGGATGTAGCCTTTGAGTTCATCCTGATCCACTGTTTTCCCGGTAGTTGCTAGTTCTTGAACAAACCCCTGCACGGTGGCAATGTATTTCCGAGCTGTCATATCCTGCTTCTTCGTGTTGATCAACGCACCACGCAGAAAGTTCACGCGAGCTCGAGATTGGGAAGCAAAAAGACTCTGAATTGTTGACCATATCTCATGCGAGTGTTTCAGTCCAATCATCTGAGCCAAGAGATCTTGATCTAGAGACTTCACCAGATAACTCATCAGGGCTTGATCTCGCGCAAACCATACAGCATAGTGAAGGAGATATGCCCTAGAGGCAATAATAAAGTGGTTATTATTTATATCTTTATGTTTATGATAAATGTTTATATATCATGCTATAATTGTATTAACCGAAACATTAGTACATGTGTGATATGTAGACAAACAAGAAGTCCCTAGTATGCCTATTAAACTAGCTTGTTGATTAATGGATGATTAGTTTCATAATCATGAACATTGGATGTTATTAATAACAAGGTTATATCATTATATGAATGATGTAATGGACACACCCAATTAAGCGTAGCATAAGATCTCGTCATTAAGTTATTTGCTATAAGCTTTCGATACATAGTTACCTAGTCCTTATGACCATGAGATCATGTAAATCACTTATACCGGAAAGGTACTTTGATTACACCAAACACCACCTGCGTAAATGGGTGGCTATAAAGGTGGGATTAAGTATCCGGAAAGTATGAGTTGAGGCATATGGATCAACAATGGGATTTGTCCATCCCGATGACGGATAGATATACTCTGGGCCCTCTCGGTGGAATGTCGTCTAATGTCTTGCAAGCATATGAATGAGTTCATAAGAGACCACATACCACGGTACGAGTAAAGAGTACTTGTCGAGAAACGAGGTTGAACAAGGTATGGAGTGATACCGAAGATCAAACCTCGGACAAGTAAAATATCGCGTGACAAAAGGAATTGGTATCGTATGTGAATGGTTCATTCGATCACTAAAGTCATCGTTGAATATGTGGGAGCCATTATGGATCTCCAGATCCCGCTATTGGTTATTGGTCGGAGTGAGTACTCAACCATGTCCGCATAGTTCACGAACCGTAGGGTGACACACTTAAAGTTGGATGTTGAAATGGTAGTACTTGAATATGGAATGGAGTTGGAATATTTATTCGGAGTCCCGGATGAGATCCCGGACATCACGAGGAGTTCCGGAATGGTCCGGAGAATAAGATTCATATATAGGATGTCATTTTATGTGAATTAAAATGTCGCGGAAGGTTCTATGGAAGGTTCTAGAAGGTTCTAGAAAAGTCCGGAAGAAACCACCAAGGAAGGTGGAGTCCACATGGGACTCCACCTCCATGGCCGGCCAGCCCTAGATGGGGTGGAGTCCCAAGTGGACTCCACCATAGGGGGCCGGCCACCCCCCACATGGGAGGTGGAAATCCCACCTTTGGGTGGGAGTCCTAGTTGGGCTAGGTTTCCCCTCTTATGGAAGGTTTTTGATTCGGGTCTTATTCGAAGACTTGGACACCAACACTTGGGGATCCACCTATATAATGAGGGGCCAAGGGAGGGGGCCGGCCACCCCCAAGCACCACAAGGTGGCCGCACCACTAGATGGCCGGCGCCCCCTCCCAAACCCTAGCCGCCCCCTCTCTCCTCTATAGTTCCCGCACGCTTAGCGAAGCTCCGCCGGACTTCTCCACCACCACCGACACCACGCCGTCGTGCCGTCGGATTCAAGAGGAGCTACTACTTCCGCTGCCCGCCGGAACGGGGAGGTGGACGTCGTCTTCATCAACAACCGAACGTGTGACCGAGTACGGAGGTGCTGCCCGTTCGTGGCGCCGGAACCGATCGTGATCAAGATCTTCTACGCGCTTTTGCAAGCGGCAAGTGAACGTCTACCGCAGCAACAAGAGCCTCATCTTGTAGGCTTTGGAATCTCTTCAAGGGTGAGACTCGATACCCCCTCGTTGCTACCGTCTTCTAGATTGCATCTTGGCTTGGATTGCGTGTTTGCGGTAGGAAATTTTTGTTTTCTATGCAACGTTATCCTACGAAGAGTATCGAGCCGTGTCTATGCATAGATGGTTGCACGAGTAGAACACAATGGTTTTGTGGGCGTTGATGCTCTTGTTATCTTTAGTTGAGTACTTTGCATCTTTATGGCATAGTGGGATGAAGCGGCTCGGACTAACTTTACATGACCGCGTTCATGAGACTTGTTCCTCGTTCGACATGCAACTTGTATTGCATAAGAGGCTTTGCGGGTGTCTGTCTCTCCTACTATAGTAAAGATTCAATTTACTCTTCTATTGACAACATTAGTATCAACGTTGTGGTTCATGTTCGTAGGTAGATTAGATCTATATCGAAAACCCTAAACCACGTAAAATATGCAAACCAAATTAGAGAGCGTCTAACTTGTTTTTGCAGGGTTTGGTGATGTGATATGGCCATAATGTGATGATGAATATGTATGAGATGATCATTATTGTATTGTGGCAACCGGCAGGAGCCTTATGGTTGTCTTTAAATTTCATGTTGAGAGGTATTTCAAAGTAGTTGTAATAGTTGCTACATGGAGGACAATCTTGAAGACGGCGCCATGAACCTTGACGCTACGCCGACGATGATGGAGATCATGCCCGTTGATGATGGAGATCATGTCCGTGCTTTGGAGATGAAGATCGAAGGCGCAAAGACAAAAGGGCCATATCATATCACATATGAACCGCATGTGATGTTAATCCTTTTATGCATCTTATTTTGCTTAGATCGCGACGGTAGCATTATAAGATGATCCCTCACATTAATATCAAGATAATAAAGTGTTCTTCCCTCGTATGCACCGTTGCATTGTTCAACGTTTTGAAGCATCTCGTGATGATCGGGTGTGATAAACTCGACATACAACGGGTGTAAGCCATGTTGCACACGCGGAATACTTGGGTTTGCTTGACGAGCCTAGCATGTACAGACATGGCCTCGGGACAATGGAAACCGAAAGGTTGAACACGAGTCATATGGATGATATGATCAACATGTTGATGTTCACCATTGAAACTACATCATCTCACGTGATGATCGGTTTTTGTGTAGTGGATTTGGATCGTGTACCACTTTACAACTATGAGGGATGTTGTATTAAGTGGGAGTTCATTAGTAATTAGATTAAAACATGAACTAATTATCATAAACATAGTCTGAGTAGTATTTTGAATTAATTTTGTAGTATTGGCATCCGTTTACTACTATGCGCTAGTCTTATAATTGAGATAGAAATACTCGTTAAAATCTGATTAGAAACTTTACGGATTAGTACCGTATTGTTAATGAATCAAGAAATGATTAAGTCCTATTGCAAACATTTAGTGAAACTCACTTTGTTGATTCAGAGAGCTATGGTTTCAATTAGTACCTAAAGTTATCTTGTCTCCATGAAACTTGAAGTTCAAATCTGTTTGAAAAGTAAGGAGCTGAAAATTTAGTTTTCAGAAATAATCAAGGTACGAGATATATGTGATATCTAAGACCTTATTGCAAGATGATAGAATATAAATTTGGTGAGACTACATAAACTCATAAGTTTTATGGGAATGTACGAAGGTTGAAGACGCAAGGCGTCCCAATCCTCCAACTATTGGGGCACTAACAATATTCGCATATCCATGAAGTGATTGTCCTTAGTATGCACCGTTGCTAAGACTCGTCGTTTCGAAGCATCACGTGATGATCGGGTGTTATAGATTCTACGTGTGCTTCCAACGGGTGCAAGCCAGTTTTGCATATGCGAATACTAAGGTTTAAACTTTATGAGCCTAGCATGTACAGACATGGTCTCGTAAAGTTATCATGAATTGATGGATAAAATTATGAGTGAAATTGTTCATCGTATTACAAATTTACTAATAGTGAAATCTGAAACACTTGTCATATGATGATCAACTTCAAAGTAAGAACCTCAAGGTTATTGGTATTTGACCAACAAACCTAGAAGTTATTGATGTTGAAATGATTTTCTGAATAATGAGGAAAGCTAAAAGAGAAACTGCAAAAGATATTTTGGCAAAAGAAAAGAAAAGACTAGAAAGTCTAGCTCAGGTGTATATAAATGATATACATGTTATGGTTGTATTCCTAGTTAAGTCACACAATGAAATTCTTGGGTATTAATACCATAGTGGTTGGTATGAAGTGTCATACAAAACAACGCAATACAAGAATACAATGGCCTAAGTGACTGACAAGGAATATGATAGGAATGCACGTCTGGAACAAAATAAAGTGTTATTATGTTCGTCGTTGGCATTCTATCTAGCCCTTAGAATTTATAATAAAGAACTTAATAATTGTTATTTTGCTCGGTCAAATGAAAACAATGAGTTGTTCAAATTATGACATTACTCCATGTATGATGGATAAGTTATTATAAATCTTAATGGTGAAACACACATACATAACACCGACGCTAAAAATGCCATAAGGCAAATGATTTGAATTCCACTTATTTGTGGAACCGCAATTTAGGTCATGTTAGAAAGGATCGCATGAAGGAACTCCATGCAAATGGATTTTTGGAGTCATTCGATTTGTTGAATCTTTTGGCACTTGCAAAATCTTTTCTAAAAAGTAATGACTGAAATACCGTTCATAGGCCGAAGAGTTGAACGGGCAACTAACTTAGTGAAAAACATACATAATGATATATGTGGTTCATCGGGCATAGTTGTGTGCGGAAGATTCTTCTACTTCATGAAAACTTTCAAACAATGAATTGAGTATATATGTGGATATATTCAATAAGGAAAAGTTTGAAACATTTGAATAGGATTCAAATAAATTTTAGCATGAAGTGGAAATCATCGTAATAGAAATCAAATATCTATGATTGGATCATGGTGGAAATATTTGAATTACGAGTTTTAGCGAACATCTAAGAGAGTTATGAAATTGTTCTACAACTTACGTTTCTTGGAGTATCATAGTGATGATGAAGTATCCAAGAGATATATCCAAACTTTGTTGGATCAATGATGAGATAAAATATTGATGCCATTATATTTTTGTGGATTATGCTTTAGTGACTACCGCTTTTACATCGAATAGAGCATCATCATGATCCGTTGAAATGACACCATACAAGTTATGGCATGGGTATAAACCCTAATAGTCAACCAAAATCGGATGAATGTCTTTGTTGGTTATCCCGAGAGATTTAATTGGGAATTCTTCCCACGAGACAAAGACAAAAGTGTTTGTCAATGTTTCTTATTTCCGAGAAATTGTTTCGAGTGAAGTATTTGAGTGGGAGGACAATATAATTTGATAAGGTTTATAAACCTGAGCATAATGATCAGAGTAGCGCAACATCGGAATTGGTTTCGGAAGCGGCCACGACGATCATGGCTCTCATGACTACAAAGTGTTTTAGCCATGGAGATCGAAGTACATATTGAACCTTGTAGGTATGGTTTACTTTGTGATCAAATAAATGATTTGTGGACAAAGGATTGATTTTGAACAATGATAAACCAACTACAAAACAAAGAAGTTATGATGGGCCCTGACTCCATTAAAATGGCCATGCGCCATGAAATCCAAGATAGATGAATACTTTATAAAAGTAAATGGATCTATGAAATTGATAGACTTGGATGAAATATCCTTGAAGAAAGCTTGACTTATCGAAAAATTGTTTACGACAAAGTTCAAAGAGTTGAATACGATAAGATTAGATCTTCCGTAGCAATGCTTATAGTCTATGTGGATTATTCTAGTAATCACTACATATTTCTTTTATGAGATATGCTAGTAGGATGGCAAAATATACTACTTAACAGAAGTATGTATACAAGATACAACCAAGAGTTTTGCTGGTCCGTGGAATACTAGATAGGTATACAAGCTTCAATTGGATGAAGTAAGTATCACGGAGTTGGAATCTTCACCAGATGAAATAGTCAAAGAGTTTTTGATTTCATCGTAGACGATGAAGAAGCTTGCATTTGCAAGAAATTAAGTGGGAGCGCTAAGACACATTTATAAAACTTTATGTAGGTGACATATAGTTAGTTATAAATGATGTAATTATATACTTGATTAAAAAGGTTTCATTGAGAATTAACTTCAATGAAAGGATATGGATCGAAACAAATTTAGTGTCAAGATCTATGAAGATAGATTGAAACACATAAATAAGTTTAAGTCAAAGTACATATGATGGATATTGAAGTAGTTCAATATAGAAATATTAAGAAAATGTTCTTGTCATGTGAAGGTGTTGACTGCCAAAACCCACCGGCGGGCAGCGGCCTTGTCAACACCGTAGAGCCGGGAAGAGCCTAGAGCTGCGGCTGGCTGAGACCCCTCCGAGCGACGGCCCGCAATGCTCTTCTGGTCACACGCGGCGTTGCGGCGTGCAGGGCGTGCCACCCGACCTATACCCGGTCGGGAAGGTGATGAGGATGCCTCGCTTAGTTTCCTGCAGGGCATACATGTAAACGTTAAATACGAGCCTCGATCGGCTCTCAGAGTTATCCCGTGAATCGGCTCAAAGAGCCGATCCACCCATGATCCGTACGGGGTGCACGAATACTTGGTGGTCCCGCTTGATCAAGATGAAGCTAATGAGATCTACGACGATTTAGGGTTTTCACCGCATAATCGGATCATCCTACTCCGAGTTGGGCCTTGCGGCCACGCACGGTGCTCGTAAGCCGATCCTAAACAAGGCCGTGAAAACCAACATGAAGTTGATCCTAGGAACATCCCGTTTAGGACTTGCGAACGCCACCCCACGTGCCACCGGATCCTCCCCCTTTGTAAGGCCTAACTATTGCAGATATTAAACTAATCCTTGTAGAACAAGGAGCAATCGTAACGGATCAGATCTACTAAATAATGATCAAGCGGGGTGCCGCTCCCACGCCCGAGACAAGCGTGAGGGCGGCTAGATATGCAAGGGTTGCACTACGTAAGCATGCTTAAACGAAGAACAATGCTAACCCTAACACATCTAATGATAACTACGTTGCTCGCCATCAAAAACGCTTCAAGTACGAGCAACGCATGAACAACGTGGGCTTGTGCTGCCTAGATCGCAAGATGCGATCTAGGCAGCATGTCGCTTACCCGATAGAAACCCTCGAGATGAAGGAGTTGGCGATGCGCCGAGATTGGTTTGTTTTGGGGTTGAACGTGAGTTGTTGTTTATTCCATAAACCCTAGGTACATATTTATAGTCCGGGGACTTTCTAATGTGGGCGTGCACTAAACCGTGCACGAGTAAGATTCTATCTCTAAACTAAAATGCGATCTAATATGTTACAGATACACGGGCAATTAAGCCCAACTTGGTATAAAAGGCCGATTCATGTAATTTTCCACGTATATTTCCTTAAGCCCATCTTGACTGCGGCCCACCTCCGACTTGGTCAAATCTTGGTGATAACACATGCCCCCTCGGTTTTGGAATTGGTAATTCCAAAATCACTCGCTTTCCTTCGTCGGGTCATGTCGTGGCGGAACCGTCGCAAGTATCCCTCATGATGATGCCTTGCCTTCTCAACTTCTCCGCGTGACCTGGCAGTTTTTTTTTTCTTTTTAGGCACCCACTTCCTCGGAAACTGCTGTGGCATTGAATTTCCACTATATCCTCCTTCGATTTAACCGCTCTGAACAGTTCTTCTTTGCATCTCCTCCGCACTAGCACTCCAAAAAACCCTCCCAGCCACCATGTCTTCCTCCTCCTCTGCCCCATCGGATCTTGCCAGCCAATCCTCCACGTCCCGCGAGCCGACGCCGGAGTATGACGCGGCGGCGGTCCACGCGGCCAACACCCGCCGCGCCATTGCAGCCGGAGAGGAGTCGGACCACGACTTCTCCATCCGGTCCGAGGACGACCAGTCCTTGACGGACGGGGAGAGCGACCTCCGCTTCCTCGCCGTCGGGGGAGCGGAGGAGGAGAGTGACGACGACAGCTTCTCCTGCGACTTCACCTCTTCCGGGGAGGAGGAGGAGCAGGAAGAGGGGGAGGAGGAAGACGACGAGAGTTCCTCCGACGAGCCGCCGGCCAAGCGGTTCTGCCCTTGGCCGGGCAATCTTAGCGACTTCGACAGCGACGAGGACGACGCTGACGAAGAAGATGAAGACAACGAGGGCCCGGTCGGCGGCCATTGGAGCGACGACGAGCCCGCCGGGGACAGCGCCGATAGTAGCGACGACGGCGACGACGAGGGCAATGATGGCCCATAGATAGGAACTCTAGAATATGGCCAGTAGTAGCAGATAGGGCAATGGATCCCCTAGTATTTCCCTTTTGAGAGCAATTAGCTCTTTATGTAAGAAATCTCATCTTAATCAATGAAGAACTTTTCCCCAATTTTGATTTTGCCGATTCCTTCGAGTTTAATTGAGCCGATTCTCTCTCCTACCGACCTTGCCGATTCGTCCCTTTTGCTAATGCGTAATGAGCCGATCGCACCGCATCGGTCCTTTGAAATTCACCCTTCTCTTCTTCGGCTGATGATTTTCTAAATCTGGTGGAAAATGCAGGATCTTCGGAAAACCTTCGAACTTTTCCAACCAAACCCAATAATCCTTTTCAGTACCCATCATTGTGAAGAAGGTTGCAATGAAGGATCAGCCGATGGCATCCCCATCGGTTCTTTAAACAGAGTATCCACTAGGCCTGCTGCCCCCCGAGCCTTACTCGAGCCTACTGCCCCCCGAGCCTCACTCGAGGCGAGAATGTCAGAGAGAATGCGCCACAGCCGATCCTCTTCCTTCCTTCGACAGCTCGATAATCTTCTCGTTTCAGCTGAACTAGCCCCACAGATTGGAAATCCTGGATTTGGTGGAGGCTTGATAATCATCGCACAACTAGAGTCGATGGCTACGCATCGGTCGTTTCTTGATTCTGAAGTCGATGCCTGCTGCATCGGCTGTGCTCGAAAATTTTCGAATTTTCATATATTTCTTATATTTGGCCGATTTCTCTTAGTCGGCCCCCCAATGTTTCCTTGCACGTATGTTCTCACATGTTTATCTGCACATGTTCATCTGATTATATGCCCCCCCGAGCCGATACCTGCTGAATGACTGCAGATATCGGCTTGTATGGTTAGCCAGGGCATTGCACTTGTACGTCGGCTCCGTAAAAATCCGCGCTGACTCTCGTATGCCGACGTGGGTACCGTCCAGGTAGATCGGTGCTGAACGCAAGCGAGCATGTGGTGGAAGTAATTTTGGCCGATTGCTGGAATCGGCCTCCATATTCATTGGAGAACTGACTGAAGGTCCTGTAATGTCCCTTCATAAACTTTTTGGTGCCGATCACAAGGATCAGCCTCGCTCGGTTTGCTCATTGGTCTAGTCTTGCTACTTGGTCAGGCTGGATAAAACCAACCCGACCTCCGACTTGATGCGCTTGCTCGTCGTCCACCTTGAGTGCTCCGTAGAGTCGTGGAGCGCTACGCTCCGTCGGCAAGACGAGTACCATGTTTGTGCCGGCCGATGTCTCATCATCGGCTTTCCTCTCGTTTAGGGCGCCACTCCATTTTCCGTGGGCGACCCTCTTCATCCAGGGTTTGCTGAACTTTTGCAGCCGGATCAGGCCGTGCCTTCCTTAGCGTATGCGGTACAACCTTTCGGCTTCCTCCAGGGCCGCGCAATCGCTGAACCCCGCGCTTTTGGGAACGGCTGAGTCCGTCGGGGCACCACCTTGGCCGGTGGTACCTATCTTCTTCCACTTCTCCCTCGTCTTCCGAATCCTCAAGATCTGCCCAACGAGGTGACTCAGCCGCGTTTGCTTTGTGGCGGGAGAGGCCCTAGGCGCTCGAACACGGACACGTTGGCTGCCTCCTTCTTTTCTCGATTGCATTCGGGCAATTGCCGATTGTGGGCAATCGGCTCATTCCTGAATCCCAGCAGTGTCTGAAGAAGGGGCAGTCCCAATGTCTGGCGTTGTCATCTTGCTCCCTTGATGCTTCCGTGGCACAGCGCTCGTGCTCCTCCTCATCGCGATCCTCGCCGACGATATCTTCCGGCTTCTCTAGCCGACGATCTCCTCTATCATCGTAATCGGACCGTCGGCGTTGGTCATACCGACTCACATATTTGTTGAGGAGGTGATCGAGAGGGGTCGCCGATATCTTATATTCTTCACCTCTCCCTCTCGTGACATAGCGCTTGCCATCATGACGGAGCCGATCGCGTGGAGCGGCCTCCTCTGTATCCTTGCTATGAGAGCAGCTGCCCTCATCTCCATCTTTGCCAGAGTGGTTTCCAAGTCCTACCATGTTGATGCTGAACGAGGGACCCGGCCGGCAACCTTCAGGGTGGGTGATTTCCACCATGTTAACGGCGGGGAAGGGTTGGGTGTCGACCTTCATGGCGTACTGGTTGAAAATTAGCCGCCCCTTCTCTATCGCCGCTTGGATGTGCCGACGCCACACCCGGCAGTCGTTGGTGGCATGGGAAAGCGAGTTGTGGAATTTGCGGTATGGCTTTCCGTTTAGCTCTTTTGCCGTGGGGAACTTGAGACCTTCAGGAACCGTCAACTCGTTTCTCCTTGAGCAGGAGGTCGAAGATCTGTTCAGTCTTGGTTACGTCAAAATCAAATCCCCTGGGCGGCCCCGGTGGCTTTACCCATTTGCAGGCCACGGGGGTTCCTCCCCGAGTCCACTCAGCCACTGCTATTTCTTGGTCTCCCGCAGGCACTTCATCTTCCTCTGTATCGACCATAACTACTGCACGCTTGAACTTGTCTTGGTACAGGTCGGGGTGGCGCTGTTCATATGCCGATAGTTTCGAACCATGTGCGCCGGCGAGGGATAATCTGCTTGGGAGGCCATGTCCTTGAGCTGTGTTGCAAGGCCTGCTATCGCCAACTCGATCGCTTCCTTTTCGGTTATACGAACCGAATAACATCGGTTCCTAAGATTCCTGAAGCGCCGGATGTATTCCGTCACCGTTTCCCGCGCTTCGACGTAGTTGTGCTAGATCGGCAATGCCGGACTCGGAAGCTTCGAATGGTATTGCATATGGAACTGTTCTTCCAATTGCTTCCAAGACTCGGATGGAGTTTGCTGGCAAAGAAGTGTACCATCCAAAAGCCGATCCCGTGAGGGACCGTGAAAAGAGCCTCACGCGTAGCTGATCCGACACCGAAGCCGGTCCTAATTGAGCCAAATATCGGCCGACGTGCTCGATGGAGCTGGAGCCATCCGATCCACCGAATTTGGAGAAGTCGTGGAGCCGATATTTAGGTGGCAGCGGGATCATCTCGTAATCGTCGGGGTACAGCTTGGAATAGCCGATCGCTCCTTCTTTTCGGCATCATGCCGAATTGGTCTCTCGGCATGGTACCGATCCGATCCGCCGTGCTGGCCGTAGGAGTTGCACTCTGAAGATTCGCCGGGGTGGCGTACTTGGCCTGCCATGTTTGCTTTTCCAGCTCTGAGCCATCTGCGGGAGCTGGGCTCGGGAGTTTCGTCGGTGTGGCGTATTTAGTTAGCCACGTCTTCTCTGTCGCCGACGTTCCTTCGTCTTCGCCGGAGTCCCCGATGTTGTGGCCTGGTTTGTGAGTGCCCAGCCACCACAATCCGGCACATACATGCACGCGTATCCATGGGGGATCTCCTTAGGCGCCTCCATTAAGAACTCGGTAGTCACTAGGGTCGCCACCAATCCCGTAGACGAGGAATGCCGGTGTAGTCGGCACTTCAGCAGTGTGCTGCCAACGCATATGGCAGCGGTGGACGGGACTGGAATGGCAACTCTCCTTGATGAGTCCCGAGAGCTGGTCCTGACGGCGAGTACTGGTGGCTCATGATCTCCTGGATCACGCGCAGAGCGACACGCTCCAACACGTTGACCAAGTTCTCAGAGTGGCGGTGTAGTGAATGAGCCACCGAGTAGTTGATCTCCTCGCCGTGCACCCCCGGTACGTTCCTCCGACGGGGTAGAGAGGTCTATCCCATCGAGCGCACCTTGCGGTGAGAACCCCTTCCATCCGATGCCACCGGAACGGGTTCTCCGAAAAGAGCCGATGAGGTCGGCTTCGAGGGTAGCCTTGATCTCGTTGTATTGCTTCTTGAGGTCGTCGGGCGGATCCCCGTAGGTGATCGCGGCGTGCCGTCCGCCATCTCGGATGTAGATGGCGATGTGGTTGATGTAGACGATATGTCCCACCGGGCGTGCCGAAATGTGTTGACTCGCCAAAACCCACCGGCGGGCAGCGGCCTTGTCAACACCGTAGAGCCGGGAAGAGCCTAGAGCTGCGGCTGGCTGAGACCCCTCCGAGCGACGGCCCGCAATGCTCTTCCGGTCACACGCGGCGTTGCGAAGTGCAAGGGCGTGCCACCCGACCTATACCTGGTCGGGAAGGTGATGAGGATGCCTCGCTTAGTTTCTGCAGGGCATACATGTAAACGTTAAATACGAGCCTCGATCGGCTCTCGAGTTATCCCGTGAATCGGCTCAAAGAGCCGATCCACCCATGATCCGTACGGGGTGCACGAATACTTGGTGGTCCCGCTTGATCAAGATGAAGCTAATGAGATCTACGACGATTTAGGGTTTTCACCGCATAATCGGATCATCCTACTCCGAGGTTGGGCCTTGCGGCCACGCACGGTGCTCGTAAGCCGATCCTAAACAAGGCCGGAAAACCAACATGAAGTTGATCCTAGGAACATCCCGTTTAGGACTTGCGAACGCCACCCCACGTGCCACCTGGATCCTCCCCCTTTGTAAGGCCTAACTATTGCAGATATTAAACTAATCCTTGTAGAACAAGGAGCAATCGTAACGGATCAGATCTACTAAATAATGATCAAGCGGTGCCGCCCCACGCCTGAGACAGGCGTGAGGGCGGCTAGATATGCAAGGGTTGCACTACGTAAGCATGCTTAAACGAAGAACAATGCTAACCCTAACACATCTAATGATAACTACGTTGCTCGCCATCAAAAACGCTTCGAGTACGAGCAACGCATGAACAACGTGGGGCTTGTGCTGCCTAGATCGCAAGATGCGATCTAGGCAGCATGTCGCTACCTGATAGAAACCCTCGAGATGAAGGAGTTGGCGATGCGCCGAGATTGGTTTGTTTTGGGGTTGAACGTGAGTTGTTGTTTATTCCATAAACCCTAGGTACATATTTATAGTCCAGGGGACTTTCTAATGTGGGCGTGCACTAAACCGTGCACGAGTAAGATTCTATCTCTAAACTAAAATGCGATCTAATATGTTACAGATACACGGGCAATTAAGCCCAACTTGGTATAAAAGGCCGATTCATGTAATTTTCCACGTATATTTCCTTAAGCCCATCTTGACTGCGGCCCACCTCCGACTTGGTCAAATCTTGGTGATAACAGAAGGTTTAACAAGACTTGAGTGTATCTGACACTCAATGAGTAAAAACACATGAGTGATCACGAATAATATGTACACAATCAGATATCATGTGTTATAAAGTGTTATGAGCATATACCAGAATGATTCATATGATGATCATTGGACGACAATAAGAATATCCTTGAGTACTTTAGAAGAACTAAGGATGTATATATATATATTTTTGTATGAAGAAATGACAAACAAATCGCTGTAAGGTGTTACACCGATATTGGTTTTGTCACATATAAAATATAATTTCAATCTCAAATTAGACTAAGTGTTGTTTAAAAGGTAGCACAATGAGCTAGAAGTTGTCTATGCTAGATTTAGAAGAGTTCTAAATATTGTGACGGATTCTACAAAAGAAGGCAGAGTATGTCATTATTTTGACAATGACAAAGGATGTTAAGTCAAGAGGTTCTTTGAGAACTTGGTGTAGTTCCAACAGAGTCAGAACTTTGAAACTATATTGTGTGTGACAATATTAGTGACATATTTCAGACAGCGGAATTAAGGTTCCACCAGAAGATCAAACATATTTAAATGCCAACTCATTTGGAAATGAGTGATACTTTGAGACGCAAATGAATTACAAAATACATACGTTTCTGAGCATGTCAGATCCGATGACTAAAAACCTCTCCCGTGAGCAATACATGATAAAGCACCGGAAGGCCAAGGTGTTATATCTTTACAAATGTAAACTAGATTATTGACTCTAGTGCAAGTGGGAGACTGAAGGAGATATGCCCTAGAGGCAATAATAAAGTGGTTATTATTTATATCTTTATGTTTATGATAAATGTTTATATATCATGCTATAATTGTATTAACCGAAACATTAGTACATGTGTGATATGTAGACAAACAAGAAGTCCCTAGTATGCCTCTTAAACTAGCTTGTTGATTAATGGATGATTAGTTTCATAATCATGAACATTGGATGTTATTAATAACAAGGTTATATCATTATATGAATGATGTAATGGACACACCCAATTAAGCGTAGCATAAGATCTCGTCATTAAGTTATTTGCTATAAGCTTTCGATACATAGTTACCTAGTCCTTATGACCATGAGATCATGTAAATCACTTATACCGGAAAGGTACTTTGATTACACCAAACACCACTGCGTAAATGGGTGGCTATAAAGGTGGGATTAAGTATCCGGAAAGTATGAGTTGAGGCATATGGATCAACAAGTGGGATTTGTCCATCCCGATGACGGATAGATATACTCTGGGCCCTCTCGGTGGAATGTCGTCTAATGTCTTGCAAGCATATGAATGAGTTCATAAGAGACCACATACCACGGTACGAGTAAAGAGTACTTGTCGAGAAACGAGGTTGAACAAGGTATGGAGTGATACCGAAGATCAAACCTCGGACAAGTAAAATATCGCGTGACAAAAGGAATTGGTATCGTATGTGAATGGTTCATTCGATCACTAAAGTCATCGTTGAATATGTGGGAGCCATTATGGATCTCCGGATCCCGCTATTGGTTATTGGTCGGAGTGAGTACTCAACCATGTCCGCATAGTTCACGAACCGTAGGGTGACACACTTAAAGTTGGATGTTGAAATGGTAGTACTTGAATATGGAATGGAGTTGGAATATTTATTCGGAGTCCCGGATGAGATCCCGGACATCACGAGGAGTTCCGGAATGGTCCGGAGAATAAGATTCATATATAGGATGTCATTTATGTGAATTAAAATGTCGCGGAAGGTTCTATGGAAGGTTCTAGAAAAGTCCGGAAGAAACCACCAAGGAAGGTGGAGTCCACATGGGACTCCACCTCCATGGCCGGCCAGCCCTAGATGGGGTGGAGTCCCAAGTGGACTCCACCATAGGGGGCCGGCCACCCCCCACATGGGAGGTGGAAATCCCACCTTTGGGTGGGAGTCCTAGTTGGGCTAGGTTTCCCTCTTATGGAAGGTTTTTGATTCGGGTCTTATTCGAAGACTTGGACACCAACACTTGGGGATCCACCTATATAATGAGGGGCCAAGGGAGGGGGCCGGCCACCCCCAAGCACCACAAGGTGGCCGCACCACTAGATGGCCGGCGCCCCCTCCCAAACCCTAGCCGCCCTCTCTCCTCTATAGTTCCCGCACGCTTAGCGAAGCTCCGCCGGACTTCTCCACCACCACCGACACCACGTCGTCGTGCTGTCGGATTCAAGAGGAGCTACTACTTCCGCTGCCCGCTGGAACGGGGGAGGTGGACGTCGTCTTCATCAACAACCGAACGTGTGACCGAGTACGGAGGTGCTGCCCGTTCGTGGCGCCGGAACCGATCGTGATCAAGATCTTCTACGCGCTTTTGCAAGCGGCAAGTGAACGTCTACCGCAGCAACAAGAGCCTCATCTTGTAGGCTTTGGAATCTCTTCAAGGGTGAGACTCGATACCCCCTCGTTGCTACCGTCTTCTAGATTGCATCTTGGCTTGGATTGCGTGTTTGCGGTAGGAAATTTTTTGTTTTCTATGCAACGTTATCCTACACATAGGCTCGGCTTGGGACTTGAATCTTGTTTTTGTCCGTATCTTCTATCTCCTCGGTAGCAGGCGGTGCAGAATCGATGCCATCCAGGAGGCCCATGGCCTGCGCACAATGAAAGGCCGGCAGAACCTGGGTCTTCCAGAAAAGGTGGTTGTCCCGAGAGAGCTTCTCTGATGGTGGCGATCCAAGAGCAGCGATCAGGCTCGCTGCTGCAGTAGTCGGCGATGTGAAGTTGACACCGACATGATGATGATGTGATTGGCGACGGCAAACGTGCAGTCGGGCTAGGGTTTTCTTGTGGTTTTTGGTTTTGTCGATCTAGGTTTTGTGACTCACGATGGCAGAAGGCGATCGGAGATCGAAGTGGTGTTTTCTTGGGCTCTCGATGGCGAGGGGCGATCGGAGAGGTTTTGTGTATCTGGTTTTTCTGGCTTTTGTTTGATGGTTTTTGGTCCTTCACCAGCGAGAGGATCACCGGCGGGTGAGGTTTCGAAGCGGCGGCTGCTCTTACGCTATGGGAGGAGGCAGCTCTGATATCATGTTAATTTGCTAGGGTTGGAACCGTACCCTCTTCCTGGGCCGGGGTGCGTGTTTATATAGGTGTGGAAAAGCCCCACACGTAGCACTTACAAACTCTTGTATTACATGATGTTTAACACATGTACTATGGCGTTGGCGTCTGCTTGAATCCTTGAACCCCTTGTAAATTACTAGTTGATGTACTAATTTTCTGAAGGTCTCATTACATTTCTCTGTAACTAAGGATTAACCCCTTGCAAATTATATTGATGGGAATAAGTAAAGTCTGCTCTTCTCGTCTTATCAAATTGCAATTTCCTTCGGATCGATCTGACATTTTTCTATTTTGCCGGAGGACAAAGGTTTTGGTTCGTAGCATTGATATTGACATTATCATGCTTCAGTGAGGTAATATGGAGCACACTTTTTTTTTTGTGAAAGAATATGGAGCACACTTACATACCTACTTAATCGCATTCAGTGTCAGTGGTTCAGTTACATGTCAGCTCACTTGCCCACTTCAAGATTCTCCCTGACTGACAGTAGTATTTTACAACGTCATACTAGCATGATAGACGGTACTTCAGATTCAGAATACATCATTCTTTGTTAGTCTACTTCATGTGCCATGGAGTTCAGATTCAGAGTAAGAGTTCTCACAACTAGAGGACAGACAGTGATTTATTTTCCAAGATAGATGAAGATGGCTTAATCATGTCTCTTGGCAGCCATGAAATAGATGCAAGGTCTTATGGTGTTAAAATGCGAATTCGGTTATATTATTCCCATAAGTTGGGCATCCACTACGGTACTACTGTGTCAAGCGTTTTGCCGAGCTGAAGCAAGAGCCCCTGGTTTCCAGAAAGGAGCAGTTGTATCAAGAATTCACATGATACATAATGAGCTTTGAGCTGGCAGATGATGTACAATATTCTATACCTATCTTGCTGTTTATTAAGCCCATAGTTTTGCCGGTGCAAAACTATATCACTCATTACTCATTTCAGTGGTGATATGCTCTCTTGCAAGTCTCCAACCGTCAAGCAGTGTAACGACTAACGAGCACATTCCAAGATACATGCCAGCTAGGTCGCGCCATATTATTTTTTAAACGGGAGCAAAAACTTTGCTCCAATCTATTATTTAAGATGGAGTTTGAAAAAATAAAAAGTAGAAGATAAAATCACAAGGCAATTTGTCTCACGGCATCAGGTCACTGAAACGTTTGGTTTGGTACCCGCCATCACCCAAAGTTTAGCTTATCTCTTAATCTTGTTGAGGATGGCTAAAGGAGGGGCGTGCTTGTTATGGAAGACGCCTGTATTGCGCTAGTTCCAAAATTTTCATGAAGTAAGCAAAGCAAGATTCAGAGTTAATCCATACGCCATCTTAATCCACCATCTATCATAAGGCCGGCCATTGTTGAATATAAAGAGCATCAAGCCAGACCCAATCTTTGATGAAACCCCAAATGAGCATGGTGTAGTGGCAATTAGCATAGGCCGGGGGCAAACTCCACAATTCGGTCTTCCACGTTTTGCTAACCGGTCGGCCATCCAAAGCTTGTTTTTTTACGACGAACCAAACATATAATTTTATATTTGGTGGTGCCTAAACCTTCCACACTTTTTCATTCATGTTGGTACATGTGACCCCAAGGAATTACGCCTTGTAGGCCGCTGCCATCATGTATTCCCCATTTGAGGATAGCTTCCAAGTTTTGTTGTCCTCCACTTTGCTCTCGCGTTGGATATGAGTAAGTTGCATCCAAAGCTCGGCGTATTGAGCGGCGTGGTTGAAGGAGACAACTTCATTCATGTTGATCTTGCCAATCCAAGCATTGTTCTTCATGGTTTTCTTGATACTCCATGGCTTCGATCTCTTGGATATTGAGAAAATTAGAAGGGAAATGTCCTTCTAAGCCTTCCCATGTAGCCAAGGAGCCTCCCAAAAGGGAGTTGTTTGCTCATTGCCGGCCTTGATGGAGGTGGTGGTATAGAATAAGCTCATGTCCTCGGGGGTGCAAGGATTTTCCGAAGCCATCGAAATTTTATTGTTATGATTTGACTCTAGCCATGGCCAACTCAATCTTAGTGCCCTTGCAAACTTATCATTGTGGAGGACACCAAGGCCTCCGAGCACCTTGGGACGACACACCGTTTCCCGATTTACTTTGCATTGTACGCTGGTGGTTTTGTCCTTAACTGACAAAAACAAAGGCCCTCTATAACTTGTTGATATAAGCAATGGTGCCCGGAGGTACAATAACGAGTGTCAAGTGATAGATGGCTTGAGGGTATAATCACCGATGTAACTAGAGCGGAGCAACCGGCTGTGGTGACTATATTTCCATCTGAATTTACTAATTTCCGGGCGACCTTGTTCTTAAGACGTTGAAAAATCACTCTCAGCCAAGAAAAAGAATAGAACTAAACCAATTTCCATGCCTAACCGGCCGGGTCGGCATCAAGTGATAGATGGCTTGGGGGTATAATAACCGATGTAACCAGAGCGGTGTGACCGGCTGTGATGACTATATTTCCATTTCAAGTTACTAAATTCCGGGCGACCTTGTTCTTAAGACGTTGAAAATTCACTCTCGATCGAGAAAAGTAAAAAAGAACTAAACCAATTTCCATGCCTAACTGGCTGGGTCGGCATCGACATAAAACTATACGTCTCCAGACCCAAATTTGCACAGCATAGGCTGAAAAATGTGCAACTTGGTTGAATGATTAAGCCTGAGTATTTTTAGAATTTTAAACCGAGAACGAGTTTAAGGAGCAGACAGGCTTTGCCGTGGTGCTGTCCGAATGGCACGCAGAGCACTCAATTTGTAACGTTCTTGTGTACCACAACTGTGTGCCGATCTAATCTAGCGGCCGGCAGATTCAGACTTGACACACGAGTAATGGCTCATGTGAACTGGATCATACACCGAACCCTCCCGCCTCCGTGCATGAATACACAGCGATTGTCGTTTGTCAACTTGGTATTGAAGGGACAAGTAGGCATCTGCACAGTGGTCGATTGCCACTGCAGTTCTCGTTTTGGACGGTGCTCTGCCTCTCCTCCGGGAAGAAATGAGCGGCCATGCGTTCATGGGGGTACTTGTGTTTCCCTTCGGAGACACATGGCATGTCCCGAGCAGCACGTACGGTGACCGACGCTCATGTGTGCTCAGAGCTCCAGGTTATTAGCTTCGTGTTAAGTACTCTCCCAAGGTTTACTACCTTTATGCTTCATGTAAATTAAGCTCTAAGACCATGAGAGTGGCGATACGTAGGCCAAACTACACGTAGGCCATTTTTTGAATCTATGAAAATTTTATTATGAACATGTCAAAAAAATTGAAATTTTTTCATGATATATATAATATTGTAATCTACATATGTGTAAATTTCAAAATGAATATGTTATATTTTGGAGTCAACAAAATTAACGAATCTTGATTTTATCATTGGTGAATAGTAATTAATAAATAGTACACTATAGTTTTGTCATTTTGTGACATTTTGTCATTTTTACTGAGGACAAAATGCACCATATTTCAATCTGAAAATTTACAAATTGATAGATTCCAACATTCTCTATATCTATGTATTTTTTAAAAAAAATTCTGGAACTACAAAGTCAAAAGTTTTAAATTTTTTGAAAAAAAAAAACCAGGCTACATGTAGCCCATACTACAAAAGAGGTTTTCCCTAAGACCATGCCCTACGGTGGTGCGATTCAAGTAAAAGAACAATTTGACCCGATTCTGCTGCTATATATTGAGCCGCTTGTGACAGTAAATGTGGGGACCACTTTCTAAAAAGTGTGCATGTGATTGGCTTCTTCTTTCCATGTGTCAGCTATCCTAGGCGTTGAACCAAACCAATTTTTGTGTCCCTTATGTTATCAAACAACAAAGATCGATGTTCTACTATGTATCAGGCCGCGTCATAGGCCTCTCTAAACCGCTTTTCCTGCACATAGTGGATAGTTTAAGATACACAATCCGCTCTATCTTCTTTGCTAGCAGCCAAGTTGTTAAAGTTTTATTGTCTCACATCCTTCAGGTCGACCATGAGAGTAATTTTCTGAAACAAGGAAAAAGACTTATCATTTTTATTGATTAAGGTGAAGTTTCAAGAGGTCTTACAAACCAAGTCTTGACAAAAGCAGTCAAGGACAAAATACAAATTAACCTACTCTCGTGGCATAATGTTAGTAATTTCCTTAGCCCCGACCAAACTCCACATATTCACCTCTTCTTCGATCTCTGAGTTGTCTATAAACACCCACTCGTTTTTTTTTCCTTTGAAACTTTCCATGAGACAAGCATTGCCATGGAAGCTAGGGCCATCCGATTGACTCCACTTGTGAATAGCCCCTCTCCACCAACCTTTCACACTTTGAAAAGTGACCCAATCTTGTGGTTTAATATCAACGAGACCAAGCCATGCCTATAGTGAAATGGCATTTGAAAAGGAGGTGCAAGACCGATTCTTGCATCAGAGTATTAACTGGTCGTGGCCTCGTGGTGCTCACTCTAAGATATGTGTTCACTAACCACTACTGGTTGCAATTTACTAACTTTAAAAATGTTCCTCCTCTCACGAAATCACTATAGTTTTGTGGAAATTCTCAACTCTGATAATCAGCCTTGAATTCAGTGTGAATAGCCTAACTTGGTCGGTGTAATTAGAATAATTAGCATCTTTTTGAGGAAGCCTTCAACACAGCGTCTGTAGTCCAACGGTTAGGATAATTGCCTTCCAAGCAATAGACCCGGGTTCGACTCCCGGCAGACGCAGTTTGCTCTCATTTATTTGAAAAAAGGCATTCTCTTGTACGTACTTTCCCTTAAATTTTGACTGTCGTTGTTGCTTTTTTCTCCTTCAGTTTGATTGCCCTAGTTTGCTTATTTTGTCCTTCAATTTGATCGCCGTTGTTGGCTTTTTTTTCTTCCAAACAGAAGAACAAAATGCACCAATCTTTTTTTTTTTGACAGGAAAATGCACCAATCTTGATCAAAGATGAGACATTTAATTTAAAACGGAGAAAGTACCGAAGATTACTATTAGACTTCATGTTACTCCCGGCAGACGCAGTTTGCTCTCATTTATTTGAAAAAAGGCATTCTCTTGTACGTACTTTCCCTTAAATTTTGACTGTCGTTGTTGCTTTTTTCTCCTTCAGTTTGATTGCCCTAGTTTGCTTATTTTGTCCTTCAATTTGATCGCCGTTGTTGGCTTTTTTTTCTTCCAAACAGAAGAACAAAATGCACCAATCTTTTTTTTTTTTGACAGGAAAATGCACCAATCTTGATCAAAGATGAGACATTTAATTTAAAACGGAGAAAGTACCGAAGATTACTATTAGACTTCATGTTACTCCCGGCGGACGCAGTTTGCTCTCATTTATTTGAAAAAAGGCATTCTCTTGTACGTACTTTCCCTTAAATTTTGACTGTCGTTGTTGCTTTTTTCTCCTTCAGTTTGATTGCCCTAGTTTGCTTATTTTGTCCTTCAATTCGATCGCCATTGTTGGCTTTTTTTCCTTCCAAACAGAAGAACAAAATGCACCAATCTTTTTTTTTTGACAGGAAAATGCACCAATCTTGATCAAAGATGAGACATTTAATTTAAAACGGAGAAAGTACCGAAGATTACTATTAGACTTCATGTTAAGTTAAAAGTCATTACGCTTCGGGTTATTAAGCTCAAAGATAAATGAATCTGCTCATGTTCTTTGCTAGCATTAGCAACTAGCTTGCTATAGTTTTATTGTCTTCTACCTTTCCCATCGCCATCGATTGATTATTTTTATGATCGGGATGGAGTTGTCTAGGTTGTGTGCGACTGGTTCTTTTTTCCTCTCGATCGGATCATTTTTCCTATCGGGACTGAGCTGGGTTGCATGAATGATTCGAGTTTGCTCGCATTAATTTGAAAAAAGGCATTCTCTGGTTCATCTTTTTCCCTTCAATTTTGACTGTCGTTGTTGCTTTTTTTCCTTCAATTTAATTGCCCTAGTTTGATTATTTTGTCCTTCAATTCGATCGCCATTGTTGGCTTTTTATTCTTCCAAACAGAAGGACAAAATGCATCAATCTTGATCAAAGATGGGACATTTAATTTAAAACGGAGAAAGTAATGAAGATTACAATTAGACTTCATGTTAAGTTAAAAGTCGTTACGCTTCGGGTTATTAAGCTCAAAGATAAATGAATCTGCTCGTGTTCTTTGCTAGCATTAGCAACCAGCTTGCTATAGTTTTATTATCTTCTGCCTTTCCCATCGCCACCGACTGATTTTTTTTATCGGGATGGAGTTGTCTAGGCTGTGTGCGACTGGTTATTTTCTCCTCCCGATCGGATCATTTTTCCTATCGGGACTGAGCTAGGTTGCATGAATGATTCGAGTTGGTCTGAAGCTTTTACATGCTAGAGGAAATTTTGGTCCATGTAGGCATACCATCACCACCTATTACAATTTAATAATAAAGATTTTTTCCTTCAATCTCATCGATGTTTTTTTTTTGCTTTCAATTTGATAGCAGTTGTTAGCTTTTTTATTATTATTATTTATTCCAAATAGAAGGAAAAAATGCAATAATCTAGATCAAAGCCAAGACACTTAATTTGAACGGAGAAAATACTAAATAGTAGTATTACATTTCAAGTTAAGTGTAAAAAGAAGATTACACTCCATGTTAATTAAGCTCAAAGATACACGAATCTGCTCATCTTCTTTGCTAGCTTGCTAAAGTTTTATTTTCTCCTGCCCTTCCTATCGCCCATCGGAGTAATAACCTTGTCGTGATTCGCACTTCTTACTCTAAGATATTTGTTCACTAACCACTACTAGTTGCAATTTTGTGCCTTCAGATTCGGTGTGAATATGGTGTGAAATTCTCAATTCTTCTTTGTATAAAAATATTTAGGCCCTTGTCGTACTCTCGAAACAAAAAGGAGGGATTTGGTGTGAATAAACTAGCTTGAGCACTGTAATTAGAACAATAATGATCTCCTTGATTGTACATTCATCCCAGCGTCTGTAGTCCAACGGTTAGGATAATTGCCTTCCAAGCAATAGACCCGGGTTCGACTCCCGGCAGACGCATTTTTCTATCTCTATCTCTTGTTTTTCTGTACCTCATGCATAGCAATCGAGCCCACTGTCCAGTTCTTTTGTTCCTCTCATTTTTTCCTTCAGTTTGATCGTCGTTTTTTGCTTTGTTTGCTCCTTTTTTTAATTCAATTTGATAGCCGTTGTTGGCTTTTTTTTTGCTTGTTCGAACCAGAAGGACAAAATGCACTGTAATCCGTGCAACTCGGTGACCAAAAATATCTATCCATCTACCTCAAAAGTCCAGAGACGAACAATCTGCCAGAAAAGCGTGCCGGATCATGTGCCTGATCTCGCCGGCAACCCGCATGTTCGTGCATCTGATCTCGTTCGCGGCATTGCTCGCCGCACCTCAGCCGGGACGAGACGATCCGTCGCCCACGCGAGGCGCGCGCAGCGCGCTGCGCGATTCCTGGCCGCAGAAGCGGGTGGCCCTAGACGATGCCGTGGGCGCCATGGACGATGCCGTGGGCCGCTGCCGATCAAATTCTTGACGCCGGAGGTGTCCATTGGGGCAGCCTCCATCGCTGTCTGAACCCCTCTCTATCCACTCACCGGTCCTTGATCTCAGTCCCCGATCGCGCTTATCGGTCGTAAGTTCTTGCTAATCCGCCATTGCTGGCGCCGAATGATTGAGTTCAAATCCACGAGCGGTCAAGCACATGAGGATGGATCGACGCCCATGCGGCGGTGTCTCCGTCCCTGGGCAATTGTACACGAGCTGAATTCGCCATGGATGCCGCTCGTGGGGTCGCGCCCATTTGTATTGTCCAGTTGTCACCGCCGCTGCAGAGCGTGCAACTTGGCTTTGAGAACGCATCGATCGCGAGGGAGCAGGCGTTGGATCGCTGTGACGCGAACACACGACAGCCACAGGTTCTTAATTCTGAAGCGGGTTATCCATGTCTATATCCTTCACATCGAGCGTGGACGCATCTTGTGTTCATCATCAGAAACTTTCAGCAAGTCCTTGACGATGAAAAAAATTTGATAAAAAAATGAATCCCACTAACAGATTTTGCCAGTTTGTGTCACTCCGGATGTACGGATGTGCACTGTCATGAGTATTTAACAAACTACTTTACTGTTTTGTTTGTGTTAATTGGTTTTTGCCCTGCGGTTTAAGATTGAGACCAACCCACAAGCTCAGATATTCAGTTTTAAGTCTGGCTCGAATGATAATCTTCTGTGAAATGCAAACTTGTCACTTCAAAAGCACACATAACTACTCAACAAGAAACGATATGAGAGCCCAACTTTAGACCTTTCGAGTGTCCATATTAGCCGCATATGTCATCTCAAGTGGACTCATCCTAACGAGAAAGCTACAGGCCTGAGAACACTCATGTGCCAGTGTTCCTTGGTCATCAACACACACGAAACAGAACAAATTAATTCCACTTCAGGAGGTTTAACAACTGACAGCACGCAGAAAAATATAGTACTAGTTATTGACTCCACTACTATATATAGCAACAGCATTGTTGAGCTGCTGCAAACTGCAACACAAAGCTAGCCACCACTCATCCACACTCACACTGACACTAGCTAGCTAGTTTGACGGCTGAAGCAAATACTGCAAAGTACACTTCCTCTAGTACAAGTAGCTAAGCTGCTAGCACCATTTTCGAGCGAGGTGAATGTCATTGCCATGGGCGGGAAGCTGCAGCAGCTGATGTCGAGGCTCCACCTGGCCAAGGGCGGAGGCGGGAGGGGCGGCGCCGCCGTGCCGAGGGGCCACTTCGCGGTGTACGTTGGCGAGTCCAGGGCGCGGTTCGTGGTGCCCACGGCGTACCTCAGGCACCCGGCGTTCGTGGCGCTGCTGGAGAGCGTGGAGGAGGAGTTCGGCTTCGACCACCACGGCGGCTCCGGAATCACCATACCGTGCTCCGAGAGCGACTTCGTCGAGCTCGTCGGCAGCCTGGGCTCGTCGTCACCGTCGTCGTGGCGGCATTGATTGCGTTTCTTCCTCGCCGTCGACGAGGAGATCTTGTTCATTTTCCTTTTTTTCGTGGCAGTGGCACTATGTACATAGCTGTCTTCTACCGTCGTGGCAAGTCTGCATGCATGCGCCAATGTTCTAACAGCATCTCTCCAGCCGTCTCCCCGACGACGTCTTTTTTATCCGGATAGACAAAAACGGCCTAGTCGCGCCCCCGGCTCCTCGATTTTATCTGGATTAGGCCTTTCATCCGTCCGGAGAGCTCAGGCCATCCCTAGCCCCCGAGGAGCGCTCGGAGACTCCGGACGAGAGAAAAGCGCGGGAACCGCCGAGAAAGTTTCCCGCGCGACTGGTGGTCCCAACTTGTCGGCGAGAGAGACCGGTCGTCGTCATCATCGCATCGTCTTCCGCGCGCTGGAAAAGCCTGCCGCCGGTCAGTCTTCGCCAGACACGTCGTTTCCACGCGGCGAGTTAATGTCGTCGCCTCGGTTTCACGCGCATCGACCTCTATTTATCGCGAAACTACCGCGTCTGGCCGCATTCACCACGCTCACTGTGCTCAATCTTCCCCAATCTTCCCCAACCTCGAGCGAGAGCTAGCGGCGAACAAACAATGGCGAACGATGGTGCGGTCAACAATGGCTTCGGCCGCCGCTCTCTCCACCAATGGGAGGGCCGGCTTCTCCACATGGCGGGCTACCCGGCGCCGCCGGACTTCCGCGCGCCGGGAGGATGGCGACTCAGCGCGGGCAGTGTCCCGATCCCACCGCCGCCGATGACTCGGGCCGCCCTCGAGGCGGAGATCGACGCGGTGCTCGTCACTCTCAGTGACGAGCAACACGCGGATCCGTGCTTCTACCCGACAACTACGACTCGTGGAGCGACTTCTTCCGGCGCAGGTACGAGCACGAGCTCACCCCGTATGACGGCCCTCCTCCTCCTCCGGCAAGGAACAACACCGCCGGCCGCCGCCGGTGGTGGAGCGTGCCTAACCGAACCCTCGCCAATGTGCTCGCGCACATCGAGGATGGGAACTCCCCAGTTCTGGGGATGCCACCGCCGGAGGCGGCTACCGTGTCACGTCGACATGGTAGTTCCTGGACGCCGAGGAGGATGGGACGTCCTCCTCCTCGTCAGGATCCAGATCCGCCTCTCGGTCCAGCGGATCGGCCCCACGCTACCCCGTCAAGCAGGAGCCGGCGACGCCGCGATACCCCGTCAAGCAGGAGCCGACGTCTCCGACGCCGACACGAGGGCGCAGCAGCGGCGCCCTCGTCATCCGCGACCAGCCGGCGCCGGCTTCTCCATCGCGCGGGCGAAAGAGGAAGACCGCGAAGAAGGAGGCCGCCGCCACCTCCGCCGCCAACCAGCTCGCCGAGGAGGAGGCAAAGCGCGCGGAGGATGCCGCGATGGAGGAAGCGATCGCCAGGTCGCTGCAGGACCTGGTGCCCGCCGACAACACCCTGCCCATCGACGCCGCGCTGGAGTGGTCCAGGCGGGACTGGGAGCGCCAGGAGGCGGAGCAGCAGCGGCGGCTGCTGGACCTAGCCGCCGCGCGGCGACTCGCCGCCTCGGCAAGGAACGCCGCGTCCAGGCCCGTCGAGCTGATCAAGCTCGAATAGAGCAGCGACGACGACCTCTACCGACCGATGCCACCACGCGCCGGCGACCCTGGCCAGGGTTCGAGCCGCTGGTACGAGGCGCCGCCGCCCCAGAACGCTGGCAACTCCAGCGACGACGACGACGGCGGCGACTACACGGCCTTCTACCGCCATTTGGGCATGTAGAAGGCCGCTTTTAGTTTGCCTAACACCGAATTCAAATATATGTACGAATTCGGTCTATTTATGTACGAACTCGCCTATATATGTTAAATACCATTAAATTTTGCTTATGTTTAAATGAGTTTCGCTCATTTTATCTGAATTCGTCGTATTTTGTCGAAAACTTACATCCATTCTAGACTCGCTGCTAGGAAAAATGGGCTCCCCAGACTAAAAATTACATCCATCCGGCGCTAAATAGCGCCGGATTTGGACGTGGGGAGCCCAACGGCTGGGATGCTCAATTCAGGCATTGTGGAGCAGCTAGTGGAATGTTTTTTTATTACGACGGGCCATGTTTCGATCCGATGGATCTGATCCGTATTTAAGTCCAGATATAGGATAGATGGATTTAAAATGATATTTGAATTTCATGGGGAACAACCGAAATTTTGTCTAAAACTGGAACACTGAGTTCGGTATGAACTAGTAAAAAAAGGAATTTATTTTTGTTTCAAGCTGGGGTTAGAAATAATTGCTCATTAAGAATAACATTAACAAAATATCTGCTCAATGCAGGCATGGTGTAACCCATGATGTGGTCGAAGAAGATGTGCAGCAGTGCCCACGGCACTACCCTCCTGGTAGTCGGCAGTGGTCACCGGTCTTCGCCTCTCTTAGAGCATCTTCAACCGGCCGACCCAAACGGACGTGTTTTTGCGTCCGATTTTGGCTGTTTGGGTCGCCTTCCGGAGACGCGGACAGATGAGGACGTCTGTGGCTTTATTTTTTCCCCAACGCGCAGTGAGACGCATTCCTATTCCTCTTCTCCAGCTCTATACTACTACTAGCCCAGGGACCCTGCCCCGCCATGCCACAGCTCCGTCCCCGCCCGTGGCCGGCCCGGCGGCGCCCGCCCCGCCCGCGCACGCCTCCGCCCGCCCCCGCCCGTGGCCGGCGCGGCCGGCGGCGCCCCGCCCGCCCGCGCACGCTCCCGCCCGTGGCCGGCGCCGCCGGAGGAGCTCCGCCCTCGCCCGCCCCGCCCCGCCCGTGGCCGGCGCCGCCCCTCCCCGCCCGCGCACGTCCCCGCCCGTGGCCGGCGCCGCCGGAGGAGCTCCGCCCTCGCCCGCCCCGCCCCGCCCGCGGCCGGCGCCGCCCGCCCCGTCCGCGCACGCCCCCGCCCGTGCACGCCCGTGGCCGGCGCGGCCGGAGGAGCTCCGCCCTCGCCGTGGGCGCTCGGCCCTGTCCGCCGTCGTTCGACGTCGCCGGCGCGGCTCCAAGCTCGCCGCGGGCGCGCGGGCCCGTCCGCCGCCGTTCGACGTCCGGCGAGTTCCGGCAGGTGTGAAAAAAAGGGAGACGGCGGCGACGGTTGCTCCATGAGTAGGCGACGTCGGCAGTGCACGAGGCGAGCCAATCTCCAGCGGCTGTACCAACAATTTTCATGGGGGAAAGGAGGACAGAGGAGAGAGAATGATGTGGGGTCTATTGGGTTGGTTTTGTCTCTCTGTCAAATGGGCCAGAACGCGTGTCCGGCCGGACAGAATGGACGCGCGCTCGTGTCCGCCTCGACCCAAATCGCTCCAATATTTGCGTCAGTTTTGGGTCAAACCGGACGCTGGGAGGGTCCGTTTTTAAGATGGGTTGCCCCGTTGGGTGCAGTTTTAACCCAACCGGACGCTGGGAGGGTCCGTTTTTGGGTTTGGGTCTCCGCGTTGGAGATGCCCTTAGCACCTCAACTGGATCTAGTCTTTTTTTTTTTGACATAACATACCGCTTTATTGATCAAAAAACATCAATACAAAGAGTTTTACGGATGCATTCCGGACAGAACTAAAAACCTCACTAGAAGGAAAAGAACGACAAGACTGAGCTAAACAATGTGCTGCTCCATTGAGATTTCACTTCACGTGGACAAAGGAGACCTCCGTGAAGGCACAAAACATTGACTTGATTTCACCCACTAGGATGCCCACCTGAGAGCGATCCAGGGTAGAGGAATGCAGACGTTGGACCAAGGACAAGCAGTCCGTCGCAAAGATTACCTTGTCCAACTCCTTCTCCCTCGCAAGAGACACCGCCCGAAGTAGAGCTAGAGCTTCAGCAAACTCAGGTGACGAAAACCCTTGTAGCTGTTGGCGACAAGCACCAATGCATTGGCCACGATGATCACGAATCACCACTCCTGCCCCCATACTTTTGGTGTCTTCGAAAAGAGCTGCATCAGAGTTGATCAAAACCGTACCCGGTGGATCTAGGTTCTGGACATGACTTTTTATGTAGATTGTTAGTTTACACGGAGTCATTTCCCTTTTATACTTAGGCGCTAAAGAGATGGGACGGGGACCAAGTTGTTAATATTTGTTGCCTCCAATTAGGGTGAGTACGTGGGATTCTCCATTTTCTTTTAGTTTGTTACAAGTGACATATCAAACTCCAACATTCTCCTCCCTTGATTGCAAGGTTAATAAACATCATAGATATCACTCTTAATAAAAATTATATACCAAAATAAAGTGTTGCAATGGCCAATGAAATATCATTGAACCTCTTTATACATAATACATCATTATATCGAAATGGAAAACATAAGACTTCATGAGGGTTGGTTTATTTGGCGGTCCTTATATCCAGGATCAAAAGGCCTCCCATCAACCCACGCCTGCAGCATAATCATGAAATGAGTGACAAGCCTCCGAGAAACTGATCTGTAGAACATACAAATTGTATGTATGTGCTTAACATTAAAAACTTGATCCTGAATTCTATCTTTCACAACATAAAACATAGTGTCAATGATCTTGGCAACACCATTTAACTTGTTACTCACATAGACGACCGCATCTCATAACGTAGTGAGTGGGATTTAAAATGTTTCTACAACCTTAAGTACGGGAATAACCTTTTGACATACTACATGCCCGGTGGCATCATAACATGTCACATAATAGTTTGCATCATTATGATGCCATCAATGCCATTTTGGAGCTTTTCCACGATATAACTCCACATGCGAGGCTGAGGATTTAATATTAAGGGGAAACCTTAATATCTACCCACCTCACAAAAACAATGTCTAATAACCCATAATATTGAGGATGCCATATTTCTTATTTGTGAGCATGCATACTTTATTGCCTTGCATGTTGAAATGACAAGATGTCTCCTAGAGGGGGTGGGGGTAAATAAGCGTTTTAAAAATAATTACGAATTTGTCCGGTAAGAATGAAGAATTAAACTAACATTTATTCTACAAGTGCAAAACCTAAATAAGTTAGGTTTAACTAGGTGCACCAACAAAACCTTAAACTAACCATGATAGTACAAGATATATATACGGAAAAAGCAAGATATAAATACTCTTAGAATGCACTGCATGTGCATGCTACTGAAGTCGTTGATGTTATCTTCCGCAAACCCATCTTTAGGAAAGAAATCTCAACATAAACCTTTTTAGACCTTATGTTGAAGCCACCACGATGCTAGACAACGCCACCGCCCTACGCATGTCCAACATGTCGTGTTCTCCGTCGAGACCCTGTTGCGTCACACTGATGCATGTAAAATGCATACATGAACTTTGTAGATTGTATCAAGATCAGTATTATTATGCAACTTTATTATATTTATTTCTACTAACCTATTAATAGTTGTAAAGTGCATCATTCTTATTTTATACTTTTTTTGTATAAAATAGAAAAATATGGAAGGAAACCGGTTATTATGGTGAAATCTCGAGTTTCCTCAAATCTATCCCTGCAGAATACTTTTCAAAAATTGACACGTAAATCTCCGAAGACAACGTCCAATGAAAAATTTGGTAACACAAAGTTATAGGAAATTTTTTGAGCATGCTTCTAGATAAAAAAAATCGCCCCAAATGGACAACATAAGCTCATTTGAAGCCCAATTACTGTGAAGTCCAGATGCAGTTTCGGGATTCCGAAAGTTGGTGACGTGATTGACACAAACTCTTATCATACTTGATGGCTTTGGCCAAGCCATGACTTTATGAACTCATAAAGGACATATGAAGGGTCCTAGTGATGTCTACGCACGCTTCTATTCCTGTAGACAGTGTTAGGCCTCCAAGAGCATAGGTTTGTAGAACAGCAGCAAGTTTCCCTTAAGTGAATCACCCAAGGTTTATCGAACTCAGGGAGGTAGAGGTCAAAGATATCCCTCTCAAGCAACCCTGCAATTAAGATACAAGAAGTCTCTTGTGTCCCCAACATACCTAATACACTTGTCAGATGTATAGGTGCAC
Organism: Lolium rigidum; assembly: GCF_022539505.1. Classification (NCBI taxonomy): domain Eukaryota; kingdom Viridiplantae; phylum Streptophyta; class Magnoliopsida; order Poales; family Poaceae; genus Lolium; species Lolium rigidum. The sequence goes on along the minus strand of NC_061508.1, from coordinate 222,918,366 downwards.
TAGTTCGGCGAAGAGATAGTGAAATACAAGTAATATGGATGATTGTAAGTAGTAATTGCAATCTGAAATAAAAATGGCAGCAAGCAAACATGTAACAGAACTTGTTGGAAACGGAGTTTCAATGCTTGGAAACAAGGCCTAGGGATCATACTTTCACTAGTGGACACTCTCAACAATGATCATATAAATAAATAACTTCTCTTCGCTTGTGCTACTTTCAAACACTCTCTTGTTGGATAACAAACACCATTCATTGTGTAGGGCTATAAAAGCACACCTCAAGCCGGAGTAAACAAGCTCCACAACATCCGGAGTTCATATTAAAGTAACCTCTAGAGTGCATAATAGACCGTTGCAATTTAGACCGAGTACTAACATAGCATACACACTCGTCAACGATAGCTATGAAAGGGGGAATAGATCGCATCAATACTATCATAGTAATAGTTAACTTCATAATCTACAAGAGATTACAATCATAACCTACGCCAAGTACTACATGATGCACACACCGTCAACTTTACATCATGGAGGAGGAATAGACTACTTTAATAACATCACTAGAGTAGCACATAGATTAATAGTGATACAAAGCTCATGGTCACATAAAGATCACACCATGGGAGAGAGAGATGAACCACATAGCTACCGGTAGAGCCCTTAGCCTCGGGGGAGAACTACTCCCTCCTCATCATGGGAGACAGCAGCGGCGATGGAGATGGCGGTGGTGTCGAACAGAGATGACTTCCGGGGGCACTTCCCCATCCCGGCGGCGTGCCGGAACAGAGACTTCTGTCCCCCGAAACTTGTCTTCGCGATGGCGGCGGCTACGGAACTCTTCGTGGAATATCATCGGATTGTTTTAGGGTTTTCACGACGGAGAGAATATATAGGCGAAGGGGCGATGTCGGTGGAGCCAGGGGCTCCTTCCCCATAGGTCAGCGTGGCTAGGGGGCCACCCGCGCCGCCATAGGGTGTGGGTCCCCTGCTGCCCTTCCTTGACTCCTCTTCGGTGTTCTGGAAGACTCCGTGGAAAATAGGGTCGTGGGCTTTTGTTTCGTCCAATTCCGATAATATTTCCTGTGTAGGATTTCTGAAACCAAAAACAGTAGAAAACAGGAACTGGCGCTTCGGCATCTTGTTAATAGGTTAGTGCCGGAAAATGCATCAAAACGATATAAAGTATGAATAAAACATGTAGGTATTGTCATAAAACTAGCATGGAACATAAGAAATTATAGATACGTTGGAGACGTATCAAGCATCCCCAAGCTTAGTTCCTACTCGCCCTCGAGTAGGTAAACGATAACAAGGATAATTTCTTAAGTGACATGCTACCAACATGATCTTGATCAATACTATTGTAAAGCATATGAAATGAATGAAGTGATTCAAAGCAATGGTAAATATAATGACTAAACAACTGAATCATATAGCAAAGACTTTTCATGAATAGTACTTTCAAGACAAGCATCAATAAGTCTTGCATAAGAGTTAACTCATAAAGCAATAGATTCTTAAGGTTTTGAAGCAACACAAAGGAAGATTTAAGTTTCAGCAGTTGCTTTCAACTTTCAACATGTATATCTCATGGATAATTGTCAATACAAAGTAATATGATGACTGCAAATAAGCAAGTATGTAAGAATCAATGCACACAGTTGACACAAGTGTTTGCTTCTAAGACAGAAAGAAGTAGGTAAACTGACTCAACATAAAGTAAAAGAAAGGCCCTTCGCAGAGGAAGCGGGGATTACTCATGTGCTAGAGCTTTTTATTTTGAAAACATGGAAACAATTTTGTCAACGGTAGTAATAATTCATATGTGTTATGCATAAAACATCCTATAAGTTGCAAGCCTCATGCATCAAATACCAATAGTGCTCGCACCTTGTCCTAATTAGCTCGGATTTCCATGGATTATCATTGCATTACATATGTTTGAACCAAGTGTCACAAAGGGGTACCTCTATGTCACCTGTATAAAGGTCCAAGGAGATAGATCGCATTTGATTCTCAATTTTGATAAATCTCATCTTGAGGACATCCATACCGGGACAACATAGAAAACAGATAATGGACTCCTCTTTAATGCTTAAGCATTCAACAACAAATAATATACTCATAAGAGATTGAGGATTAATGTCCAAACCGAAACTTCCACCATGATACATGGCTTTGGTTGGCGGCCCAATGTTCTTCTCTAACAATATGCATACTCAAACCATTTAATCATGATAAATCACCCTTACTTCAGATAAGACGAACATGCATAGAAACTCACATGATATTCAACAAAGGTATAACAGTTGATGGCGTCCCCAGAAACATGGTTACCACTCAACAAGCAACTTATAAGAAATAAGATACATAAGCGACATATTCAATACCACAATAGTTTTTTAAGCTATTTTCCCATGAGCTATGTATTGCAAAGACAAGGAATGGAATTTTAAAGGTAGCACGCAAGCAATTTACTTTGGAATGGCAGAGAAATACCACATAGTAGGTAGATATGGTGGACACAAATGGCATAAGTTTTGGCTCAAGGTTTTGGATGCACGAGAAGCATTCCCTCTCAGTACAAGGCTTTGGCTAGCAAGGTTGTTTGCAGCAAACACAAGTATGAACCGGTACAGCAAAACTTACAAAAGAACATATTGCAAGCATTATAAGACTCTACATTGTCTCCTTGTTGTTCAAACACCTTTACCAGAAAATATCTAGACTTTTAGAGAGACCAATCATGCAAACCAAATTTCAACAAGCTCTATGGTAGTTCTTTACTAATAGGTTTAAACTACATGATGCAAGAGCTTAAACATGATCTACTTGAGAACTCAAAACAATTGCCAAGTATCAAATTATTCAAGACCATATACCAATCACCACATGAAGCATTTTCTGTCTCCAACCAAATAGCAATGAACGAAGCAGTTTTCAACCTCGTCATGAACATTAAAAGTAAAAGCGAAGAACACTAGTGTTCATATGAAAAGGCGGAGCGTGTCTCTCTCCCACACATGGATTGCTAGGATCCAAATTTATTCAAACACAGACAAAAATAAAAGCACACAGACGCTCCAAGTAAAGCACATAAGATGTGACGGAATAAAAATATAGTTTCACTAGAGGTGACCTGATAAGTTGTCGATGAAGAAGGGGATGCCTTGGGCATCCCCAAGCTTAGATGCTTGAGTCTTCTTGAAATATGCAGGGATGAACCACGGGGGCATCCCCAAGCTTAGACTTTTCACTCTTCTTGATCATATTATATCATCCTCCTCTCTTGACCCTTGAAAACTTCCTTCACACCAAACTCAAAACAATCTCATTAGAGGGTTAGTGCATAATCAAAAATTCACATGTTCAGAGAGGACACAATCATTCTTAACACTTCTGGACATTACCCAAAGTTACTGAAATTTAATGGAGCAAAGAAATCCACTCAAACACAGTAAAAGAGGCAATGCGAAATAAAAGGCAGAATCTGTCAAAACAGAACAGTCCGTAAAGACGAATTTTTTTTGAGGCACTTAACATGCTCAGATGAAGAAGCTCAAATTGAATGAAAGTTGCGTACATATATGAGGAACACGCATGAATTTTGGCAGAATTTTAAGAGTCTCCTACAGAGTGATCTACTCAAATTCGTGACAGCTAAAAATCTGTTCCTGCGCAGAAATCCAAATCTAGTATCAACTTTACTATCAAAGACTTTACTTGGCACAACAATGCAATAAAATAAAGATAAGGAGAGGTTGCTACAGTAGTAACAACTTCCAAGACACAACAAAACAGTAGCAAAATAAATAAAAACATAAGTTATCTCCCAAGAAGTGCTTTCTTTATAGCCATTAAGATGGGCTCAGTAATTTTAATGATGCACTCGCAAGAAATAAGAGTTGAAGCAATAGAGAGCATCAAAAGTAAATAAGAAACACTTTTAAGTCTAACCCACTTCCTATGAAAAGGAATCTTGTAAATAAACAAGTCATGTAAGCATAATGCAATAAGCATAGGAAGGCAACACAAACGCAACTTCAAGATTTTCAACATAAAGAGGGGAAACTTAATATTATTAAGATGCATATAACCATGTTTCCCTCTCTCATAATAACTTTCAGTAGCATCATGAACAAACTCAACAATATAACTATCACATAAAGCATTCTTATTCACATGCATAAAAGTATCATTACGCTCCACATAAGCATAATCAATTTTATTAGTAATAGTGGGAGTAAAACTATCACAACCATCATTGTAATCATCATAAATTGCAGGCATGGTATAATCATAATAAACTTTATCCTCCATAGTAGGTGGCACCAAAATACCACTATCATTATAATCATCATAAATGGGAGGCAAAGTATCATAAAAGAAAATTTTCTCCTCAAAACTTGGGGGACTAAAAATATCACAACCAGCTTCCCCAAGCTTAAATTCTTTCATAGCATTAGCAATAATAGTGTTCAAAGAGTTCATGCTAATAACATTGCTACAACTATTTTGCAAACAAAGTTCCATGGGTTTTTTAATTCTCTCTTCAAACACATCATGTCCTAATTCAATATAAAGTTCATAAAGATCTCTAATTTTTTTGTTGTTTTCCATTAAGCCTAACTAGTGAAAATAAAAACAAGAAACAAAAAGATGCAATTGCAGGATCTAAAGGAAATAGCTTCGAGCACTCACACACCGGCAACAGTGCTAGGAAATAGCTTAGTAGTCGGAGGATGTGAATACCTTTTACCTTACCTCCCCGGCAACGGCGCCAGAAAATAGCTTGATGTCTACGCACGCTTCTATTCCCTGTAGACGAGTGTTGGGCCTCCAAGAGCGAGAGGTTTGTAGAACAGCAGCAAGTTTCCCTTAAGTGAATCACCCAAGGTTTATCGAACTCAGGGAGGTAGAGGTCAAAGATATCCCTCTCAAGCAACCCTGCAATTAAGATACAAAAAGTCTCTTGTGTCCCCAACACACCTAATACACTTGTCAAATGTATAGGTGCACTAGTTCGGCGAAGAGATAGTGAAATACCAGTAATATGGATGATTGTAAGTAGTAATTGCAATCTGAAATAAAAATGGCAGCAAGCAAACATGTAACAGAACTTGTTGGTAACGGAGTTTCAATGCTTAGAAACAAGGCCTAGGGATCATACTTTCACTAGTTTCAATGCAGTAGATTGTATTTCAGATGTAAAGAATGGACCGGGGTCCACAGTTCACTAGTGGTGTCTCTCCCATAAGATAAATGGCATGTTGGGTGAACAAATTACAGTTGGGCAATTGACAAATAGAGAGGGCATAACAATGCACATACATATCACGATGACTACTATGAGATTTAATCAGGGCATTACGACAAAGTACATAGACCACTATCCAGACATGCATCTATGCCTAAAAAGTCCACCTTCGAGGTTATCATCCGAACCCCTTCCAGTATTAAGTTGCAAACAACGAGACAATTGCATTAAGTATGGTGCGTAATGTAATCAACACAAATATCCTTAGACAAAGCATTGATGTTTTATCCCTAGTGGCAACGAGCACATCCACAACCTTAGAAATTTCCGTCACTCGTCCCAGCATTCAATGGAGGCATGAACCCACTATCGAGCATAAATACTCCCTCTTGGAGTTACAAGTATCAACTTGGCCAGAGCCTCTACTAGCAACGGAGAGCATGCAAGAACATAAACAACACATATATGATAGATTGATAATCAACTTGACATAGTATTCCATATTCATCGGATCCCAACAAACACAACATGTAGCATTACAAATAGATGATCTTGATCATGATAGGCAGCTCACAAGATCTAACATGATAGCACAATGAGGAGAAGACAACCATCTAGCTACTGCTATGGACCCATAGTCCAGGGGTGAACTACTCACACATCAATCCGGAGGCGATCGTGGTGATGAAGAGTCCTCCGGGAGATGATTCCCCTCTCCGGCAGGGTGCCGGAAGCGATCTCCTGAATCCCCCGAGATGGGATTGGCGGCGGCGTCTCTGGAAGGTTTTCCGTATCGTGGCTCTCGGTACAGGGGTTTTCGCGACGAAGGCTTTAAGTAGGCGGAAGGGCGGAGTCGGAGGGCTGACGAGGGGCCCACACCATAGGGCGGCGCGGGCCCCCCTCTGGCCGCGCGGCCCTATGGTGGCGGCGCCTCGTCGCCCCACTTCGTATCCATTTCGGTCTTCTGGAAGCTTCGTGGAAAAATAAGACCCTGGGCGTTGATTTCGTCCAATTCCGAGAATATTTCCTTTGTAAGATTTCTGAAACCAAAAACAGCAGAAAACAACAACTGGCTCTTCGGCATCTCGTCAATAGGTTAGTGCCGGAAAATGCATAATAATGACATAAAGTGTGTATAAAACATGTGAGTATCATCATAAAAGTAGCATGGAACATAAGAAATTATGGATACGTTTGAGACGTATCAAACCAAAAACAGCAGAAAACAGGAACTGGCGCTTCGGCATCTTGTTAATAGGTTAGTGCCGGAAAATGCATCAAAACGATATAAGGTATGAATAAAACATGTAGGTATTGTCATAAAACTAGCATGAAACATAAGAAATTATAGATACGTTGGAGACGTATCACCTAGGAAGGTTCCAGAGGTGTCCAAGAACCCTTGGATCAAAGGGGCATCAATCCCATGGCATAGGTTACATCTCCACCTCGATATATTGAGGGGAAACCCTATTTTTGCAAGAAGTCGCCCATAGCCATGAAATTCTTCCTCCTCGGCAACCGCCAAGGAGGGGAATATTCTCCTAAAGATCAACACCATGGCCAAAGAAGAAGAAGAAGGGGCAAGGTGCCTCCGCCCCTAGGGCAGCCACCGCCCTAGGAGGGGCGCCGCCGCCTCCTCCATGCCGGTGTCGCCTCTCCCCCATAGGGGAGGCACATCTCCACCACCATCTACAACAACTTACCATCATCTCCCACTGTAATCTCTTGGCAAACATGATTTATGATGCAATATATTGTTGGAATTTCTATTTTTGTGCCCTCGGTCCTTAGTTGTGCTCACTTTTCTCCAGCCGCTTAGTTTTTCCTCAGTTTTGTCCAAGCCCTTGTCTGAAAACCTTACAAGTGCTAGAACGGCCGGGTTCTCGACGGGTCAACAACTTTGACCATTATCTGCTGACTAGTGGGGCCACGTAGAGCCCGCAAAGACACGTCAGATCATCCATCTTTGTTTGACCGTAAATCGCCGTATCCCTGACCAAAACGCGGACGAGTGGGGCTTCGGTATATCGAATGACAAGTGGGGCCATGACGCTAATACAAGGGGCAATACATGGGTAGGATTAGATTTTTAAATAGAGCTCTACAGCGATGACACGGAGGAGGTGGCATGCGGGGTGCCGAGATGAAATCGAAGTCCACAAAGAACTGCATGAGGCGAGACCAGGCGCATTAGATAGATATGAACTAGACGCGTTTAACCATGCAAAGAAGAGAAGAAATGGTCGAGGACATCGACGACTACCTCAACACTTTGACTGGCGGTGTCGGACACGAACGCGAGCAATGTAGAGAAAACTAGTGTCTCTCCTTTCTGGCGTGTATAGATGAGTGCTAGGGGAGTGTGGTGGCGAAGGGAAATACCTCGCGATGGTCTGTGGCGTCCAGCATAGCGGGGCGGTGTGGCCGTGCCCACAGCGGCGTGCATGTTCGACATTGGCATCAGCATGTACGTTCGGCATTGGCCTCGGCGGTATCTCTAGTGTGTCAGTGATCGAATGAGGGGACGGGATTGAGGGTGCATCCCGGCAGTGACCTAGCTATGGCGGCGAGCATAGCCATTCTGACCATACCGATATCGGCATCGGCATTGTTTGGAGGCTGTGGTGCTCGAATCAATGTGGGATTTGTTTCTTGTACGCCAAAATGATTTTGAAACAAGTTTCCTGTTGAAGGTTAGGTAAAATATGAAAGTTTGTAACCAAAAATTTTACTAGCACCATGGTGAGGTTCTTTTTGATAGAGCTATACGGTTCGGCAAAAGTTTTTGATACTTTTTAGATATTCCTTGTTGTTACACGTATGGCATCATGTATGGCAAATTTGGGGTCATTTAGAGATGTTCGAAAAAATCACTTTGCTTAAGCGCATGTCGTTTGGTCTCACTGAAACCAGCTTTTGTAACAAGTTAGGTTTTTTCGACCTTCTCTAAAAGACCTCAAATTTCATACAGATGATCTTCTATAGAAACATAGGTAGATTGTTTCGTTTTTATATTTTTTTGAACTTTTATTTCCCTTTATAATACCCAGTTGATTTTCAGGTCAAAACCTCAAAAGTTAACATAAGTAGATGGTGAACCCTCCCAAACTTCAAATACAGAGATAGATATATTGTTTCGTTTATCATTTTTAGAGTGAAAAGTAATGGCTAGAACAAATCGGTGATGGTTTATCATTTTTGCGTGAAAAGTAATGGCTACAACAAATCGGTGATGGTTTATCATTTTTTGTGTAAAAAGTAATGGCTACAATAAATTGGTGATGGTTTATCATTTTTTGCATGAAAAGTAATTGCTACTCCCTCCATACCGGTTTATAAGCACATTTCGTGATTTGAGAAGAACTTTGACCATAAATTTGGTCAACAAAATATGAAATATATATCACAAACATTATATCATTGGAAACTTCTTTTGCATATGAATCCAACGGTATGATTTTTAGGCATATAAATTATATTGGGTTGACCAAATTAATGATCAAAGTTTTTCTCGAAACACGTAATAGGCCTATAAACCGGTATGGAGGGAGTACAAGAAATCGGTGATGGTTTATCATTTTTTTTGCGTGAAAAGTAATGGCTACAACAAATCGGTGATGGTTTATCATTTTTTGCATGAAAAGTAGTGCCTCAAAGAGTTTATAATCTTCAGCGCGTGAAAAATAATACAGAAAACCAAACTTGCTGAATCCGGTGGCAAACTGGATATTTAGCATACATAGAGGGTGGAAGCTAGCCGCCGACAGAGAGAGAGATGGTGGTGGCCCCGATCAGAGAGAGAGGGGTTATCCTGCCCGTTAGATCATACAATCAACGGTCGGTGGGCAGGATCCGTGTGACAAGGGCTAGACCAATTAGGACAAGATTGGACGTCCCCTGTGAGAATTTCAGAATTTGATCTAAATGTGGTGGTCGGCATTGGGATCAATCACTAGGGGGTGCATTTGCTCATGTATATGGTTGCACCTATTCATGGCTCCTCCTTAGAAGAAACAATAAAAAAGATTATCTTTATGCTTCACTAATTGTGACAACCAACCAAATGAAATAGCAATTTGCTTAAGCACTTGCTCCCTCGGGTTATCCACCTCCACTTCACTAGCTCCATTTTACTTGCACTAGTTTACCTATAGTATTTGCATCCAAAAACTTTATTCTTTTCTAGTTAGTACAAAAAAAACCACACACACACTATAGTTGCTAGCTTTGCATAGAAGGCCATATAAGTAGGTTATAGGGATTTAGAGAATAGATAGTTTACCTTCAACTTCTCATGGGTTCGACACTCAAATACTTATCAAATTGTACTAAGGTGATCCCTTCCACTTGGGGGTTATCACACGCCACTGAGACTCGTCGTAGTTGATGCACTACAAACAACTCGGCTTCTTCATGAAACCATCCATTGGTCACTCTCTGTGATGCACGCCTCCAAAGATTGATAGCCCCAAGGGGGCACGACATAGCAACGTCACCATCATTAGATCCATGGATATGTGGTTTTCACCGGAGGGTAGCAGAAGGAGCTGCGAGCTTCAGCTCAATGATGCCTTCAAGAATGCAAAATATGTCGCCATCACCTCCTCTGGCCAAAGGTCGAAACATATGATTTTCACCCGGATGTGCCACACCATGTATCCGTCTAGCAGCTTGTGCATCAGGAGCGACCAAGACGAGAACCTCCAGCGGAAGGAGGAGGCCACACCGTGTCCACTTTCCTGTCGACGAGACCTCTCCGTCCACCACCACACAGAGGCAAGACACCACAGGAACAGACGAGGGCTAGGGGACCCACCGACCACCGCCAAGCGTGGTTGCGCCGCCTAGTGCGCCAGATCTACACGCGCGCGGTCGCCCCCACCACTAGCCGTCGAGCACCGCCCGACCACTGTATCCTGCTGCCATGGCGATCTGCCTGCATGTTTGTCGCGCCACCTCCACCGTCTGCTGCGTTGCCGCTAGAGCCCAAGCCCAAGTTGGACCACGCTGAGACCATGGACGAGAGGATGAAAAGGATCCGCCGCCGGCCAGGCTTCGCCTGGTCGTGCCTTGTGGCAGCGGCGAGGAGGAGGGATGGGGTGCTGGCGGCAAACAAGATTAGAGTTCCCTCTCGGTGGCCACACGGGGGCGATGCATGAGGGATGAGAGGGAGACGGCTCCGCTCTTGACATTAAGTAGCAAATCGCTAAAAAATATCAGTTGCAACCTATGTTGCAATTCAAGGTTAGCACAAATCACGACGCAATTCCATGGACTGATTTTGACTTTAGAGGGGGTCTTGTGAAATAAAAGTTGGTTTTGGGTTGCATTTTTGCAATAATTCGGGTTTCATTACTTGTCACATCAGCAAATGCGAAGTAGCTCCAGTGACCGGTGATGGCCCTCTCACTCGTATTCGGGGCCTAAGGGCATGTTTGGTAGCCTAAGCCGGAAATATGCACCACTGCGCTAGGGAGAAGAACCCCCTGTGCATTCCAGATGGGCCACGGGCCAGAAAATCCCTATTGTTTGGTAACCCGTGAAGCCATTTTCTGCACCGGATAGGGAAGCTAGCCCCCATTGTTTGGTTGCCTGTAGAAACGCCTTTCTGCTCAAGTGGTGCAACACACACCTTGTTTGGTTGCAGACATGAACGTGTTGTGGTAACCCTTACCATTGGAGTGGTGAGGTTACCCAGTAATGCAAACTGCATAACAACACATTCAACAACATTCAGTTCATCAAAAGATGTTGATAATACACATCAACTAGTTACCGTTCGGGCCGATGCATTACGAGTAAAGTAACTATACTTTGTGATGCTGATGATGGCTACTAGCAATGCCAAAAAGATCTTGATACGTTGGGATTCCAAGTGCAGAGTGTTGTATCAGCAGAGTATCTTCCCCACAAGGGTGACTCGAGGGCTTATATCGAACCCTCGGGGAACTGGACAATGAGTATTCTCTTCTCTCTTCTTCTAGCAATCCTGCAAGTAAAATAAAAGCCTTGTGTCCCCAACTCCACCGTGTGGTTGTCAAGCACAAGGTTTCGCGTAAGTAAATAAATACAAGTAAAAATAAAGCGAATAAAACTAGATAAAATAAAGTAACTAAGTAAAAAACTGTAAAGGGGTTGATTGTTTTTGGTGTTTTGGATGCAAATAAGAAAAGTAAATATTTGTATATTTTCGGATTAAAATAGTGCAGTAAATAGAAAACAAGATAAAGGCAATATAAAGGTATTTCTTATGATAAAAAGTGGACCGGAGTTCATGGGTTCACTTGACTATTCTCTCTTTTAATTTGTAGTGGACAAATAGTAATTCATCAATGAGATATGAAGATGCAAAATAATAACATGAGTAAGATAAGCATTCGTATGGGCATCACGTCCTCACATAGAGATGATGCATGCAACACATCTCTCTTATACTCCACAAGAAAGGGAAAACTCCATGCAATCTTGTATTAAGAATTAACAGAGCATAGCAATAAGTACTTTGACATGATGTTTGAATATCAAATGTGCTACCTTGAACCAACAAGATCATCACTACTATCACGTGATGGACATAACACATGCATTCACTTTATCCCTAGTGAGGTAAAAAAGAAAATGAAAAGAAATAATAGATCATGGATTTATTGTCACTATTCAATCACTAAAACCATGTTACTCCATCTAATACACATATCACCCCACACACGCTCTTGCATAGATGTTGGATCAGAACAAATACTTAAGAATGGGGTACATAATATGCATCTATCAATACATATTACACATAATACGATCAGATCTAATAGAATAACGATCCACCACATAGGTATTACAAATATGGCCATGTCATGTGAGGCAGCTCATATGGCACTAAGAACTATGAAGAACATGCGAGAAATAGATCAAGCTACTGCCACAAACCCGTAGTCCAGAGGTGGACTACTCTCTCTTGATCATGGTGATGATGATGATGAAGACATTGGAGAAGGTGGAGATCCCTCCGACGGTGATCCCAGTGGAGTTTCTCCTCCAATTTTCTCTGTTGCAGCCTCCGTTTTTGTATTTCTGTCTTTCTACGGCGCTCCCCTCCCAAGAACTCTTCAGGGCCATATATATATACATATAGTGATTTTTAGGTTAAAATACATCGGTGGCGAAAAGATCACGCAGTTTCGACGATCGACGGTCGAAAGAGGTTGGGTGGCGCGTCCTATCTTGCTGGGCGCGCCACTTATGCTCTTTCGGGCCTCAGGCCTCTCCAAGTGTGGTTCCAGGCCCCAGGGTGTTTCTCCCGATAAAGAAATGACGCTCCAAAAATTTCAGGTCAATTTGACTCCGTATAGGTCTATGAAAGTGAAAAAATACACGAAACAAGGTTCTCCTGTTTTGCAGAGTTATAAATCAAATAAAGGGGATCATTGGTAAATCCCCATAAATTAATGCAAAACATGGTATTATCATCATATATGTTGCAAATATGTGAGAATTTAATATGATAAAGGACAAAGTTCATGTATGCATTTTACATGCATCAACATCCCCAAGCTGTAACCTATGCATCAACATCAAAATACTCTTGATTACGGCTACTAGCAACGGTAAAAAGATCTTGATACGTTGGGACTCCAAGTGCAGAGTATTGTATCAGCAGAGTATCTTCCCCACAAGGGTGACTCGAGGGTTTATATCGAGCTCTCAGGAGACTGGACAAAGAGTATTCTCTTCTCTCTTCTTCTAACAATATTGCAAGTAAAATAAAATCCTTGTGTCCCCAACTCTACCGTGTGGATGTCAAGCACAAGGTTTCGCGTAAGTAAATAAACACAAGTAAAAATAAAGCGAGTAAAACTAGATAAAATAAAGTAACTACGTAAAAAACTGTAAGGGGTTGGTTGTTTTTTATGTGTTGGATGCAAATAATAAAAGTAAATATTTTTGTATTTTTGGATTAAAATAGTACAGCAAATAGAAAACAAGATAAAAGCAATATGAAGGTGTTTCTTATGATAAAAAGTGGACCGGAGTTCATGGGTTCACTTGACTATTCTCTCTTTTAAGTTGTAGTGAACAAATAGTAATTCATCAATGAGATATGAGGATGCAAAATAATAATATTAGTAGAATTAACAGAGCATAGCAACAAGTACTTTGACATGATGTTTGAATATCAAATATGTTCCCTTGAACCAACAAGACCATCACTATTGTCACGTGACGAATATAGCACATGCATTCACTTTATCCCTAGTGAGGTAGCAAAAGAAAAGGTAAAGCCATAATCGATCATGAATTTATTGTCACTATCCAATCACTAAAACCATGCTACTCCATCTAATACACACATCATCTCACATAAGTTATTGCATAGATGTTGGATCGGAACAAATACTTAAGACCAGGGCACATAATATGCATCTATCAATACATATTACACATAATACAATCAGATCTCATAGCACAATATCATAGAATAAGGATCCACCACATATGTATTACAAATATGGCCATAATCAGTGAGGTTGCTCATATGGCACTAACAACTATGAAGAACATGAGATAAATAGATCAAGCTACTGCCACAAACCCGTAGTCCAGAGGTGGACTACTCTCCCTTGATCATGGTGATGATGATGAAGACGTTGGAGAAGGTCGAGATCCCTCCGGCAGTGATCCCGATAGTTTCCCCCTCCAATCTTCTCTGTTGCAGCTTCCGTTTTCGTGTTTCTATCTTTCTACGGTGCTCCCCTCCTGAGAACTCTTCGGGGCCATATATATAGTGATTTTTAGGTCAAAATACGTTGGTGGGCGAAAAGATCACGCAGTTTCGATGATCGACGGCCGAAAGAGGCTAGGTGGCGCGCCTTACCTTGTTGGGCGCGCCACCTATGCTCTTTTGGGCCTCAGGCCTCTCCATGTGTGGTTGCAGGGCCAGGGTGCTTCTCCCGATAAAAAAATGACGCTCCAAAAATCTCAGGTCAATTTGACACCGTATAGGTCTCTGAAAATGAAAAATACACAAAACAGGGTTATCCTGTTATGCAGAGTTATAAACCAAATAAAGGGGATCATTGGTAAATCCCTATAAATCAATTTAAAACATGGTATTATCATCATATGTTGCAAATATGTGGGAATTCAATATGATCAAGGACAAAGTTCATGTATGCATTTTACATGCATCAGATGCATCACAGATTCATCACACGAGGGGTTAGTATATACCACCTCGAACAAGTTCATTATTACAGATCGGGGATCAGGTTCAAGCAAGTTCTGGCTAATGGAGGGATACGAGAGCACTTCCCAAAATCAGCAGATCATGAAGAAGGAAGCAGAAGCACAGGAAACTCCTTGCATAGCCAGGTCCTAAGCTAGGTCGCGCTCTCTGATGGCTGCAACTAACGGTACTCGGCATACTCTTCTTCGTTGTCTGCCATGGAGTTGATTGCCCTGACCAGCAAGTTATGTTGGTACAGCTGCGCCTTGCTGATGGTGTTTGACATAGCGTAGATCTAACACCGTTAGGAATCCCAAGAGGAAGGTGTGATGAGCACAACATCAAGTTTTCCCTCAGTAAGAAACCAAGCTTTAATCGACCAGTAAGAAAAAGGCGTGACTTCTGAAGGTGTTGCTAGCTGACTTGTGGCAGCGCGCACTACCGGCGTCAGCAACAACGTGGAAATTGCACACAACACAACCAAAATAGTTTGCCCCAACTAACAATGAGGTTGTCAATCTCACCGGTTTTGTTGAACACAAATGATTAAACGTATCGAGTCACTACAAGAGATGGGGGATTTGTTGACGAAAACCCTGGTGACAAAAATGCATACCGTCATGGATGTGTCCTTATAGGTGACGAATTCATCTTTCGTCAAGCATTTAAGGTAATGCTTGACGGTATGATTTGTCGTCAAGAAAAAATCGTCACCCATTACCCAAGCGGGAAGGGCTTCCATCGTGTATGTTAATAGGTGACGAAATCAAAGATCGAGGTGACGAAATATTACTAAGTTACTTTATTAAATGTTATTAGTTTTATATATCATGCGTGACCCAGTTGTCAGCAACATATTTAATTAAGTAAAAATTGTGGTTTGGAAGAATCGAACAAGGGCTTCGGCGTGACCGACGCGGAGTCTTACCGCTAAGGTAGATATGGAATTTTGATCTGGATCCGTAAGTAGTCTATTCTACATATTTATTTCAATGGTGTGATCTAGATGTTACGACATAATAATTCCCTTATTAATATTTATGTCGGCCGAGGGTGCCTCATTTAAGTCGCGCCGCTAGCAGACACGGCCTATATAGGTGCTCTTGCTAACAGTCGAATCGACTAGGGTTCTCGTCGAGGTGAGAAGAATTCCGTGAAGGCTCCATTGTGGTGGCGGCGAGACGCATCATCGGTGAGTTGTCCTGATTGTTCGTTAGGTCTAGATTTTTTAATCGGTTGTCAAGATCTGTTACGAAGAACGTTGGCATGTTCTTAAGCGAATTGTAGGCAATGGATCGAAGTTGGATAACTGATGGCACCCAGAAGTTCACAACAAAGTACATGGCAGGTGTTAGGGATTTCATCAAGTTTGCGCGAGAACACTTGGACAATACGGATGAACCAATCTTGTGCCCTTGCAAGGACTGCCTAAATACGATACGTCGGGATATAAAAACGAGTCGAGGATCACTGCAATTGTTCGGGTATGTCCATGACGTATACAAGATGGACTAGACATGGGGAAGATTTTAGTGATGACGAAGGGCGGGATAGAAACGATGATGGTGCGTATGATAGTGACAACGATGAAGAGGAAGACAATGGTGTTTGTTATGTTGATGATTCGTCTAGTATGATCGATCAGCTACGAAGTCTGGAAATAAAGGTCCGACACTGCCAAATCCGTATGCTAATCTAATTGAGTCAGCGAAAAAAGAACTTTACGAGGGATGCACCTCTTTCACTAGGTTGTCGTTCATCATTAAGCTCCTTCATGTCAAATCATACAGCCGGATAACAAACAGAGGATTTGATCTCTTACTTCAGCTTTTACGTACAGCTTTGCCAGATGTGGACTTTCCCAAATCATATGTTGATGCTAAGAGTGTTCGGATGTTGGGCTTGGTTATGAGACAATTCATGCATGCAAGTTTGATTGTTCTTTATTTTGGGGAGATCACAAGAACGATACGAACTGCCATGTTTGTGGATTATCAAGATATAGAGACCCTACTGGAAAAAAGAAAATCCCTCACAAGGTGTTAAGGTACTTTCCTATAATTAAAAGGTTGCGAGAGACTATTTGTTAAAAAGGAAATGTCGACACATACAAGATGGCACAAAGAGAAGAGGGTTGTTGAGCCCAATGTCCGAGGCACCCTGCTGATGGTGAGGCATGGAAGCACTTTGATGGCAAGTTTGATTGGTTTGCTAAAGATCCTCGTAACATAAGACTAGGTTTTGCCACGGACGGCTTCGGTCCTTTTGGAAGTATGAGTAATCCTTACGGTATGTGGCCTGTTTTTGTGATTCCTTACAACTTCCCACCATGGATGTGCATGGATCAATCGAATTACATGATGGCATTGCTAATCCCCGGAAAGTATTCCCCGGGGAAAGATTTTCATGTATTTATGCAGCCAACGATAAAAGATATGATGCGGCTATGGAGTGGTGTGGAGACATTTGATGCATGCACGGAGGAATATTTCCCATTGCATGCCGCGTTTCTTTGGTCTATTCATGATTATCCTGGATATGCCACTATGTCAGGCCGAAGCACAAGAGGATTTCATGCGTGTGTGCATTGCGATGAGAATCCTTGCGTTGAACCTTTGAAAAACAAAATTGGATATATTGGGCATCGGCGATTTCTTGATAAAAAACACCCATACAGGAGAAGCGAGACTTTTCAATGGTACAAGCTGAGATTAGAGATCCACCAAGGAAGTACACACCCAAAGAGGTAGGCTACGAAGGTAGAAATGGTTAAGGATTTTGAACATGGGAAAAATCCAATAAATAGAAAGCGGAAGCGTGCAACTGTACCCGGTGAACCAACATGGCACCTGAAAGTCAGCTTACATCATCTACCGTGCTGGCGAGAACTTAAGATAGCTCACAACTTAGATGTGATGCATATTGAGAAGAACATATGTGACAATATTGTTGGTACACTACTTGAACTTGAGGGCAAGAATAAGGACACTTGTTAGTGCTAGAATTGATTTGAGGAAATTCAAAATGTGGAAGAAGTATTGGTTGGAGAAAATTGAGAAGGATGATGATGATGCAGCGATGAAGTTATGCGAAGCCCCTGCACCATGGACGCTTTCGAAGGAACGGAAGAGACATTTGTGTAGGTATTTGGCAAACACTAGGTTCCCGGATGGTTATTGCGCAAGCGGGGAAGATGTGTGAATATTGATGGTTGTAAGGTTACCGGTATGAAGACGCATGATTGCCACATACTTCGCAGCGAGTGTTGCTAGGCTGGGCTCAAGGGAATTGCATCTAAGGAAATGTATGTGGCTATTGCAGAGCTAGGAAGATTTTTTAGGGAGTTGTGTGCCAAAACCACGAAAGTTGATGTGCTGAATCGATTGAAGGTTGAAATTATTGTGATCCTATGCAAACTTGAGAAGCTCTTCCCCCCGGCTTTTTTGATGTAATGGTGCACTTAGCTATTCATCTTCTCGAGTAGGCTCTTTTGAGGGGTCCTGTTCATTATGGTTGGATGTATCCAGTTGAGAGAAGATTAGGTTATCTAAAGTCTACGGTCCGTAACAAAGCAAGGCCGGAAGGTTCTATCGCGAGAGCTACATTGTTGATGAGTGTTTGATTTTTTGCTCTAGATTTTTCAAGGATGGCACAGAAACAAGATTTAACAAAGATGATAGGAACCAAGACATTCGGAGAAAACCTGATCTGACGAGATGGAAGTATTTTCGAGTTGGAGCTAAAGGTCTTGGGAAATCCATTTTGAAACATTTTGACAAGGAATTTGAC
Source organism: Lolium rigidum (assembly GCF_022539505.1). Lineage (NCBI taxonomy): Eukaryota > Viridiplantae > Streptophyta > Magnoliopsida > Poales > Poaceae > Lolium > Lolium rigidum. Next base: position 222,900,097 of record NC_061508.1, on the reverse strand, counting down.
AAAATGGTTTGGTATGTCTTGAACAAGCTGTGACGATGTAGAACGTTATATCAAGTAAGTAGTTAGCTTCACTTTAATAACTACTTCTCAATGTTGCGGACATAATTGTCCTGTATTTCATATGTGTTTTTTCTATGTTTCGGTGAATTCCGACAAGAATTGGGAGGTAGGGGTGTGCGTGACATCGAGGAGACGGTTCGGAGAGAGTTTGCGGGTTGGTTTGCAAACCATGTGAGACGAGTTGGACAATGCATCGAGAAGATTTGAAGTCTCGGCTCCTGGGCCGGACCGGCGTGTAGTAGTATACGCTGGTTGCAACGTAAAGGGTGCGAGGTTTCGCACGCTTACTCGGGATAAAGACACTGAAGACTCAAAATTCGGGCGTAGCGACTAAGGGATCTTTTGGTGATGCGAGATGAGACCAGACTACTATGGTGTTCTGCAAGAAGTTCTTGAAGCTGCACGTACGGGACTAACAAACACGGTGACGGGTCCGTGTACTTGTTTCGTTGCGGCTGGTTCGACCTTGCGAGCAAGGGTTCGAAGATAAAAGATGATGGTTTTTTTAAAAGCGTTAACACTTCTATCCTATGGTTCAAGAATTCACCATTCATATTGGCCGGTCAAAGCTGAAACATGCTTCTATTTGGAGGATACAAAGTTTGGTGATCCGTGGAAAGTGGTGCGAGAAGTTCAGCCATAGACATGTGTACGACGTTCCGGAATTAGAAGATGGTAACGATGATGCATTTGTACGGAATGAAGACGCATACCAGGAGGATGAAGGTTCGGTCGACCATACATTTCATGATGTTGTCGACCTAGACGAGGAAGCGAGATGTGGAAGCGAGAGGAGGATGATCATCGTCTTCTGCTGAAGTTGTACGTATTCATGATGCTCGTACAATCCGTGAACTAGAGAATGCGGAAGATAGTCCCAATGTTGACATGGATATGAGCGAAGATGAACTAGAGAATCGGGAAGATAGTCTCATTTTGGAAGAGAACATACATGATGACGAGGGAAAAAATTCAGAAGAAGATAGTGATTTAGATTGATAGAAACATGTAATGCATACAACTATATGTTTTGTTCCAAACATTTGAAATGTTCTTATTTAGATGTTTACGATCTCGAACTTGTCATTGAATTATCCGAGAAGGTTTTAAGAGCAAATTAATATAAGCAAAAATATGGACAAATATAAGAAAGCCAACATGTCGGTAACATAACTTTGACAATGGTTTTAATTAATCGACACTTGACACGATTACAACCAGACAGCACGATATGACTAACTATTGTTTTAACACAAGCAAAATCGACAATCGCATAAAGAGTCTTACAACTTAATTTAAACCTAAAGGGGCTGCATAGTTGGACACACCGGCACCATGAATCACGGACTAGCTACTCCAGATCGATTTCGGGCACATGGGTAGCAAACAAGTAAACCCCTGCATTTCCCGGAGTAAAGCAAGAACGAGCATCTTGTCACCCATCCGAAGGTGCTTTTCCTTGTCCATGAACTCCTTCCACCCATCGACGCACATACGACCATCGTCTAAAGAAATTGCGTAGGACGAATGCACCAAAATGCTTGGGATGGCACACAATGCTGATTGCACCATATTGTTCCATATCTTTAGGAACCAAACGGCTAGGGATTTTCGTTCCAACGGTAGGGACATAGTTTAGTTAACACTTGTACGTAATGTAGGTCGCAAACTTAATGAAATGATATGATCTACTGCTTACCACGTGTTTGTTGTAATTTTCGTTGTTTGTCCAATTCGAGTATGCGGCATTGGGACAAGTAGTGCTCCTTGATCATAATCTCCGGCATTGTGGTACTCAACAAGGTAGTCCAAGTTGTCCACCGAAGAATGACGGTATGCATCATCCTCCAATTTATCATTGTTCCATCAGTACTACTGAGCGAGTCAACAATGTCACGCTTCGTACGGGACAATTGGTAGTAAGCTGCATAATTAAAATAACTGACATAAGATGGAATAATTAATATGATCAATCATTGTGTCCAAAGGTGGAAAATTACCTGGATGGATTAGTGGTTCGAGTTCCGAGTTATTACAAGAGTATCCGACCGAGATGACTTAACTCTGAAAATTAACTCCATGCCAACCTTAAAATTGTACACTCTAGCAAATTCGTTCCAAAATCTTCCGTTAATATAGGTTCTTCCAGCTCTGTTGGTAACATTAACAACAAATGCATGGCCATCTTTGGTTTTGAGTGCAGCTTCAAAAGTTGTCCTGTGGGAGGTCTGGACACCATACTTCTTAAGGAAATACGGTCTATAGTAGCAAGGGATGACCTAAATTCAGTAGAGTTAATACAAAAGTAAGTTAAATATGCGTCTACTCGGATAATCACCGAGTCTCAGATCTTGGACTTCTATCGGCACATATCCGAACTTCTATGAGCACATATACTGAACTTCTATCGGCACATATACGAACTTCTATCGGCATAGGACTGAACTACCGATACCTCTATCTCTAACGACTACAACTATCGTAAAGCTGGTATGAACGTAAAAGTTATCACAACTATCGTAAAACTCAACCATAAATAAGCGGTTAATACATATGGTGACCAACAATTATTACACACATATGAATAATAGTACTAAACTAGCAATAACTACTAGGATCACGTGTTAAACTTTGATGTGGCGGCGAATTAATGAAACATCTGAATGAATTTTAAACTTATAAGTGCATGTACCAGTCTTCTCCTCAAAACCCTCTTGTAGTGTTTGCACGAAAAAACCTAACGCGACTCCCCCTCGCCGCACATCCCCTTCTTGTCAAAGCAAGCTGGACAACTTGCAAAAAATATGAAGAAAGATTACCAATCGGAAACAACGATCGATCGCGAGACGTACATGTTATTTACGTACTCCACTAGTAGGCGCCATCCTTGGTCTCGACGCGGAGCGAGAGTCTTACAAGTCTCGCCGGCGAGAGACGTGGCGAGCTGTGGCGGCGAGACGTGGCGAGATGCGGCGGCGAGAGACGTGGCGAGATCCGGCGGCGGCTGAAGGAGGTCGTGAAATGATGGCAAGTTATATCGTGGAGTAAATTTCGGTAGGTCAATAGGAGTGCAAATGGGCGGTGCTTGGGTTTAGACGTGACAACACGGTCGAATGCGCGTCAGTTGGACTAGACCCGCGTCAGTTTTCTCTTCGTCTGCCGTGTCAATATTTATCCCCTTCCCCCTCCCCTACCGTCTCAATATTCGCACCGCATCCTGGTTTCCACTTTCCACACTTCTCGTCGTCTCCTCTCCCTCATTATCTTCGTCTTCCGCCGCTGCGTCGCCATGGACATGGATGAGCAGCAAATCTACAACTGGACTAGCAAGCGCGCAGTCCACATCCACGACGACGAGGACCTGGATGTGGTCTACACCAACAACCCCTGGGAAGTGCGCCGCGTCCTCGACATGTACACGGAGTGGCTCATGGAGGAGGAGCACAAGTTCATCGGCCTCGACTTCGAGTACACCAACCATCGAGCCGAGGACGAGAAGAAGATCGCCGTGGTTCAACTCTGCATGCGTCGACATGTGCTGGTGTTCCACTACGCAGCGTAAGAACTAATCCCCTTTTTTAATCTTTCGTTTGGGGTTTTTTACTTGCCGTCGTTCTGTCTCTCTTTGATTTTCGTTTGACATTGTTCCCGAAAATCGGTACATTCCCGATCTAAATCTGCTACACATTGTTCCGGAAAAGCGATACATTCCCGATCTAAATCTGCTACACATTGTTCCCGATTTATTAATTTGTTTCATCTTCGTCTCCTCTCGTAGGTTCTTGCATATTTGTAACTGATACGTGACTAGTACATTACTTTGTTCTCTGCGGTGCTAAGCTGGTGGGAGTCTCCGGCAATCTGCGATTTCTTTCGAGAAGGCGCTACGTTTGCGAGTGTTGACATCCGTGGTGACAAGAGAGTTCTGCGGAGGACATGGCACATGGAGATTCCTTCTGAGTACTACGTCGATCTCCAGGACGAGTACTTCAAGTACACCGGTCATGCGAGGGCTGGCATGGCTACCATGGCAGCAAGACTCATTGATTCATGGTTCGGTGATATGAAGAAGAAGTTCCACCACCATCGGCACAGTATGTGGGGGGACTTCCCACTTCCAAATATGAACATCGAGTATGCAGCCATTGATGCTTGGGTCTCGTACGAGCTCTACCGCAAGATCGTGGTCGACAGAGTCCTGCTGATGGTGGATTGATCATCTCTTCTGCTGCATGACCCCCTGATCTTTTGGTTTGGTCTCCCTCCTGCGTGAGGTGCTTTTGGCTAGTAGTCCATTCTTTTGAAACTGTAAATATTTTGCCATGCTATGTTAACAATTGTCTTGGGAGGTTTCAATTTTATGTTAACAATTGTTCTTTTGAAACTAAATGTTGAGAGCGATGAGAGTTCTTCAAAATCAAAACATAGCGGACGTAAAAATCACCAAAAATTGTGATTAAAATTTTCTTTATGACTTTTACTCATTTATCTGAAATTTTTCATCGAAAAAATCTCAAAGTGGTGAACAATAACATAATATGGTGTCCCCATGGTGCACATGTGTCGAACGAGGGGTTTTCGGACGAAAAGAGGGAAATCGCCAAAAGCTGACCAAACCACCATGGATTTGGGGCATGATTTGGCACCCTTGTGCACATTGTGATATCACACCTTGCTTGCTATGGGTTTTGATTTTTTGGAGTTGGTGGCATGGTGTCCCCATGGTGGACATGTGTCGAACGAGGGGTTTTCGGACGAAAAGAGGGGGAAATCGCCAAAAACTGACCAAACCACCATGGATTTGGGGCATGATTTGGCACCCTTGTGCACAATGTGATATGAAACCTTGGTTGCTATGGGTTTTGATTTTTTGGAGTTGGTGGCTTGGTGTCCCCATGGTGGACATGTGTCGAACGAGGGGTTTTCGGACGAAAAGAGGGCGAAATCGCCAAAAACTGACCAAACCACCATGGATTTGGGGCATGATTTGGCACCCTTGTGCACATTGTGATATCACACCTTGGTTGCTATGGGTTTTGATTTTTTGGAGTTGGTGGCTTGGTGTCCCCATGGTGGACATGTGTCGAACGAGGGGTTTTCGGACGAAAAGAGGGGAAATCGCCAAAAACTGACCAAACCACCATGGATTTGGGGCATGATTTGGCACACTTGTGCACATTGTGATATCACACCTTGCTTTCTATGGGTTTTGATTTTTTGGAGTTGGTGGCATGGTGTCCCCATGGTGGACATGTGTCGAACGAGGGGTTTTCGGACGAAAAGAGGGCGAAATCGCCAAAAACTGACCAAACCACCATGGATTTGGGGCATGATTTGGCACCCTTGTGCACAATGTGATATGACACCTTGGTTGATATGGGTTTTGATTTTTTGGAGTTGGTGGCTTGGTGTCCCCATGGTGGACATGTGTCGAACGAGGGGTTTTCGGACGAAAAGAGGGAAATCGCCAAAAGCGACCAAACCACCATGGATTTGGGGCATGATTTGGCACCCTTGTGCACATTGTGATATCACACCTTGGTTGCTATGGGTTTTGATTTTTTGGAGTTGGTGGCTTGGTGTCCCCATGGTGGACATGTGTCGAACGAGGGGTTTTCGGACGAAAAGAGGGGAAATCGCCAAAAACTGACCAAACCACCATGGATTTGGGGCATGATTTGGCACACTTGTGCACATTGTGATATCACACCTTGCTTGCTATGGGTTTTGATTTTTTGGAGTTGGTGGCATGGTGTCCCCATGGTGGACATGTGTCGAACGAGGGGTTTTCGGACGAAAAGAGGGGAAATCGCCAAAAGCCGACCAAACCACCTTGGATTTGGGGCATGATTTGGCACCCTTGTGCACATTGTGATATCACACCTTGGTTGCTATGGGTTTTGATTTTTGGAGTTGGTGGCATGGTGTCCCCATGGTGGACATGTGTCGAACGAGGGGTTTTCGGACGAAAAGAGGGAAATCGCCAAAAGCGACCAAACCACCATGGATTTGGGGCATGATTTGGCACACTTGTGCACATTGTGATATCACACCTTGCTTGCTATGGGTTTTGATTTTTGGAGTTGGTGGCATGGTGTCCCCATGGTGGACATGTGTCGAACGAGGGGTTTTCGGACGAAAAGAGGGCGAAATCGCCAAAAACTGACCAAACCACCTTGGATTTGGGGCATGATTTGGCACACTTGTGCACATTGTGATATCACACCTTGGTTGCTATGGGTTTTGATTTTTTGGAGTTGGTGGCTTGGTGTCCCCATGGTGGACATGTGTCGAACGAGGGGTTTTCGGACGAAAAGAGGGAAATCGCCAAAAGCCGACCAAACCACCATGGATTTGGGGCATGATTTGGCACACTTGTGCACATTGTGATATCACACCTTGCTTGCTATGGGTTTTGATTTTTTGGAGTTGGTGGCATGGTGTCCCCATGGTGGACATGTGTCGAACGAGGGGTTTTCGGACGAAAAGAGGGCGAAATCGCCAAAAACTGACCAAACCACCTTGGATTTGGGGCATTTAACGTCACCACATTACCCTACAACAGAAGTTTCACTTGGAAAAAGGTTTGACAACCTCTTAGTGCAATTAGGTCAACCTAGGTTTCACCAAACACTCAAACTTTCATATAAAATTGAAAATTTGTTGAAATCTTTCCAAACCTTGTGTATTGGCCAATGTGTGGCTAACACTTTCCATGGAAAATAACAAACTAGAAAAAAATTTGGCATAAGGGTGCATCAACATGTGGGTAATGACGCTAGCATGCTATCTTGGCAGTTTGGTTTGAAAATTTTCAAAAATTCATCCCCTAAACTCAAGAAGAGGCTATGTGTGATCACTAATTCGTATTTCAAATATTTTAGAGTTTTTAATACCCATACTGAAAATTCCGTGCCAGCCCATCCGTCATGCGTGGGACCCATGTCAAAGTAATGGGAAAGTGGACTGACTACATGCGGCAATCCACGTTTTCACACCCACGCGTCAGACGGAGGAACCCAAACGGCAGCACCTACTGTATATCCATCGGCCCCATCGTCTCTCCCACCCGCAACTTCTATTCCCCAATCTCTGGCGAAAAACCCTGCTTGCACCTCCACCGGCGCAACACCGACCTCCCCTTCCACCGAAGATCCCGAAGATGAAGCGTGTTCGCGGAGACGAGCCGGAGGCGAGTGCGGTCGTCAACGTCGACAGAGGCGACGACGATGGTCCGGTAGTAGTCGACGTCGCGGAGGCGGGATCTTCTTCCGCAACTGGAGCCGCTCTTCGCCGCGCCGTGACCGTGGAGGGCTCCGCCCAACCGGCCGTGGTCGCCGTCGCTGATGAGGCCACGGGAGACGTCCTCGCTCCCGCGGCACAAGCAGATGACCAGGGCTTCGATCCGAATGACCCGTTCTACCGCCACTCCAGGCAGTACCGCGAGCTATATGGCCCCAGAGAGTGCGACGAGTTCGAAGAGGAGGCCTCCGACAACTGCAGCGAGGTACTCTATTATTCCGATCAATCCCCTGTTTTTCTTGATCTTACTGTTCACCATAGGGTTTGCTCATAGGGTAGATTGATTTGCCCTGTCAACGACTTCTTGTACAAATTGATGATTCTGGGGTTCTTGCTCATCTGATTTATGGTTTGTAGTTACTAGATCCGTAATATTTGATGCACATCTTGATTCAACTGTAATGATTCCTTTTGTGTGATGAATGATACCTGCTTAGTGTAACGCTCATCGCATTTCAAACTTAAATTCATCCGAATATGAATCATACCACGAGTGATTATGATTACAAGAATTATATTATAGGTACTATTAATTGATCTGATACATGGATTTTATAATCACCATTTGTCTTAAACTGGTGCTTATTTATACGATGAAAGCATAGTGTGTACATCATTTTAATTTGGGGAACAAGTGAATTATCGGTTGCATGTAATTTATGACCATAATTTTTGTTCAATTCCTGCTTATTGACGTCATGAATCCATATTGTTTTATGAATCAAGTACATCTTCGGGGAACAAATGATTGATCCCTGATCCATGAAATTTATAATCACCATTTTCTCTTAAATTGGTGCTTACTTATAATACTGAAATAATGATTGGACTACCCATGAACAAGTTGTGACAACAGTTTAAATTGGTGGTTATTTATATTAGTGAAGTAATTATGTATGGTTGGATCGGGATCATAAATGTTGATTCTACATGATTAATTCTTAATAATGTTCATACAAAAATATTTAATGCTTCAATTGTATTTCAGTTAATTTCCTTCTCTCACTTCTTCTTTACTTTCAAAATCGCAGGAAGACTGCGAGGACGTTGACAGCGACAAGGAGGACCGGGACCGGAAGAGCCGCTTCGTTCTGAAGAAGGCGAAGACTGGCCGGATCCCTTTCCGTCGTAACGGAAAGCCACATTGCCCATTCTGCGGCAGTGGTTTTCCCGAACGATCTCGTGTGTCCGATCCAGGCACGCGACGGGAGTTGGAAAAGGTAGCAAGCGAAGCACAATCCTGCTAGCAAGGCGAAGCACGCTGCCTTTGGCAAGTTCCTCGGGGACTACGTCGGGACCGGCCTCATCCCGCTCGTCGGTCCAGCCTGTTGGCCCTCATGTTCTCCACTAAATTTAGTTTCGTTTAGTTGTTCCCCTGGAGGTTCATGGTTAAACTATGTCATGTTTCAAAGACTATGTTCTACTTTTGTTATTTGGAACCTGGGCAATCATACCCAGTTGTTTAACTTCCAGCCTAGTGGGCTTGTTCTGTTTTTCCCAAGGCCCAGGGAAGTACATATTAATTTGCAAAAAATGAACAATTAAAATCAGTGAAAATTGAACTGGCAGTAGAAAAAATGCAGGACCAAATAGTCAATCGTAAAGTTTACCCCCTACATAATCCCACTATACAATCCCTTCACACAAGAGCGGCCGGGGTAGCGATATGACATAAACACACAATGGGCACACACAAATTGTAGACTAAAACAATTATATCATATGATAAAGATTATATCATAGGATATCAACTGAAACTTCAATACCACCACGGCCGCCCTGGTTGAAAAGAATGAGAACAACATTCCCAGCATTCAAAGTTGTACTCCTTAGTAAACTCCGACCAGCAGGAATCGAACTTCATCCTTCCATCAGTAGTAGTGTAGTATGCACCCTGAGGGTGGTAGCCATAGTCATCAACAAAAAAACATGCCTCCCCGCTTTCGAGAGATATTCAAGGACCTAACAACTTCCTTCGGTATACGCTGAATAATAAAAATTAAATTATATATGGGAAGGATATAAAGGATAACTAAGATTACATAAAGAAAACGAGAATTATACCAGTCCATTGCCCTTCAAATCGAGTATTCGTCAAGGTGTGCAAAAAAACAACACCAAGACCAAGACCACGCTCACGGAGAAGTTGTTCCTTCTTCAATGTTTGAGCGAGTAGTAAGCATAACACCTTTAGTGTGGACAAGCTGCAGCTTGGAATTTCTGCATACAAATTTAAAATTAATAAAAGAATAAAAAAGAGGAGATATAACATCAGTTATATTAAAAAAATGGGCAACACATGGTAAAAGATAAAACAGAATTACCATCGACACGATGCTTTTCGGTGCCATCGGGACCTATCGCAAAAATCCCAAACGAGTTCAGGAGCACTATCAAACCCAAACATGATACGATCACCAACTTTCATGTCGTAGTCATGAAGAAATTTTTGGTATCCAGTACCAAAAACACGTGTCTTCGAACTGCCTTTCTTAACATGAAATTTGTACTTCACTTCATCCGATGTAACGACAAAGAAGATATTACCAACAAGGTTGTTGAACTGCCTCCTCACAAAACAAGGCACGATCTGAAAAAACGAGTAGAACAAAAATGCAGAAAATAAGGATATAGTCTAGAATCTGTCAACAAAAAAGATACATTCTAAAAAAGGATATATACCATAAAGTCATCAAATCTTCTTCCAAGATAACAACGAAATGAACTGAGAGTCTCCCGCCTCTGCTGACAATGATTGCCCATCGAACCACAAACAACACGAGTTCATCCCGTGTATATTTAGCAATTACCAAAGCTAGTAAAAAATACAGGTAGGTAGGGCATATTCATAGAAATCTATCCATAGATCCGAAACCATACACACATATATCCATAGATCTGAACAAACAAGATTATTCGGAGGACAAAAAGGATTTTCAACAAACGAGAGAAAAAGGAGGTGAGGTGAAGTAGTGACATGTAAAAACATATTTTCCTACCTCTCAAAACAAACGAAAATCTTCAGAGAGAAAAGAGTTTTTCAGCAGAAAAGAGAGAGAAAGAAGATGAAGGAGACTTGCTTCACCGCATGAACAAGGGAGGGCAGAAGGCAAAACCAACCAGGGGCATTATAAATACAATAAGTAGTAGTAACTGCCTACAACCGCTATTTAATGAGGCTGTGGGGTAGATGGTGGTTGCTATCCTGTAAGTTATTCAAAAGTCAAACACAAAGTATCTCATGCAAAAATACATTGAATCGTAAAGTTGCACTTCAAAATTATTTAAAACCATATGATTTACAACTTCAAATGTACAACAAAATGTTGACTACATGCCTTTGTTCGGACTATAGGTTAGGTCAGAACAATTATGGCATGTTAGTCATTTTTTCAACATACATAAAAAACAAATGCTCATTGGTGGACGAAGTGCACAATTATACCAAAGTAGGCATCACTTCAACACATCAAACTACACCAAACCTCATGAAAAATTTAAATTTGAATTTTGCACATGAATGTCACAACATTTACTCAGTCCCACTAGTTACTGATGATTTTACATTGAATTTAGCATTTATTATGAGTTTTACTCGTTTTACTGTCATTTTTTAATAAAAAAATCAACAAACACCTAAAAATGTCAGAAAAATCTGAAACTCCTTAGGCACACATACCTACCCTTCATGACCACTCACAAAAATTTGCAGCTCAATCTGAGTATTTGAAGTGCAGCTTGCTTAAAAAAGAGCCCTTCACCGACATGATCGATGTGGGTCCACACATGGATCGACCCAACCAACATGAGGTTCCACAAGTGTTTTCAGACAAAATCTCACATGTGTGAACAATAACATGTATATGTGGGATGTGTTCTCACATATACCTCACATGCAAAAGGTTTTACAACTTCCGGGGTCGACGATTCGACCGTTCTGCCGAAAATGTCCTCACTTGTGTAAATTCACATCAAACTACACCAAACCTCATGAAAAATTTAAATTTGAATTTTGCACTTGAATGTCACAACATTTACTCAGTCCCACTAGTTACTGATGATTTTACATTGAATTTAGCATTTATTATGAGTTTTACTCGTTTTCTGTCATTTTTTAATTAAAATATACATGTACAGTTCCATTTTCGGAGTAATATTTTTTCTTTCACGGCAAAAACTTGTTCCCTCCAAATTGTAGTACGCCGGCTGCCAAAACGCCCAAATTTTTTGTTCCCTCCACTCCTCCCGCGCACCCCACCTATCAAATATTTCGCCCTCCCTTATATACGTCGTGCCTCTACCCCATGATTTACGAGCATCTTAACTACCCACACACCCGACCTCATCCTCTCGTGCTCACCCCGATCCGGTGTCTTCGCCGGACGTTCATCCATCTCGCATCTATCTCCCCGGCCGGTGGTCGCCATGGCCGGCGGTCGTCGAAACGTCGGGGTGAAGGAAAATCGCACACACACGCCGAAGAAGGCGCCCGGCTCGAAGAAACGCCAAGGTAAATCTGTCGGTGATCGGCTTGTTGTTGTGTTTTTCGGATGGTTAGATCGAGAGATCGGTTTTACATGTCTACCACGCCCGTTTGACCTATATCTAGATCTTGCATATTTGATAGATCCAATCCCGACATCATACGTATAGGGTTTATCGTTTTTATTGCGGAGACAATCATGCCGTGCTATACAATCTTTGCCATCCCGCTGCTCGTACAATCTTTTGCATTGACAATTGTTTGCCGAAACACTTAACCGAACTAATTCCAGCCGTTGCCGAAAACAGCCTCGACGAGCTACGGTGAACAACGACATTGCTTCGGACTTTTATTCGTCGGTTTCGAGAGGAAGCGAGTTTGATCTAGAACAATTGTTTGCTGTTTTCTATGGAACTAGTTAGTTTGCACGTGCAATGCACGTCTTAACAATGTAATGAAGTTTTTTTAATCATGTACTTTGTTTCATCGGTCTATTTATTTCCACAATTTTTGTTTATCTATGTCTTTCAAAAGTCAAAAATCAAATTTCAGCACATATCTGAACTTCTATCAGCACATATCTGAACTTCTATCAGCACATATCTGAACTTCTATCGGTATAGGACGGAACTACTGTAATAACCCAGAACATAGGAACAACGAAGGGTAGATTTAGAAATGGGATGTGCATTTCATCGCAAAACGGGGGAAATTTTCGCGCCTTATTGCAACTAAACCTAAGAGGGATCGAGGTTCTCTCTCATTTTGCACTTAGGGTTAGGCAATGTGAGTTAGGGAAATTTCGACATGATCTCTTTTGTATCTTGTTGATTTGGGGAATTGACTTCATTTGACAAGTGTTAATACATTAAACAATAAACATTGAACAATATAAATGGAATTCATAATTCAAACAACTTATGAATTCAAACAACTTTGAATTTCAAAGTAAATCATAAATACAATGTTTATTTCAGAATATAAATGTCACATAATCAAAAGCTCATAAACAAAAACCTTGGGCTTTATTGATATCAACACAGATTACAAAGTCTTTACAATATTCTTGATACAAGAATTGATAAATAAGAAACAGACATGAAAATGAAGATTACAATTTTATTCCTAACCTAAAACCTAGACTATATGACTTGGAGAATATCTTCTGGTCATGTCCAACTTCATAAACCTGCAAAACAAAGAATCAAACTAGCCAAAATGTTAGAGTTAGCAAATGACACAATATTCAGCTTTGGACAGAACCAAGTCACAAGACACTTGTGCTTGTCCAAAACCAGGGACAAGCACAAGATAAGGGCAACGAAGCGGACCAAACCCGAGCACACACCAGGGGCTCAAGTTTCAGCATATGAGAGCACACAGCTCAAGTGTGCTGGGCAGCAACAGCAAGGCAATGCAAGGGCTTAGTCACCAAGCATGCCAGGCTTGTGTGTCAATGCAGAGAGAGAAGTAGGGATCATATAAAAGGAGCACAAACCCTAGAACCAGTGACCAGTCGACCAGATAAGATCACCAGGTAAGGGTGAAGCTAGAACACAGAGTTCATCCTGTTCTTGAGCAAGAACAGAACAAAACCACACAACCACTTAAACCACCAGAAATCATGGTGACCTAGAAGATCATCCAAGATCTGGAGGTGAAGGGCTGTGAACAAACCACAAGTCTGCATCAACACAAAATCTCATACTAGGAGCTGGAACAAGGTATACCAAGTTCCTGGAGCAGATCCAATGGATCTAATCCATAAAACATGCATGACATAGTCATGGGGTTGAGCAGATGCTCAACAGGGTGAATCATCACTTGGTTTTCACCAAGGATCACTGCTAGTCTAAAAAGCCACCAAAATAGAAACCATCCAGATACAGATCTTGTGCACAGAAGCAAGATCTGATGCACGAATAGCACCGAGTAGATGTATTGCAATAAATAGCAGCTAGTTTAGACTACACAGAAAATCCTAGGCACATAACCATCAGTAAAACCCTAGATTTCATCACAGGCAGGCATATTGGCATTCATAGTTAGTATGATCCCCAAATATGCAAGCAAAGTTGAGTAGCCCACAAGATCCAACCAACCATGTGAGCAACCAGTCAGTAGCAAGGCTACTGAGGTCACATCACACTTAGCACCAATGAAAATCAAGCCAAATAGATCACATCACTATCCAGAAATGGATTCAGATTTTAACTGCTTGTAAAAGGATCATGAACAGCAAATTCATATACAAGCAAGTCATTTAAATCATCACTGCATAAGCAGTTCATCATAATTTAAGTAATCCAAGCATGAATTTATCACAGATTCATGCTAAGCATGACAGTAGCATACTGCTAAGCAACACAATTTAATTCATAGCCACTAGAGCAAGTCTAGATAGCTTAGGTGAGCAACAGCATAAGTAAGCACAACGACAAGTGATGCTTGAGCATCAGTATCACCAGATAATTGATTCATATAGCCACAGTATTAGCCAATAAACAATCACTGTCAATCAATTGATCAAATGGAGCAATTATAGCAAGCCAAGTTACACAGAGAGGTGAGCCAACAAGCAAGGAATGATCCAATGGATCATTGGCTTGCAGAGGTAGCATCGAAGCATATCACGTGACACCACTGGCACACACACAAGTGTCACAGATGCAAACAAGTACACCTAGACAAGCATAGCATGGCATAGTTAGCTCTTGAGCAAGCACAGTAGAGCATGGCAAGTGTAGAGCATGCTAGAAGCAGCAGAGAAGCAAGCACAGCATGAACAGCAAGCAAAGCAGCATGTGCCAGCCCCAGTAAATGGGAATTGGGCCATGAATTGGCAATTAACAGAAGCACAGGCAATTTGTATAGGAATAGCATGGTTCTGTGTGATCACAGGATCACCAGAAAGTCACAGAGCATAAGGAAGAAGAACAGTAGCTTGAGAGGCGCAGGCATGGAGAGGAGAAGGAGATGAAGAGAAGTACTTACACGCGCCTGGTGGCAGAGGCTATGGCATGGCGAGGCAGTGCTCGCGCGGCCATAGCAGCTGCAAAGCCAGGGTAGGCGCCGGCGTTACGCCGACGAGCATGAACACCACCACAGCAGCACGACACGGAGACGACGACACAGGTACTGCGAGCAGCACCTGCGCCAGGTCGGTCTCAGAGGCGCGCACGTCGACGGCGAGGACGAGATTCGTCGGAGACCATCAGATCGCCCATGGCGATTCTCCACGAGATCCAGATGGAGGCGATTCGCCAGGAGAGGACGAGAAGGGAAAAACGGCGCGGACAGATCGATAGATCTGCTCGCGGCGGTTCGAGAGCGGTAGGTGGCTACGGCGGAGGAGGCCGGCGATGGCCGGAGCGGGCGGCGGCCATGGCGGCGACGCCATCGCCACGGAGTCGCAGGAGCCTAGGGTTAGGGACGAAGAGAGTGAGAGGGCCGAGTGAGTGAGTGGGTGGGCCGTTCGGCGCCACCAAGCCACTATGGGGCAAGCCGTAATGGGCTGTCCCATGGGCTTTGAGTATTGGGCTGGGCCCAATAGGGGCCAGGGGGCATTTTTGTCTTTTAACAATTATTAAAAGACCAGAACTTTGCCAATTTTTAATAAATAAAATACAATTCTAAAAATCCATTAAAAATTTGATTTATGAATGAAAAATAAATCTTAACAAAGATAAAATATGAAATAGAATTTATGAAACAAATTCAAAATTATGAATTTTAAGGATTTAAATAATAACTAGGAATTTAAAATTATTATTTCCTTGTATTTAAAATTCAAGGAAAAATCTCAAATAAGTTCAAATACTTATTTTCAAACATTTCAAAATGAAATTCTATTATTCCAAATCATTTCTTTTGTAAAAGAGTATTTTCCAAGAAAATACTATATTCCTTTTTATTCCAAAAACTATAGAGATAACTTTATAATTTCAAATTATTTTTGGAATGACTAAGGAAATCACCAAGTAAATAGTTTTACTTTGAATTGTTGTACTTTGTGTGAATTAAAATGGTTTATACTTTTAAATCAATTGTAAATTACCGTCAAAGACATAAATCTTAATACAACTCTAAATTGCAATAACTCCACGGGGAAAGGGATTCAACATAAAATAATACATCCATGATTGCATTATTTGGATTTTATAACATTGTCCTTACCGGACAATGATGCTTCTTACAGAACCCGAGGTCCAGGTTCCATCAACTGCATTGAACTGCACTATCTCGCAGTCCACGAGCAAGTTCACCCTTGCTCATATCAACTTGATTATTTTCTACTACTTTAATGCAAAGCTATATACTTATCATTCCCGCATCGCAAATGAAATGTTATTTTCCAACTATGAATATGACTATGTGGATGGCAATGGAACCATGGTATGTGTTGATATGGTGGAGGTTCCATTGCAATGGGTTATATCACCCTAGGATTAAATTACCAATGCCGTCCAGTGATTCTAGCGCCGTACAAACCGCGTTGACCATGAGATCTATAATGGCTCTGGGGAAGCCAGTCGTATCTTTTCCCTTCTGCACGCCAACGGATTGGTAGAGCCGGCGGGGTGTTGGAGGCACTGCCGTAGGTTGGGATAGCCTTTTAAATCCCCATCCATTAGTGATGATGGCTCTACGATCTATGAAGGATTGTCCAAAGTACACCATGAGTAAAGCCGTATTATCGGGGAAGTCTACTGGAGGTGTGCGGGTGGACAAAAGGGTGGGTTTGCGGTCGCGGAGAAGGCGGTGTGGGCTTGGATCTTTATACCCGGCCTCACACCAAAGGAAGTGTGAACGGGGGCAAGTCCCCGCGGATGGCAAAAAGGGTGAGATCTCTTGTGGGAAAAGTAACGCACCTCTGCAGAGTGTATCAAATTGTGGCTGTCACTCCTTGTTCCGGGAAGGGAACTGCGAACGCGGCAGGAAAGGAACTCCACGAAGTTCTAGTCAACTCGTGAAGACTGACGGGCATAGTTTTCATAATAAAAGCAACCTTTTGAAGAAATGATTGCGAAACATGCATTGACCGGAGATTTCCGATCAATGGTCGTAGCTAGTGCATCAAACACCTTTTTATTCTTTTAGAACTTGCTTGAGTACCTCTGTACTCACTTTCTTTCGACACCCTTGCTAGATCGTGATCCGGAAGTGGAGGCCATCAACGAGGGAGCACCGGAGGAAGCTACGAGCTGGTCTACGAAGAACCCGATCTTACCGGCGGAGTGGAAGGCGTAGACTATGGGATAGTCTACGGACCAGACGACACGGAGGTGGAGGAGTAGTGACATACCCTAGCATCATAGAGCCGAGCAACGTAGAACTTACCTAAATAAGTTGTTGAGCTCTCCTTTATATTGTTATGAGTTGTAATCGTACTTAAGTAGTACCTTAGGGTGTTCTCATAGGACCTGTGAGAATACCAACTTGTTAAGACAATGTTTGTAATAAAGTATGGAGTGTTATGACCTGCAATGTTTCTGTTGTACCACTGAGGGATATGGCAAATTGTGAAGAAGTCCCTTCGCAAAGATCATATCAACGACTTGTATACTACAACATGCAGTGGTATGCTGGGTCACCGCAGCTGGTATCAGAGCAAATGTTGCGACCTTAGGTTGGAAAGACCTAGTATAGGGAAGAAACCTGTAGGAATTTAGTAGAAATAGTAAAGGATTCTCTAGAAGTATGGTGATTATTCACTTGAGAATAGCAAAACCATATATTTTAGTGCGATAATTCTTTATTATAGCTATTATGATGCATTATCACTACTAATATTCTGTTTTTGTATACAGCCATAATGGCGAACACTTTTCCTAAGAGGACTTTGAGGAAGGTTGAGGGTTGGCTTGGTGATTATGATGGACCAATAACAGCTCTCCTGTGTGGGATCGTCGAAGGAACTTCATTGCGATCCACGGATACTCGTTATCAAGTATACTTACTATGATGGGAAAATCCTAGCCAAGTGCGAGTATCGGTCCAACTACCGGAAAAACTGCTGATGAGTCGTATAATGCCATACGGAGAAGCCAAAACTATCACCACAGCCTACCATATGGGCCTATTCAAGGCAATCCTTGAGATAAGGCAACACAAGTCAGTAGAACTCTTATGTTCAGAGTTTTCTCATATACCTCATGCCGAGGAAGATGAGGATCCCACTCTTAATCATTTGGTGTTAGCACACAGAAGTCCTGAAGCTGCAGCACAGCACATGGATAGCTGTAAGTCTTTATTGACCACGATGTATCTCTTACACATGAAGATGAGAGGTGAGATTGACCACATGCTAGCTGAGTTCACGGACCCTGATAAAGTCCAAACTCGGATGCGAGATTTGAGGGCACAACCACAACATACTACACCTTTCTTTAACCCAGACAGCGATGTAGATTTGAGTGACCGAGTGGTCCAAGAGAAATCCATTTACGAGAGATCCACTTACACCTAACTTTGTTCCGCACTACCCACACGTGTCGGCATCATATGATACTCGGATATGGGGGAGACCACTCATGGAACATAAATTGCTCGGAGTCACCAATCGAGAACTCGACGGGTTGGCGTTTCGGGGAACCTTTTGGTGATGAGGAGGAGCCAATTCCATGTGATACGGGAGATGAGAGTGGTGGGGTTACCCAACCCTACGGGCAGGAAGAGAAAGGTACTGATTCCATTTCTTTAGATTTGGAGATGGGATTATCTAAACCATCACAGTACGAAGTAGGTGAGAGTTCTGGAACCAAGAAAAAGAAGAAGAAGAAGATGAGGGGTCGGGTGAATAGGAATCCTTCATGGATGACTCGAAGAAGGAGGTATGTATCCTATCGGGGATATGTACGAGTCATTGTCTAGCTACTTAGGCATGACTGATCTCTGTCTCGGCACTTCATCCGATTCAGATTACATACCTACTGGAAGGACCTTTGTCCCGGATGGTGTCCGAAAGACAAGTCGCTGTACCGGATGGACCCCAGGGATGTACGCGGAGGCGAGCTATGATGATGGGGAGTAGAGCTCCAAGGAAGAATAAAGTAATCTAGGTGGTATTGTAATAGAACGTATTTTGAATTCCCGTTGGCTTGGGCTTTGAGCCAAATAAGTGGTTTATATATACCACATGTAATATACGTTTGTGAGTGTGTTATGTATTATACGGTGTATATACATAATAAATGTTTGTTTTGGAGTTGCTTCTTGATTTTATTGTGTGACTAGTTCGGGCAATGAGTTGAGCTCGTGAAAACATTTGCATGGTGTAATTATGAGTAATCGCTCTTTGTTACGAGGACTAGGGGGAAATGGCGTTAGTAGAAACCGAAGAGGCTCGCAGAGAGCGGGAAGAAAGAGAGAAAGAGGAGGCGGATGCGGCAGCTAGAGCAGAGAACGCACCACCACCACCACACCCAATGTTGCACCCAGACTTCCAACAGTATATGAGGTCAATGGAGGAAGATAGGAGGCGTTACCAGGAAAGCCAGAACAAGAACATGCAAGATTTCTTTACCCATGTAATCAATGATAGGGGTAATGAAGGCAAGGGAGTAACACTATCGGACTTCCAAAATGCAAGACCACTACCATTTACATCAGCTCCAGAACCAATGGACGCTGAAGATTGGCTCATGGATACGGAGCGGAAGTTGAAGACCGTTGGTTGCAACGATGAGGAGAAGATTAGATATACCACTTATCCGTTGTCGGGACCAAGCAGCATCATGGTGGGAGAACCTTGTAGCAAGTACACCCTCCGAGATAAGGTATTTACCTGGGAGGAGTTCAAGAAGAAGTTTCGGGATGCTCATGTTCCGGACAGCGTGGTGGAGCTGAAGAAGAGGGAGTTTGAAGAATCGAGACGGAATCATCGCACCAATCATGCAGTATGTTCGGGATTTCAATAGGTTATCCAGATATGCACCTGAAGATGTAGATACAGAGGAGAAGCGGAAGAAGCGGTTCATGAAAGGCATGAATCCATACATGAAGATGCAACTGAGGTTGGCACGGATCGCCGAATTCCGAGAACCGATTGACTCGGCAATCACTTTCGAGGATGATTACAGGCAAGTCCAGGAGGACGAGAGGAAGAGGGCTCGTATAGAGCCAAGGAAGTACCCAATCAGTAAACCAACACTCGATCGAAGTTTCAAACCCCGATACGGACCTACTACGGTAATCAATACAACCGAGGAGGTCGAGTCGAATCCAATCAGCCAAATCATCCGCAACAATTGTGGCCTAAAGGGTCATTTGCGTAAGGATTGTCAAAAACCCAGAATCATTTGCTATGGTTGTGGGAAGGAAGGACACATCAAGCCGGAGTGTCCAAACAAGTCGTCTTGGAGTGGACAGAGCTCTGGAGGACGAGGTGGCAACAACAACAACAACAACCGCAACTACAACAACAACAATAAGAGGGGAAAGCCTTATGGAAAGCTGAATTGCACATCTTTGGAACAAGCGGAAGAATCGGATCAAATAGTCTTAGGTACGCTAAGCATTCTTACTCATCCTGGCAAAGTATTATTTGATACTGGAGCAACCACATCATTTCTTGCATTGGAATTTGTGGAAAAATTCGGGCTTAGATGTTCTAAGTTAGAAACCCCTATAACTGTTCTATCCGCGGGGGGAACGATCTTAGTAACCCACGTGAAAGAAGCACAAGTCCTAACCATATGTGACTGTGTGTATTTCGCGGACCTACTCATCATCCCCATGAAAGACATATCAGTCATCCTAGGGATGGATTGGTTGACAGAAAATGGAGCGGTGATTAACTGTGGAGACAAAACAGTATCACTTCGCAACTCCATCGGAGGTCGAATAGTGTTCCAAGGAGATAAGTACAGTGAGTTGGAGATCGGATTGGAACTAAATAGTCTAAAGGAGGTGAGAATTGAAGATATTCCTGTAGTGAATGAGTTTAAGGATGTATTTCCTAAGGAACTACCGGGAATGCCACCCGATAGAGAGATAGAATTCACAATCGACTCTGATTCCGGGCACGAGCACCAATAGCACAACCACCATATAAGATGGGGCCAAAGGAGTTAGTGGAACCGAAAGCTCGGATAGATGAGCTGGAACAGAAAGGATTTATTCAAGAAAGTGTGTCACCATGGGGTACACCGCTTATTTTTGTGGATAAAAGAGATGGAGGAAAGAGAATGTGTGGAGATTACAGAAATTTGAACAATGTAACTATCAAGAACAAGTATCCTTTACCTAGAATTCAAGACCTTTTTGATCAAGTTCAAGGAGCAGGAGTTTTCTCGAAGATAGATTTAAGGTCAGGATACCATCAAATCAAGATCAAGAAGGAGGATGTACCAAAAACAGCATTCGTATCAAGGTATGGACACCATGAATACTTGGTTGTACCATTTGGACTAACAAATGCACCAGCAATTTTCATGAATTTGATGAACAAGATATTCATGAAGTACTTGGACAAGTTTGTGATAGTGTTCATAGATGATATTTTAATCTATTCCAAAGATAAAGAAGAACATGCCAAGCATTTGAAGATAGTTCTGCAAACTTTGAGGGAACATCAGCTATATGCAAAGTTCAGCAAGTGCAAATTTTGGTTAGATAGTGTTGAATTTCTTGGACATGTCATAACCAAAGAAGGCATAGCGGTGAATCCAAGCAAGGTTCAGTCCGTATTGGAATGGAAATCACCTAAAAATGCTAAGGAGATACGAGGATTTCTTGGTATGGCGAGGCTACTATCGGAGATTCATAGAGGGATTTTCGAAGATTGCAGGACCAATGACCAAGTTACTCAAGAAAAATACTCCATTTGTGTGGACGAGATGAGTGTGAAGCCGGTTCCAAACACTCAAAGATAAGTTAACCACAGCGACTGTGTTAGCAGTTCTCGAACCAGGAAAGGATTACACGAGTGTATTGTGATGCTTCCAAGAATGGACTTGGATGTGTTCTTATGCAAGATCGGAAGGTAATAGCTTATGGATCAAGGCAGTTGAAACCACATGAACACAACTACCCAGTACATGATCTAGAGTTAGCGGCAGTTGTGTATGCTCTGAAGAGTTGGAGGCAATTTCTATACGGATCCAAGTGTGAGTTATACACCGATCATAAAAGTTTGAAATATTTCTTCACTCAGAAGGAATTAAACATGAGGCAGAAGAGATGGTTAGAGTTGATTAAGGATTACGACCTTAAGATCAACTATACCCCGATGCAAGGCTAATGTAGTAGCAGATGCCTTAAGCGTAGAAGAGTACGGAGAATCAACCTACGGAATGGGAAATTCCAAAGGAACTTCGGAAAGAGTTAGAGGATGCTCAGATTCTCGTTTATTCAAGGTGATGCCAAAGGAAGTATAGCAACCATGAGGATTATGGATGAGATGTACTCAGATTTGAAATATGAGATTATCCGGAAGCAAGCGGATGATTTGTTCATCCAAGAGGAAATCAAGAGGATTGGAGAAGGAAGACCATCGGAATTCCATCTAGGGGATTTTGATTCATTATACTTCCGAGAAAGGATCTGTGTACCGGATGATCCGAAGTGAAGTCAATCATATTAAAGGAAGCACATGAAACCCCTTATTCAATACATCCAGGAAGTACTAAGATGTATATGGATTTGAAGGAGATGTTCCGGTGGAACAACATGAAAAGAGAAATAGCACAATATGTCTCGGAATGTCATACATGTCAACGAGTGAAGGCGAGAGCATCGAGTCCTGCGGGATTACTCAAACCACTAGAGATACCGGAATGGAAATGGGATGAAATAGGAATGGATTTTGTTACTGGTCTACCAATGACTAGTAAGAAGAAGGATATGATATGGGTAATAGTGGACAGGCTTACCAAGAGTGCTCACTTCATAGCCGTAAACACAAAATATACTGCAGAAAAGCTTGTGGATATATATGTGAAGGAGATTGTGAGTAAGCATGGAGTACCAAAGAAGATAGTCTCAGATAGAGGTTCAATTTTCACATCAGCATTCTGGAAACAACTACAAGAATCTTTGGGATCCAAGCTGGATTTCGATGCAAGCATATCATCCACAAACCGGAGGAAAAACCGAAAGAACCAATCAGATACTTGAAGACATGCTTAGAGCTTGTGCTCTGAACTTTGGAGGTTCGTGGGAGGATCATTTACCTTTAGCGGAATTCTCATATAACAATAGTTATCAGAGTAGTATTCAGATGGTACCGTACGAAGCATTGTACGGAAGGAAGTGTAGATCACCAATTTGTTGGTTTGAAACCGGAGAAAACAAGGAGTTTACACCGGACTACATCAAGGAGAGACAAAACATCATCGAGGTAATCAGGGATAGACTCAAAATAGCTCAGAGTCGTCAGAAGAGTTACGCCGACTTAAAGAGAAGAGATTGGGAACCGAAAGTGGGAGACATGGTTTATCTGAAGGTTAGCCCAATGAAAGGACTTAAGAGGTTCGGAGTAAAAGGAAAGTTAAGTCCTCGATATATAGGACCATTTAAGATACTCAGTCAAAATCGAGGAACAGCATTTGAGTTGGAGTTACCGGCACAACTAAGTCAAGTTCATAATGTATTTCATGTATCACAACTCGGAAAGTGTTTGAAGGCACCGGATGATCCTATCACATATGAAGAAATAGAATTACGATCCGACCTAACTTATGTGGAAAGACCGGAAAAGATTTTGGAGGTACAGTGGAAGAAGTTAAGGAACAGGGCAATCAAATATTGTAAGGTGCAATGGCAACACCATCCTGAGCGAGAAGCAACTTGGGAGATGGAAGAAGTATTAAGGAAGTCTTACCCCGAGATGTTCAGGTACCAATCTTAACTTCGGGACGAAGTTTCTGTTAAGGGGGAGAGGTCGTAATAACCCGTAACATAGGAACAACGAAGGGTAGATTTAGAAATGGGATGTGCATTTCATCGCAAAACGGGGGAAATTTTCGCGCCTTATTGCAACTAAACCTAAGAGGGATCGAGGTTCTCTCTCATTTTGCACTTAGGGTTAGGCAATGTGAGTTAGGGAAATTTCGACATGATCTCTTTTGTATCTTGTTGATTTGGGGAATTGACTTCATTTGACAAGTGTTAATACATTAAACAATAAACATTGAACAATATAAATGGAATTCATAATTCAAACAACTTATGAATTCAAACAACTTTGAATTTCAAAGTAAATCATAAATACAATGTTTATTTCAGAATATAAATGTCACATAATCAAAAGCTCATAAACAAAAACCTTGGGCTTTATTGATATCAACACAGATTACAAAGTCTTTACAATATTCTTGATACAAGAATTGATAAATAAGAAACAGACATGAAAATGAAGATTACAATTTTATTCCTAACCTAAAACCTAGACTATATGACTTGGAGAATATCTTCTGGTCATGTCCAACTTCATAAACCTGCAAAACAAAGAATCAAACTAGCCAAAATGTTAGAGTTAGCAAATGACACAATATTCAGTTTGGACAGAACCAAGTCACAGCACACTTGTGCTTGTCCAAAACCATGGACGAGCACAAGATAAGGGCGAGCAACGAGACCAAACTCGAGCACACACCGAGGGCTCAAGTTTCAGCATATGAGAGCACACAGCTCAAGTGTGCTGGGCAGCAACAGCAAGGCAATGCAAGGGCTTAGTCACCAAGCATGCCAGGCTTGTGTGTCAATGCAGAGAGAGAAGTAGAGATCATATAAAAGGAGCACAAACCCTAGAACCAGTGACCAGTCGACCAGATAAGATCACCAGGTAAGGGTGAAGCTAGAACACAGAGTTCATCCTGTTCTTGAGCAAGAACAGAACAAAATCACACAACCACTTAAACCACCAGAAATCATGGTGACCTAGAAGATCATCCAAGATCTGGAGGTGAAGGGCTGTGAACAAACCACAAGTCTGCATCAACACAAAATCTCATACTAGGAGCTGGAACAAGGTATACCAAGTTCCCGGAGCGGATCCAATGGATCTAATCCATAAAACATGCATGACATAGTCATGGGGTTGAGCAGATGCTCAACGAGGGTGAATCATCACTTGGTTTTCACCAAGGATCACCGCTAGTCTAAAAAGCCACCAAAATAGAAACCATCCGGATACGGATCTTGTGCACGAAGCAAGATCCGATGCACGAATAGCACCAAGTAGATGTATTGCAATAAATAGCAGCTAGTTTAGACTACACGTGAAAATCCTAGGCACATAACCATCGGTAAAACCCTAGATTTCATCACGAGGCAGGCATATTGGCATTCATAGTTAGTATGATCCCCAAATATGCAAGCAAAGTTGAGTAGCCCACAAGATCCAACCAACCATGTGAGCAACCAGTCAGTAGCAAGGCTACTGAGGTCACATCACACTTAGCACCAATGAAAAGCAAGCCAAATAGATCACATCACTATCCAGAAATGGATTCAGACTTTAACTGCTTGTAAAAGGATCATGAACAACAAATTCATATACAAGCAAGTCATTTAAATCATCACTGCATAAGCAGTTCATCATAATTTAAGTAATCCAAGCATGAATTTATCACAGATTCATGCTAAGCATGACAGTAGCATACTGCTAAGCAACACAATTTAATTCATAGCCACTAGAGCAAGTCTAGATAGCTTAGGTGAGCAACAGCATAAGTAAGCAACAGCACAGTGATGCTTGAGCATCAGTATCACCAGATAATTGATTCATATAGCCACAGTATTAGCCAGTAAACAATCACTGTCAATCAATTGATCAAATGGAGCAATTATAGCAAGCCAAGTTACACGAGAGGTGAGCCAACAAGCAAGGAATGATCCAATGGATCATTGGCTTGCGAAGGTAGCTACCTGAAGCATATCACGAGACACCATCGGCACACACACAAGTGTCACGAGATGCAAACAAGTACACCTAGACAAGCATAGCATGGCATAGTTAGCTCTTGAGCAAGCACGATAGAGCATGGCAAGTGTAGAGCATGCTAGAAGCAGCGAGAGAAGCAAGCACGAGCATGAACGAGCAAGCAAAGCGAGCATGTGCC
This sequence comes from Lolium rigidum, assembly GCF_022539505.1. NCBI lineage: Eukaryota > Viridiplantae > Streptophyta > Magnoliopsida > Poales > Poaceae > Lolium > Lolium rigidum. The sequence continues at coordinate 222,874,186 of NC_061508.1, read as the reverse complement.
GGCCCGATAAATGGGAATTGGGCCATGAATTGGCAATTAACAGAAGCACAGGCAATTTGTATAGGAATAGCATGGTTCTGTGTGATCACAGGATCACCAGAAAGTCACAGAGCATAAGGAAGAAGAACAGTAGCTTGAGAGGCGCAGGCATGGAGAGGAGAAGGAGATGAAGAGAAGTACTTACACGCGCCTGGTGGCAGAGGCTATGGCATGGCGAGGCAGTGCTCGCGCGGCCATAGCAGCCTGCAAAGCCGGGGTAGGCGCCGGCGTTACGCCGACGAGCACGAACACCACCACAGCGAGCACGACACGGAGACGACGGCACGAGTGCTCGCGAGCGAGCACTCGCGCCAGGTCGGTCTCAGAGGCGCGCACGTCGACGGCGAGGACGAGATTCGTCGGAGACCACCAGATCGCCCATGGCGATTCTCCACGAGATCCAGATGGAGGCGATTCGCCAGGAGAGGACGAGAAGGGAAAAACGGCGCGGACAGATCGATAGATCTGCTCGCGGCGGTTCAGGAGCGGTAGGTGGCTACGGCGGAGGAGGCCGGCGATGGCCGGAGCAGGGCGGCGGCCATGGCGGCGACGCCATCGCCACGGGAGTCGCGAGGAGCCTAGGGTTAGGGACGAAGAGAGTGAGAGGGCCGAGTGAGTGAGTGGGTGGGCCGTTCGGCGCCACCAAGCCACTATGGGGCAAGCCGTAATGGGCTGTCCCATGGGCTTTGAGTATTGGGCTGGGCCCAATAGGGGCCAGGGGGCATTTTTGTCTTTTAACAATTATTAAAAGACCAGAACTTTGCCAATTTTTAATAAATAAAATACAATTCTAAAAATCCATTAAAAATTTGATTTATGAATGAAAAATAAATCTTAACAAAGATAAAATATGAAATAGAATTTATGAAACAAATTCAAAATTATGAATTTTAAGGATTTAAATAATAACTAGGAATTTAAAATTATTATTTCCTTGTATTTAAAATTCAAGGAAAAATCTCAAATAAGTTCAAATACTTATTTTCAAACATTTAAAAATGAAATTCTATTATTCCAAATCATTTCTTTTGTAAAAGAGTATTTTCCAAGAAAATACTATATTCCTTTTTATTCCAAAAACTATAGAGATAACTTTATAATTTCAAATTATTTTTGGAATGACTAAGGAAATCACCAAGTAAATAGTTTTACTTTGAATTGTTGTACTTTGTGTGAATTAAAATGGTTTATACTTTTAAATCAATTGTAAATTACCGTCAAAGACATAAATCTTAATACAACTCTAAATTGCAATAACTCCACGGGGAAAGGGATTCAACATAAAATAATACATCCATGATTGCATTATTTGGATTTTATAACATTGTCCTTACCGGACAATGATGCTTCTTACAGAACCCGAGGTCCAGGTTCCATCAACTGCATTGAACTGCACTATCTCGCAGTCCACAGGCAAGTTCACCCTTGCTCATATCAACTTGATTATTTTCTACTACTTTAATGCAAAGCTATATACTTATCATTCCTGCATCGCAAATGAAATGTTATTTTCCAACTATGAATATGACTATGTGGATGGCAATGGAACCATGGTATGTGTTGATATGGTGGAGGTTCCATTGCAATGGGTTATATCACCCTAGGATTAAATTACCAATGCCGTCCAGTGATTCTAGCGCCGTACAAACCGCGTTGACCATGAGATCTATAATGGCTCTGGGGAAGCCAGTCGTATCTTTTCCCTTCTGCACGCCAACGGATTGGTAGAGCCGGCGGGGTGTTGGAGGCACTGCCGTAGGTTGGGATAGCCTTTTAAATCCCCATCCATTAGTGATGATGGCTCTACGATCTATGAAGGATTGTCCAAAGTACACCATGAGTAAAGCCGTATTATCGGGGAAGTCTACTGGAGGTGTGCGGGTGGACAAAAGGGTGGGTTTGCGGTCGCGGAGAAGGCGGTGTGGGCTTGGATCTTTATACCTGGCCTCACACCAAAGGAAGTGTGAACGGGGGCAAGTCCTCGCGGATGGCAAAAAGGGTGAGATCTCTTGTGGGAAAAGTAACGCACCTCTGCAGAGTGTATCAAATTGTGGCTCGTCACTCCTTGTTCCGGGAAGGAAGCTGCGAACGCGGCAGGAAAGGAACTCCACGAAGTTCTAGTCAACTCGTGAAGACCGACGGGCATAGTTTTCATAATAAAAGCAACCTTTTGAAGAAATGATTGCGAAACATGCATTGACCGGAGATTTCCTGATCAATGGTCGTAGCTAGTGCATCAAACACCTTTTTATTCTTTTAGAACTTGCTGAGTACCTCTGTACTCACTTTCTTTCGACACCCTTGCTAGATTGTGATCCGGAAGTGGAGGCCATCAACGAGGGAGCACCAGAGGGAAGCTACGAGCTGGTCTACGAAGAACCTGATCTTACCGGCGGAGTGGAAGGCGTAGACTATGGGATAGTCTACGGACCAGACGACACGGAGGTGGAGGAGTAGTGACATACCCTAGCATCATAGAGCCGAGCAGCGTAGAACTTACCTAAATAAGTTGTTGAGCTCTCCTTTATATTGTTATGAGTTGTAATCGTACTTAAGTAGTACCTTAGGGTGTTCTCATAGGACCTGTGAGAATACCAACTTGTTAAGACAATGTTTGTAATAAAGTATGGAGTGTTATGACCTGCAATGTTTCTGTTGTACCACTCTGAGGGATATGGCAAATTGTGAAGAAGTCCCTTCGCAAAGATCATATCAACGACTTGTATACTACAACATGCAGTGGTATGCTGGGTCACCGCAACTACCGATACCTCATTATGTGTCAATTATTTGCTACGAGTAGATATCTAAAAGCACATGATGTCCCTTAGCCTGCCATATGCCCCCTCTTATGTTTTGTTCGCCGACATCATACGTAGACTCTTATGTTTTCAATCATTTGCTGCTATACAATATTTTGGAAAGACAATTATTTGCTGTTTTCTATGGAATTGGCCCCCTCTTATGTTTTGTTCACGCTCCGCTCTTCCGATTATTTCAGCGGAGACACAAAACCCCGTCAAGCCGGCATATGAGCTTGCCAAGGAGAAACAAATGCAAGAAAATGTAGTACGCATGGAAAAAAATTTCGCTGAAAAATATGGACCTGCCCACAAATTTCAGAAAGATTTCTCCGGTTTTGCACGTACATTAGTGTATGGTGGGGTACAAATAGGAACTAGTAACAATCTAAAGGACACAGTCTGCGAAGAGATGGAGGTCGAAGAGGACCCTTCGTATGAACCGAATCCGGAAGAGATAGCTACTGCCGATGATGATCTTCATTCGGATGAGGATCGGCGCACCGTCTGCAAAACTTCAGCTCAGTGTCTCGTGGAACTATGTGTGAACTATGATAGGAAATACGTACATGCTAAATGTTTCCTACTAATGTAGCCTCTACTTTGCTTGCGAGATAGTTGCTTCTTCCGCAATAGTTGCACGTGAAGAAGCGATCCATACCCGAAGTTGCACCATCCAACATTGCAACAAGATCAATGGCAACAAGCCGAACCCGAAGCTGGGTCATCCGATGAGCCGACGGCCACTGCTCGGTCCGAACACCGAAGGAGCACCCTCACCTAACCGGATCATGACATCCGGAGGCAGCACCTCATCTCCCGAGGACAATCAAATTGTAAACTTTGAGCGGCAAGGTATGAAAGTTTGTAAAAACTAAACACCGTACCGCATATTTTCATATAAAAGAGAATCATTTCATATCTCTTATTTCAGAGACATTGACAACATCTGGCGGTAGTAAGAGAAAGAGAGGTGGACGCAGACGTACCATGGGCCATGGACTACATGAGTACACAAGAAGAAATGGTGGCAATAAGATGCCAATTGAATTCACTCGCTGGTGTCGGGAGACCCAAGGATTATGTCCAGTCAGCAAAAGCTGAGCAATGAGGTTGGTATTCACATCCGTGAAAAAATGCCGCTTGCAACACACTTGGACACGAGTACAAGAAAGATGACACTCTCAAACATGTCATTCCTCATGCTATAAGTACGATAGCGGTGAGTCCTGTACAATCTTGGTTTAACCTAATTAGTATGCTACATGATCATCTATCTAAGAATCTACCGATTAATGCATCACTATTTTGAAGGGAAAGTTTAATATGGACAAAAATGATGAGGTGGCTCAAGATGTGTGCACCGATATGCTTGCAAGTTAGTATTCGGCGAGTTCCGATATAGGCTTAAAAAGGAGTATTGGCCGAAAATTAAAAATCTCACACACTGGAGCAAGCATATCTCAAGAAGCCAGGTCATGTAGAAGAGAAAAGCTGGAAAGAACTGGTGAAAAGATGGTTTGATGAGAAGTACCAGGTACATAAACGTTATTGCTTTCAGTAACAGCTACTGAATTCTTACATTTCTCTTATCTGGATAAATAAAATGCATGTACTGAACATAGGGACTGTGTGTAATAAATGGAAAGAACAGAGAAGTCGTGAAACGAGTTCCATACCACTCGGATCTCGAAGCTATGTTGCTCATTGGGAACATCTAGTAAGTGTTCTGAATTTCCCAATACAGTTCATACTTCGTCATACACGGTGTACAATGGTAATGTGCATTCTACATTTTTCAAGCAGAAGGCTAAGCGGCAGGAAGAAGAAACCTCTCCAATTGAATTTTTTAGAATCACACACACTAACAAGGATAACATTATGAGTGTTGAAGCAAAAAGTGCATATGTAAGAAATATTTCTTATTAGCACAATATAATATAATCCAGTTTTGTATGTTGTCCATGCAATGATTGTAATCTTTATGCAGGATCAAATGGTGGCAAAAAAAGCGGCGCCACGCAATGAAGATGAACCTGATTTGACCGATTTGCAAATTGTTCAGCTAGTTCTGAGCGAGAAAAGCCCATCCACCACCTCGCAACGAGCACATTCCTACCAAGATTGGGCGTCGCAACAAGTTCCAGGAAGTCTTCCGTCTCAGCTACACGCATCCGAGAGCTACAACAAAGACGGCGGATCAAGAGCGAGAACTCCATACGAGCGGCTGAAACGTACCACGGTGACATGCGAGCAAGACTCGCAAGAACAAGATGAAAAATTTGAAGAGATCGGGAAGAAGCGAGGAGGAAGAACTTGAAGGCTGTGAAGAAAGCCCAAGAAGAAAAGACTCGGCTTATGAAAAGAGGCTGACAGAAATGGATGCCGTGCTTAATTTGCTCTTGAGGACATCCCGACCACCATCCATGTCTCAATCCCGGGGCAACTAATCTATTGCACCACCGTCCTACAACATTATTAATCATAGGTCTTTTAATTTCTTTGTGTTCCAATTGTAATTTTCTTATGAATCTTTCGGTCCGTGAGAGACATATATACTTCTTGTGCCACCATTTAAGTATGATATTTATTGTCTACTTTTTGATATTTCGCCGTTTTTTTGTTTCCCAAATTTCGCAAATAATTCAAATGCTCTCAAATTTTGTCAAATTCAAAAGGTGACGGAAAATGTCACAACGTCACTATTAAATGAAACCACGTGGCACCAACTTCTGGTCCCACTTGTCAGAATTTGTGGGTCCCACCGATCAGACATTATTGGGACCCATATGTCGGCAACAACCTGGTCCCACTTGTCCGAATTTTGTGGATCCCACCGGTCAGAATATTGTGGGTCCGACTTGTCATAATATTTTGTGGGTCCCACCAGATATCCATGTCGGCGCCGTCGGACCCATGTTGTCGAAGCCAAATGGACCCACATGTAAGGCCACGTATGCTTTTTTGGACCAATCGAAGCTTCCCAAGATTTAGATATTGACGAAAGTTGCAATTTTTCGTGACAAACACTGTCTGTCAACAATGAACCTTTGATGTTGACGAATTTGCGAGTCGTCACCATCAAACATTTGACGTTGACGAAAAAATGCATACCGTCACCCCCGATATTTTATGACGGAGCTTCCTTGACGAACCCCATGACGATCAAATTTTGTCACCGCGAAGTAATCCTTGACGAAAATTGGCCTTAACATGACGAAAGTGATTTGTCAAAAAAAATGTTTTCCTTTGTAGTGAGTGGAAAGAGAACAGTGTTTGCAGAAAGTAAACAGAACATGATTGCAGTAGATGAATTTATTAGTGTAAAAGAAAGGACCGGGGTCCAGAGTTCACTAGAGGTGTCTCTCCATAAAGATAAATAACATGTTGGGTGAACAAATTACAGCTGGGCAATTGACAGAATAATGACCATACATGACAAGATTATTACTATGAGATTCGTTTGAGCATTACAACATAATACATAGACCATAGTACAACTGCATCTATGACAAATAATTCACCTTCTGGTTATCGTGCGAACCCCTTCTAGTATTAAGTTGCAAGCAACAGATTATCGCATTAAGCAATGTGTGTAAAGTAAACAATAGAATTACCCTTGGATAAAACATTGTTGTTTTCTCCCTAGTAGCAATAGCACATCTACAATCCTAGAAGTTATTGTCACTCTTCCAGAAAACTAGAGGCATGAACCTACTATCTAGCATAAATACTCCTTCTTGGAGTCACAAGCATTTACTTGTCCAGAGCAACTACTAGCAACGGAGAGCATGCAAGATCACAAATAACATATGACAAGTATATATAATCGATCACAACATAGTATTCAATATTCATCGGAACCCAGCAAACACAACATGTAGCATTACATAAGGATGATCTTGATCTTGATAGGCAGCTCACAAGATCTAATCATGAAGCACAAATTGGAGAAGACAACCGTCTAGCTACTGCTATGGACCCATAGTCTAGGGATGAACTACTCACGCATCACTTCAGAGGCGGGCATGGCGACGTAGAGGCCTCCGGTGATGATCTCCCCCTCCGACAGGGTGCCGGGAAGAGCTTCAGAACCCTCCCGAGCTATGGTCTGCAATGGCGGTTGCGACGGAACTTTTTCGTGGATGGAGGCTTGGGTGTTTAGGTTTTTCCCGAGATCGTGAATAAATAGGCGGAAGAGCGAGGTCGGTGGAGGCCAGGGGGGCCCACACCACCCCTTGGCGCAGGCCTAGGCCTGGCCGTGCCAAGGCATGGTCTGGCCGCCCTATGCCTCCTCTTCGTCCCCCCTCTGGACTCTGTTTTCGTTACAGTAAAATATTGACTTTGGCTTTTGTTTCGTCCAATTCCGAGAATATTTCATGTACAACTTTTCTGAAATACAAAACAACAGAAAACAGGGAACTGGCACTGTGACATCTTGTTAATAGGTTAGTGCCAAAAAATATATAAAAGTGCAACAAAGTGTGAGTAAAACATATATAAATTGGTGTAAAATAAGCATGCAACATAAAAAATATAGATACGTTTGCAACGTATCACTTGCAGACAAACCGGGGCGTGAAGATCGTCTTCATATGATCATAGTTCGTGATCGGGGTGTTGACGTACTCACGATGCCTCAGGTAGCGCTGCAATTCAGAAGGAACAATGTATAGTGCAGATCACAATGACATATTGTCAGATCAATGAAGGAACTCAATGAAGCTTACTACCTTCATGTACTATTCCAACGTCTCTTTATCAACAAGATAGAAGCAGCAAACATCTTTGCTCCACTGGAGAGTGCGATTGGATTTGATCTTGCTTATCACGCTCCATTTGGTCCTCCACTTTCTGATGTAGTTGTAGACCTGAAGAGTGCTCACATATATGCCAGCGGATGCAAGAACATCAGCAACTACCTTCTTCATCTGTGCCTATTTGAATCCCAGGTTAAAACAGACATCGCTATGGACGAGCTCAACCAAGCGTTTCAGCACAAACTCTGACATCTTAGGTTGCCAAACCATGGCAGGTTTATTTGCAAACAAATAATGTTTAGTACTAATAGATGGAGTAGAAAGATCAAGGGAGCCCAATGGTATGATCACCTATATGACAAATAGCAGAAGAATGTAGCCAAGCATTAGCACATCAATGAACTACCACATCCACATTCTTAAGCATTAGCACATCAATGAACTACCACATCCACATCCTTAAGAATTAGCACATCAATGAACTACCACATCCACATCCTTAAGAATTAGCACATCAATGAACTACCACATCCACATCCTTAAGCATTAGCACATCAATGAACCACCCCATCCTTAAGCATTAGCACATCAATGAACTACCACATCCACATCCTTAAGCATTAGCACATCAATGAACCACCACATCCTTAAGCATTAGCACATCAATGAACTACCACATCCACATCCTTAAACATTAGCACATCAATGAAGTACCACATCCTTAAGCATTAGCACATCAATGAACTACCAGAAAAGAAAGAGCGGTCTTACACTCAGAGTAGCCACACGCAACACCGAGGTCGGGGAAGCAGGAGACCCTGGCAAAGAAGCAAGCATCACAAGCGTCCCCGTGGAACATTCATATGAAACCTTGACAACCATCCTCGTGGAAGAGTCAGAAGCAACCTCGACAACTGTCCCGTGGTAGAGTCAGATCCAACCACGACCGGCGACGAAGGAATTGCCTACAATGGATTCTATCAGACCCCATATGTACCCAAAAGTTTTAGATCTAGGGTTTGCAGAAGCCTACAACAACCGGAGTGATCGACGCAGATGAAGACGACAAGCCGTGGCCAGTCATCGCTGCCACAACCAACGTCGCTGCCGCCAGCTGATAACGCGTGAAGCACACGTCCGTTGGGAACCCCAAGAGGAAGGTGTGATGCGTACAGCAGCAAGTTTTCCCTCAGTAAGAAACCAAGGTTATCGAACCAGTAGGAGATGAAGGCCACGTGAAGGTTGTTGGTGAAGGAGTGTAGTGCGATGCAACACCGAGGATTCCGGCGCCAACGTGGAACCCGCACAACACAACCAAAATACTTTGCCCCAACTTAACAGAGTGAGGTTGTCAATCTCACCGGCTTGCTGTAAACAAAGAATTAAACGTATGGTGTGGAGAATGATGTTTGCTTGCGAAGAACAACGGAGAACAGAGATTGCGTAGATTGTATTTCGGATGTAAAAGAATGGACCGGGGTCCACAGTTCACTAGTGGTGTCTCTCCAATAAAATAAATAGCATGTTGGGTGAACAAATTACAGTTGTGCAATTGACAAATAGAGAGGGCATAACAATGCACATACATATCATGATGACTAATATGAGTTTTACTTAGGGCATTACGACAAAGAACATAGACCGCTATCCAGCATGCATCTATGCCTAAAAACTCCACCTTCGGGTTAGCATCCGCACCCCTTCCAGTATTAAGTTGCAAACAACAGACAATTGCATTAAGTATGATGCGTAATGTAATCAACACAAATATCCTTAGACAAAGCATTGATGTTTTATCCCTAGTGGTAACATCACATCCATAACCTTAGAACTTTCTGTCACTCGTCCCGCATTCAATGGAGGCATGAACCCACTATCGAGCATAAATACTCCCTCTTGGAGTCACAAGTATCAACTTGGCCGGAGCCTCTACTAGCAACGGAGAGCATGCAAGATCATAAACAACACATATATGATAGATCAATTAATCAACTTGACATAGTATTCCATATTCATCGGATCCCAACAAACACAACATGTAGCATTAAAAATAGACGATCTTGATCATGATAGGCAGCTCACAAGATCTAAACATGATAGCACAAGAGGAGAAGACAACCATCTAGCTACTGCTATGGACCCATAGTCCAAGGATGAACTACTCACGCATCAATCCGGAGGCGGGCATGGTGATGTAGAGCCCTCCGGTGATGATTCCCCTCTCCGGCAGGATGCCGGAGGCGATCTCCAGAATCCCCCGAGTTGGGATTGGCGGCGGCGTCTCTGGAACTTTTCTCGTATCGTGGCTCTCGGTACTAGGGTTTTCGCGACGGAGAGAATAAATAGGCGAAGGGGCAGAGTTGGGAGGCGGTCGAGGGGCCCACCCCACAGGCCGGCGCGCCCCCCTCCTGGCCGCACCGCCCTAGGGTGTGGGGCCACCTTGGCCCCTCTCCGTCTCTCCTTCGGTGTTCTGGAAGGCTCCATGGAAAATAAGACCGTGGGCTTTTGTTTCGTCCAATTCCGAGAATATTTTCTGTGTAAGATTTCGAAACCAAAAACAGCAGTAAAACGAGAACCGGCGCTTCGGCATCTTGTTAATAGGTTAGTGCCGGAAAATGCATCAAAATGATATGAAGTGTATATAAAACATGTGAGTATTGTTATAAAACTAGCATGGAACATAAGAAATTATAGATACGTTTGAGACGTATCACCAGCCTCGCCGACCGTGCGGATGAGGACGAGTCGGCCATGTCGCTAGATCGAGAAGGGTGGATTTGGTCGAAATAGGGGGATTTGGATTTGGCGGTGAGAGAGCCGCCCCTATATACGGTGGCGAAATTTGGAGGCCGGTTACCGAATTCATCCCGCCTATTTTTCGCTGTTACGCGCGAGCTCGCACCATCTCCATTCAGTGTCTCTGCGGGAACGTGGCGTTATCGCTTTTTTTTGCGGAGATGAGGGTGGCTCGTTGGAAACGGCTGATTCAAACATTTCTCATGGGCATGGCTCTAGTCTACTTTAAGAAGGACGCGATGCAACAACGCGGAGGAGGTCATGAAACCAAACGAGCCAAAAACTGCGCTCCTATGCGAGCCAAGGGAAGCCTAAGCTACCAAACGGGCCCTAAATAACCTCATAAACATTTCTCGGGCATGTTAGAGCGTGTATGAATTCCACGTGATTTTGGGGCTAGGCTTGCGGCATGTGGCCTTTTTAATTTATGATTGTTCATGGGCTGCTCGGGATATTCGGATATTCGGGTGCCAAGTCTACATACCCGAAATCCCTGAAATAATTTCGGGAATATGAAACACCTTCCCGAATAGATGCTCGGGATATACGGGTTCAGGATCGGGAATTTCGAATTCAGGATTCGGGATTCGGGTTTTATGCCCGGAGTGACAAGTATGTACACCTATGAACACATATACATCCTATCTATACGAACACCTCTGATCCAACAGGATCTTGAAATTAACGAAATCACAACAAGCAGCTAACTATCTATGGAAACGTCTCTTTATAAACCAAATCAGAGTATCAAAACCTGAGATTCAATTTCTAATGTGCTGGGTGCCACTGCATCCCACGTTTGGTTCTCAATTCCACCTGATTTTGAATCAACCATTCGATCGCCCCGCAAATCGAAGAGAAATCTGGCTTGTCCCTTTCGCAGCTCCATAGGCCACCAGCACATAAATAAAGAAAACAAAGCAGCTCCCTGCAATTTCCATCTCAAAGGAGCTGCCACTGCCAGCCCCACGATCTCCCCACGCGCACCCACCCCCAAAACCCCCCACGCCGCGCAAACCCTAGCCGCCGCCGCCTCCGCATCAGCAATGGCCGGCCTCCTGCGGCTCGCCGGCGCCGCCCGATCCCTCTCCCGCGCGCTGGCCCCGGCCGCGCGGCACCACCGGACGCTCGCGTCCTCGGCGGCCGCCCTGGCCGAGGACGAGTGCTGGTCCGAGTGGGAGGAGGAGGAGGAGCAGCGGCGGCAGCGGGCCCGCGCGTCGGCGCCCGCCGCGGAGTCCTTCCCGGCCGGCGGCGGGCCCACGGGCGTGCAGTGGGTGGTCATGGGCCGCCCCGGCCCGCAGAAGCACGCCCACGCCGCGCGCCTCGCCGAGGTGCTCGCCGTGCCCTACATCTCCATGGGCACGCTCGTCCGGCAGGAGCTCAGCCCCACCTCCTCGCTCTACAAGAAGGTTCGCCCTCCTCCCCGCCTCGAATTTCTGTACGATTTCTTTTTCTTCCGATTTGACCTGCCCCGCCTTCGTCCCCCCCTCATATCGATTTCGCGATCACGGGTCAACCTGCTCCCCTGAGTCGGATCGGCGGCACAAATTCTTGCCAACTGTATGCGCTTTCACCAATTGCCTGATTGAGGAAAGAAAAGCTGCGCCTTTTCTTCACTTAACCCAGACCTCTGTGGTCAATTTCCTGGGCGCTTCTCGAAATTTCTCGTGACTTGCCGATGGACTCATGTGATCCTGTGCGATATCCGCCCCCGAGCTCTCCCAAGACCACAACTTTTCTCTGGACGAGCAAAAGTTCTTCAACTTTTCCTCGTTTATTCCCCACCAAGTATTCACAAATCAAAAGACTTTTCCTTGGCCACAATTTCCTAGTCCTTAATTAAATGCCACGGCGCCAACAATATCACACGAGTATTTTCTTCCACATTTTGTATGCTTACATATAATATAACACGAGTATCTTCTTCCACATTTTGTATGCTTACATATAATGCTGGGAGGGGAGTGTGGCGGCCATGTCTTTCCCTGCGTCCTCCTCTTCGCAGATGACCACGATGGCGACCCCGTAGTTTGCTTATGTTCAGATGGCATCCTAGGGGCAATTCGAGAAGTCCACATTGCTTGGGTTTCTCATAAGCAAGTTTGGAACATTCTATACTGGCGTCTTGTGGAGGGCAGCCGTCTGCATATGCATGCTTCCAATTTCGCCCTGCATTTGTCCGGCCTTCTTGTTCTTCCTAGACAGCTGGAGATTAGTTGGTAGAGTTTCCCAACCCTAGACAATGAGAACCATTTTAAAAATGGACACTATTATATAACAATTGTACTAGTATTTCGAAAATGTAACGACAATTGGTTGTGGTTTTGTGGTTATTGCATTGTGCTAAACTGCTTTTTTCATTGCATATCAACAGATTGCTAATTCGGTGAATGAAGGGAAGCTTGTACCTGAGGATATCATATTCGGATTGCTGACAAAGCGTCTTGAGGACGGATACAACAAGGGTGAAACTGGATTCATCCTCGATGGAATCCCACGCACTCGGATGCAAGCTGTAGGTTCCTAGTTACCTTGTATGCTTGAACAAAAGAACATACTTACTGTTACCATGGGGTTAACCAGTTAGCCTAGACAATGAAATGCCTTGGTGGTTAGTTACTTGCAGCGTTCTGACTAGTTTCATATTTCAGGAGATTCTTGATGAGATCGTGGATATCGACTTGGTTCTGAACTTCAAATGTGCTGATAACTGTTTCATGAAGAGGCGTTCTGGGGGTGACATCTGTACCCATTGTGGCCAGCTTTTTGATGCCAGCAGTACGGTTTCTAGGGAGCGTAATCTCTCCCTTGGAAGCCCGACTTGGCATGCTCAGGCACAACCTGCTTCTATAGTAGGCCTGGAGAACCCAAGGATGGAGAAGATGCGTGCTTACGCTGAGCAGGTATTTTTCAGCTTGGCCAACCCTTCTGAATCCATATATCTAGTTAGGATAGTTCTCAATTTGCTTTGCACTCAAGGCAGCGGAGGACTTAAAATTTATCTGACAATGCCAGTAGTATCTTATGCTCTCTGAAACACAATAAAAGCCAACTCGTAATATATAGGTTTTTATGCTATTACAACTGTACTGATGGTGTGAATCTGTGATTACTTCTAGTAATATGTAACACTCAATGTTGCAGGCCAAGCAGCTGGAAGATTACTACAAGAAACACAGAAAGCTTGTGGAGTTGAAGACATCAGCTCGCCCTGGGGAAACCTGGCAGGGGCTCGTCAGCGCCTTGCAGCTCCAGCATCTAGACCCATCCCCAACACCACACAAACTCACCGCGTAAATAGTGTCCACTGAGTGTTAAGGATCTACATTGTGATCCACGCCTGCGACGTACGTAACGTACGTAGTATAACTATAAGTTTAAGTCCCTGAGGATTCAGTGGCTGTGGTATTTCGCTCTTTTCTGCTATAGATAAAATGTAAGCGATTTTGTAGACGCGCTTGCTTATATGTTTGTAACTGAGTATTGAACTTGCAAATGCAAGTCTACGGTGTGCCAGGCTCTCTGCCGTGCTGTTGTCTTGAGTACCAGTATAATTGTTCTGTGAGTTCTGCCCCCTCGAGTAGCCAGGCGGATATGGTGCTTTGTTCCTTTTTGTAATAGATAAAGTGTAAGCGATTTTGTAGACATGCTTGCTTATATGTTGTAACTGAGAGTATTTAATGTGCAAGTGTGCGGAGCGACTGTCTCCGCTGGTCTGTTGTTTTGAGTACCAGTTTTCTCAGTATTAGTTTTTGTTCAATCACCGAAAAGCAAGTTATTATGCATTTTCTCGTGCGCATCTATCATGTCCTGATGTGTGCTTTTAAGCCCTGAAGATACCAGGGAAGAACATGAGACCAAGACGTGTATGGTAACTGGTAAGCAGCAAAACTGATGGGTCTTTTCATGGTGGTCGACCACTACCTTTGGCATTGGGCTGTATAGTCTGATGTACATCCTGCGCCAGTTCCGTGTTTAAGTTTTAAAATCCATGTGTTGCATCAGTGTTTAAGCTTTAAAATCCATGTGCTGCTTCACTGTCTAAGCTGTCGTTCGTGCTACGGAGTACTTGCCAATGGAGCCGGTCCAGTATTTCGTGAGTGTAACCTGTGGCCACAGTCGTGTAGCCTGGGAGGGGATTGGAGTACGCTCTACGGCCTCATTGATTTGGTGAAAGACGACTGGTAGATCTAGTACTCTGACGTAGTGATAGCTCGGTGTCAGATCTGAATCTCATCTTGCGTTTGCACTATACACCCTTCTCCCACTCCACTTATCAGGAGTAACTTCTTCTCAAAGCAAAGATCATATAATTGTAATTTTCTGGTAACCAATATAAGTGCACTTTGTTACAACTACCAGCAGCAGACTCGTAGCTACTAAAACCCCAAGTACTTTCTAGTTACTTTTCCTGCACACCTAATTGACAGCGAAGCAAAGAAGGAACCGCACCGAATTTCATTGCATTGGCACCGAAACAATGCACTGAGTTTCTTGGAGCAATCGATTAGTGGATCACAACCAGAGCTCCCGAGGAAATCTTGCAGTAGTAGTAGTTCATGTTCAGTTTCATGTATACTCTTAAACACAGACTACACAAATATGAAAAGAGTAATACAACTACAGTCTTCAGATACAATTTTATACCACTCTACTGCCTTTCTTCCATTTTGACCCCTTTCTCCTTTTCATCGTGGAACGACACAGCCTTAAAAGTATTGTTGCTCGCACTCCTGGACAGGTTAGCCGAGTCCCATTTCGACGGGTGTGCTTCCTCGCAGACTCTGCGAAATCAATCCAGTGTAAAGAGAAATCAGCGTAAATATGTCAGTGCCGACGACATAGAGGGCGACCGGTGCACATACCCATCCTGGTGACCGCGAGACGAAGAGGGTTTAAGCTTGCCCAAAGCACTGTCAAGCCGGTTACCCGTGGAACTCTCTGTCTCTGAACCTCCGGCGGTGAACGCGCTAGTAGTCCCAGGCTTCAGCTCGCCAAGAGGGTACAGCTCTGGAGATGACGACGGGTACTCGAGCCTCGTGAACCGCTGCTTATTGGAGGTCCGAACGAGGCCAGAGCCAGGGTTGTGCGGCCCGCAGGTCATGAGGCACATGAGCAGGTTGGCCGGCTTCAGCCTGCCGCTGACGGAGATCGTGGCAGTTCTTTCATCCTCCTCCAGCAGACCTCTCCTCCTGCCGGCTGCTTCAGCCCTTATCAGCGACTGCAGCGTGCCACTCCTTCTACCAGAAGGTTGCTCTGCTGCAGCTTGACGCTTGGAGTGGGACTCGCAGACGATTTCTGGGTTTTCCGGGGTTACTCCTGCCGTGTCTTGTCCCTGTTGATTCTTTGTGCTGTCCCGTCTCGCTTTATCATCTGTTTGCGTGGCCGCGTCGTGCGCTGCCGCCTGATTGTTGAGGCCAGGTGAGCTTGCGCCTGAGGACGGCATGCTCGCCTTGGGGGACGAGTCGCTTGAGGAGCCTGAATGTGGCATTCTGCATTGCTCGTCGTACCCGGTGGTGGAAGCAGATGGTGGTGACAGCAATGCTGGTTGGGGAGCTAGTGGTGGCACTGTCTTTTTGGTGGCTGAAACAACAGCAACACGAGGAGGCGACAGTGGTACTGCCTCTTCTTTGACGACCGGAACAGCAGGTTCAGTAGTAGGAGCAGGAGATGGAGACGTTGAAGGCCACCCTTGATTTGATCCAGGAGAACGAGGCGATTCTTGCTGCTGAGCTGGCTTGGGAAGCTGAACCTTTGCATTGTTTGCACTACTATCATGCTGATGATCTGAAACTGTATCTACTTATAAGCGATGGGTCCAGGAACAAAACACAATTGCTCGCTATTCGTGTAATTAATACCTGGTGTCGACTGGTCAAGTTGGAGCTCGGAGCCCTTGAGGACGTACTCGGTGCCTTGTGCAGGCAGCAGCAGATCCCCCTCGGACAGATCATGCCACACAAATCCATTCTTGTATCTCCTGCATGGCATCATTGCATCATCAATACAATGTTGGGTAAACGATGGATCTTGAGACGGCAATTCGATCCATGGGTATGTCGTGCATACCTTTTGCAGGACCAGGAATACTTGGCTGCCATGCCCTTCCCTCTCAGGGCATCCAATCGGCTCATCACATCTGAACAAATTGCAATTCTGGTAAGGCACTCTATAATGACCAATAGCAACAACAATCGAGTGCCAGTGGCAACTAACCTCGCAGGTAGAGGCCTTGTGGGGAGGCGAGGGGCACCTCCATGAAGTGTGGATGCTCCAGGTGTTGGTTGCGGCACAGGTAGTACACCACCGCCACCCTCGCCGTCCGTATCTCGTACCTCTTGGTTGGCGGCGGCTCCGGCTCCACCCTGACAGGCCTGGTACGTATCCCGGTTGGGCTGGCACGCCGTCTGGCTCTCCCCTCCATTCTGTTCAGTGGCTCCTCCGACATGTACGGGTGTATCAATCTGATGAACTTACACTGCAGTCATATCAGAAACAGAAGAGTCAGAGATCAAGCAAGATATGAACAAGTAAGCAGAACTGGAATGTGGGACAAACACGAAATCGTAGGACAAACGGACAAACCTGCTGCCTTCTCTTCGCGTTTCAGGGATAGAACTGGAGATGTATTCTTGTGCTTCCTCTGGGTTCAGAAGAAAACGAGAGCCCTTTTGTACAGGGTGTGTTGTGCACGGCCAGGGTAGGAGGAGGAGTGTTGGGTAAGAAAGAAATACGTGAAAGACCTGGTGTTGCTGCCCACATGGGGCACATGTAGGATGGGCAGAGTACAGTTGGACTTACTTGTTCTGCCTGCTGAGTGTTGTACGTGAGATTTGGTTGGTTTTACTTTTACTCCATGCAATGCAGTGCAGACACCTTTCTTCTTTCCTGAGCTTTGCTTTGCCTTTGCATCTCCATCTATAGCTTTTTCCACACACCGATGCATGGAGTGTAGCCTAGTGGAGCTTTTCCCGGCCTCTTTGATTCCCCTGATCTGGAGGTGATACAATACAAGTAAAAAGTTATCCTTATATACTCAGCACTACTAAAGTTAGGTTCAAATTTTCAAACAAAAAGTTGAGTTCAAATTTTCATGGAAGATAGATATTTGGATGCACCGAATAGACCATGGATCAGGCACGGGAATCCGGGGAGAGTTGATCTGGGATAAATCTCAGATTAACCGGAACAAGCCTCACTGTTATCTCGAATAAATTACCAAATTTTATGGTCTACAGTAACAAAAAGCTAACTGTTACCTGCCAGTAGTTATCCCTGGTCCTAGCATACCTGCAAAGATATAAGGTGCTAACCACTCTACCAGATATGAGCGACTTAGGGCATGCCCAATGCACTGCCCTAGAGGCGCTGCTTCACACCTTTAGTTAGGTTTGGGTGGTCCAAAGTAGGTTCGGATGAGGAGGCAGCCTCCTCTTCAAGAAGTGGGATCTTCAGTCCTAAAAGCATGCTTTTTGGAGAGAGAAAGAGATACACAGTGTCATATTTGTGGGGTCCCTTCTCTCTTTTTTCTGACTAAAGTTGTAGCTTCCATTGGAGAGATAAAATTCACCATGTTGCTTCTTACAACTTTTTTACATGGAGCAGCTAGTTGTGTATGCCACCATTGCTCATGCCCTTAGATGACGATCTTTGGATCATGATGTTCTGCAAAGAGCAGTTCAGCGAGAAGGACCTGCTGTGTTTGGTATAACCCCTTTCAGGATTCCTAACAAAGGTAGAATTATTGTTGGTTATCTCACTTTATCTTTTGGCTGAATGGAATGTCAACTAAGCAGCATGTTTAGTCAACCTAATGCATGCCTGCCATAATATCACAGAGACAAAGTCGTTGAAGCTTGTTATTTCCTTCTTTTGTTAGATCGTCACATGCTGGACGATCTCTGCTCAAAGTTGCAGCTCAGCTGTAAAGGTTCCCATGAGGGTAAGTATATTTTGGTCCAAGTACCTCAAGCAATAAGTTCTATTGATCAGGAATTTACGAGAAGCCATACAGAAAATATGGCTTATCATTTTAGCGAGGAACATACACTGTTTATCTCAAAACAAAGAAGCATAACATCTAGAACATATGCTTTATTGCAGATATCTCTTCTCTACCGTATCCACTCTATCGAGGAGATAGCGCATAGTGAAGAAACAAGAACAAGATAAGCTAATTATATTTTAAAATGTTCTTGCTGCGGATAACATAATTAACTCATACCTGGAAAGAATATCAAACACAGAGATGAAGTCTTGATCAGAGAAGGTCCCATAGCACAGAACACATGTTAATATGTCACTATGTGCTGTTTCAGTCACTCCACAACAGATGTTCCTCGCTTACCAAAGAAATATCTGTTCTTACCAGGATTGCAGGTCAAGCAGCAATGTTGCATGAATTAAGATGAAATTTTCCCATTAAGGCTGGGCTCTAGAGAGTCTTACTGTTATATTTCAATTTCCAACACCCTTAGTAATCAAGGAAGACAGCATATTGTTGTAGGGTAACACATAGCACCTATGTGGCTTCTACATCTGTGCGTCACTTGCAGAAAAGATGCAAGTAACACATATATGAAGATGATAACACTAAAAATCGTGACCCACTCGTACCGACCATAAGTTGAAACACACTGCAGAAACACAAAGTCATAAATTGAACTACTAGACAAAATGATATGATAATGTGAAATAGTACGATGTTTCCTTACAGGAAATGGGCAGCTGTCAGTGATGCTAAGAAACCAATTTCATGAATGGAAAAGGTGCTCTTAGGAGCACCAAGGTATACATTATACGGGAAGCTGACAATGAAATTAAGACACAGATTGTATTTCTGGGCATCACTTAAAAAATAGATGCCAAGAACACCTACGCAGATCATAAAGCTATAAATCATGGACAAGCCATAACTATCATATGTTGAAATGCACTGGAGAAATACAAAGTCGTGAAAGGAACTATTTAGCCAGAAGGATATGATCATGTGAATTAGTACAAAATTTCCTTAGAGGAAATGAGCAGCGACTACCTAGTGCTAAGAAATTAATAGATTGAGTGGAAGAGGTACAGGTAACTCTTAGCAGCACTGAGCTATACATTGCTGGTTACCAAAATTTCCCTGAAACTAAAGTGATACTGACAGAATCAACTACAGGCGAACCTAACAGCAAAACTGAGGCACGATCTATACAAGACTCACTTGAAAAAAGCATGTTCGCGTTCTTCAACACCTTATCATGGAGAAGAAATCAAAGCTGCACCTGGACCCTTCTCTTCCCCTTGAGGAAGACCTCCTTGTCGACCAGCTCGCGCATGTACCCATCAAACTCCACGGGAACTCCACCATTGAGCCTCTTCATGTCCAAGAACCACTTGCTGTCTTTCCCCCAGAGCCCCTGAAACTGATCCAGGTAATGCAGGTTGACCCCCTCTCCCGCAAGATACACCTGCCGCCCTGCATCAACGCTCTCCTCGATTTTCCACTTGAGGTCCTCAGCAGCGTTGGCATCGGCATGGACGGAATCGAAGTCTAGTTGCATAGTTGAGATGATGGCGTCAGCGATGCTCATCAGGCTTGGCGCCACGCGTATCGCAAGGCGTGGCGGGGCGGCGAGCACGCGCTCCGCCTTGCCCTCGCACACGTGGTACCAGTAGTTCACGTCCCCGAATTTCCTGACGATGAGGGTGGCCTTGGCCTTGGAGAACTTGGTGGGCGTCCTTGACGAGGCGGAGCCCGAGCTGGCCCTGCGCCCCCCACCTGTCCCAGTCCTCCCAGAAGTGCGGTTACTCGACGATGCCGGCGCCCGAGGAGGAGCGGAGGTGGTCGACGTCGAAGTAGAAGGCGAGGAGCTTGCCCGAGGAGGGTGGGGTGGGCGGCGGCGAGGCAGAGGGTGGGGTCGAGGACGAGGGTGCGGTTGAGGTAGCGGGCCTCGGCGAGTGCGCAGAGGAGGCTGTGCGTGTAGTGCGGCATGGGCTTGCCGCCGTGGTAGGAGAGGTAGGCGGCGGCGGCGGCGGCGAACTGGGCGCGGGAGGAGGGACGCGGCGGGGGCGGGGCGGTGGCGTTGGAGGCGCCCGGGCGGGGCTTGCGGGCGTTGGGGCCGGAGTGGTAGTCGCCGATGGAGACGACGGAGTGGGCGCAGGTGCGGGGGGTCAGGGAGATGGTGAAGCGGCGGTAGTCCTTGGTGGTGGTGGCGGTGGGGGAGGAGGAGTTGGAGCGGGCGCGCCAGGCCATGTCGCAGGAGGCGGAGGGCGGGTCGCCGGGGACGGGGACGGGGCGGCCGAAGCGGGCGAAGTGGACGGCGGGGAAGGCGTCGATGGCGCTGCGCGTCATGAGGTGGAAGAGGCGCGGGTCGGCGCAGTCCAGCGGGGAGGAGAGGTCGCATTCCTGCTCCTAGTCTTGGTGGGAGTCGACGAGTGGGGTAGGAGGGGTGGAGAGGGGGAGGCGGAGGAGGGCGATGAGGATGACGGCGGCGACGGCGTGGGCGGAGGAGGGGAGGAAGGCGCCGCGCCGCAGGAGCGGCCGGCTCGGGTCCATGGCGACACCGCGACAGATGGCGGCGAGATCTGGTTCAGCTCGGTTCCGGCCTTCCGGGCCTCCGGCTGTGTTGTGGCCTTGTGGGAGTGCAACCGGAAATGTTTGTCCGGCCCATCAGCAACTTTTTTTGTTTCAAAATTAAAAGTCTATTTTGAAATTTGAACCACGAGTGGCGAGTCTGGTTCAACCCTGATTTTTGAGAGTAAGGATGACCCTAGCGTTAGCATCTTAGGTAGTATCATGCATTCGTAGGTTCATAAAAGTAATGATGTGGTATCTAATTAGGAAGAAGAGATATGATTGGAGTAAGATAGGTGGATACTGTATCATAGCGCATCTTACGTGAAAAGTAAATGTCAAATAAATCTTGTACACAAATTTACATTGAAATTCTAGAAAATAATAAATTTAGAAGGTTACGATACTCTCTATAATACTACCCACTGTAGAAATAATATCATAGACACTGGTAGAAAAATGGCCTTTAGTCGCGGTTCGCAACTGCCATTAGTCGCGGTTGCGCAACCGCGACCAATTAAGCGCGACTAAAGGCCCCCCTTTAGTCGTGGTTGCTTACGAACCGCGACTAAAGGTCCGTTCACGTGGGCGGCTACCGTGCGCCTGGGCGAAGGACCTTTAGTCGCGGTTGGTGTCCCCAACCGGGACTAAAGGCTATTTCGTTAAATTTTTTTTAATTCATTTGGATTTCTAATTTTTTTTCACTCCGTTTTTTTTTATTTTTTTTTCAGAATTTCTCTTATTTCAGTTATTTGCATAGCTTAGTCTCTATCTCTAACTACACTTATCTCTAGTCAAATTACTTACTCGTGGTCAAACTTCCCGCTCGGTCGCCCATCCTCCCACTACTCCACCTCTAGCAAGGGACTAATGGGGGTGGACGGAAGCCTCTTTTTCTAGTGAGACAAGTATCATATACATGATACTAGTATGCAATACTATGTACTATGACCAGCCTAAAAAATGTAAAATGCACCTGAGGCTGGAATAGATCCAAAGGTGAAAATTTAGAGGATGTTTGCTCCACATCCATATTTTGCCAAAGCAAAATTTAGCCACCATAGTTTAGTTTGTTGTGTGTTTATTTTTTTTTCACACTTTACTGCATGTATGATCCATTTATCATAGAGTTAATTTGATTTTACAAAGGCTTATCTTCCGTATTTTAAGCCACACTTTTGTGGGTAACTACACTTTAATTTAATAAATTGTGGCTAGAACTCAAACAAATCCTTAGACATAAAACTTAGTGGCATATATCTGCAAAGTTCTTATGGCATTGTACAAGATTGTAGATCAAGTCTACCATCTCAGCTATGCCAACTTTGAATATGCGTGCAATGATAATGCATCTTACAACTTTTGCTCGTATTGAGAAAATCAAGCACAACACTCCCTGGGAGAGGGAATGCCATCAACAAGCATGGTGATATTATTACTTGGGTATAACTTATTTGGAATTCATATAATGAAACTCCTTTTTTTTTCCTTTTTTTAATATGTGCTTTGCTTTGTAAAAGGATTTTCGCACAACTCTCGCTTTGTAATTTTGGCTGTATGACTTTACTTGTAAGCAGTGTCAAAGCCTATTTTAAAAAGCGGAGGAAAACACACACACACACACATATATTGAAGAAAACATATATATAGTGATGCAGGTGTGCGGTATGACAAGCTCCATTGTTAGGGTTGCAATGCAGGGTGGGATGCAACACAATCATTCCTAGCCGACCCCCTTTGGGACCTGTTTGAAACGCAAGATAGGAAATATACAGGAATAGAAAAACCGGAGGAACATGATATGAATGCAAGGGCAAAACTATATGATTTTCCTATCCTATGAATCAAAAGAGGCCTATAGGAATGTAAAACACATGAAGGGATTATATAAGCTTGTTTGAAACGCAACAACCTGGTTGAGAGTACAAATCATCATTATCGAGGATGTAGTAGTCGAGACAAATATTGCAAGGACAATCATCTCTAGCGAAGCACGATCTAAAGGTCTGTACCTAGAAAAGTGTAATCTCCCAATACCACCATTAGCATCGGGAAGGAGATCTCATCGTCGAATGAAGTGCCGGAGATTAGTTATTGTAGACGATGCCATCTCCATCGAGGTGGATTCCAAAAAGAAAGCGTCCAAAAAAGGCCCTGTTATCTATATCATTAAAAACTGTACACATAGATTGGATTTCCTCCTCCTGAAGCTAGCAAGGCTGGCAAGAGGAGGAGGAATCGATCTACATAGGAGGCGGAGGTGCTGGGTTTAGGAGGCCGCGGTTATGTTAGACAATACGCCTTATCTATTGTCATTACTATTTTGGGTTTCTATAAATAAAGTTTTTTTTTTTTTTTTGAGAACACAGTACAACGCAGACGCTCACAAACACGCACATACAAACACCCCTATAAACGCACGCACGCACACCCTACCCCTATGAGCACCTCCGAGGGACTGAGCCGGCATATCTTGAGGTTGACGAAGTCACCACTGGCGCTCGTCGTTGACGGGCACGTCACCTACCACTGAAAGCATAGCGCCGGTTAAATCCTGGAATAAATCCAGGTAAATGCAAACACCCATGCCAAGTCTAGGACTTGAACCTGGTTCCACCACAAGGGACCTAACCACCAGAGCCAAGCTCTGTTTGCATAAATAAAGTTGGTCAAAATTATTTGTAGAGGCTCTATGAACAGTACATATCACAGATCCAAACCGACGAACGGTCCAGATTATCTGACGTGAAATCCCAAAGCACAAGACACCTTCGGTCCCGTCCGGTGCCCACAAAAGCACCCTCTGCTCGCCTCGCCTCGCCTCCCCCAAACCAAAACCAGGCGAGACGCCGCATCGCGAACCAAACCCCGAACCCGAGGCGGCGAGGAGGAGCAAGGGCAAAACCCCACCTCTACCGGCGGCGGCGGCGGCGATGGAGTCGGTGGAGACGCTCGTGGCGCACATCCAGGCGCTCTCCGGGAGCCCGGAGGATCTGGCGCAGCTCCACGGCCTCCTCAAGCAGGCCGACGGCGACGCCCTGCGCGCCCACTCCGCTGCCCTCCTCCCCCTGCTCCCCCAGCTCCACCCCGCCGCCCACTCCCTCGGCTACCTCTTCCTCCTGTACGCCCCCCCTCCCGTTCACCCAAACCCTAACCCCCATCCGAATCCGTCGCCCTAATCCCCCCCTTCCGCTCGATCGACCCCTTGCGCATCTGACGACCCCCCTCACCCCCGTTCGTTCGCTCTCTGCAGGGACGCTTTCCTCTCGGCGCCAGCCAATCTGAAGGCGCACGCCGGCGGGGACCTCCTCGCGACGGTCGCCAATTTCCTCATCTCCTGCTCGGCCGAGCAGATACGCCTGTCGCCCGACAAATGTCCGTCCTGCGCGACTTTCCCCAAACCAGATCGTTTCCGCACCGGGGATATACCTAACTGTTCTCGAAATTTAATCTGTTTGCCGTTGCAGTTCTGAACGTGTGTAAGGTGCTCAAGGGCGAGGCCATGCAGCTCAACGCGCCGATCAGGGGGATCGCCCCGCTGCGCGCGGCCGTGCGCAAGGTCCAGCCGTCGTCGGAGCACCTGACCCCGCTCCACGCCGAGTACCTTACCCTCTGCCTGCTGGCCAAGCAGTACAAGGCTGGCCTCAGCGTCCTGGAGGACGACATATTCGAAGTTGATCAGCCAAAGGACCTGTTCCTCTACTGCTACTATGGGTATGCTGGATTAAGTTTCCTCTATGGCTTATATATATGGTTTCTATTTGAGTATGCACGGCTTGCTTACTAACTAGTTTGCCTTGTCTTCCAGGGGGATGATATATATCGGGCTCAAGAAGTTCCGTAAAGCATTGGAGCTTCTTCACAATGTCAGCCTTCCACCTATCCTAGTTTCTTCTGTTGCTAGTTGTTTGCCCGTTTATCGCTTACCAATATATATATTTCCCTTTTTTTTCAGGCTGTCACTGCCCCAATGACGTCATTGAACGCAATTACTATCGAGGCTTACAAGAAGTATGTCCTGGTTTCGCTCATTCAGAATGGACAGGTATTTCACTTGCATCCGATACTGCTTAATGATGCTACTTTTAGGGAAAAGTTGCCTTATGGGATTAGGTTCAGATCAATTATTATTTCTTTTAGGGAATATAACGAATGTAACTTAAGACCACACCAACATATAGAGAATAGTAATTTGATCAAACAAACTAACCTGTAGTTCTTTATATAAGATATAAGGATGTAAAAGGCATTGCACCAGATGGGATGCTTGAATGCTGCATTAGTACAGGAACATATTTTGTCCTTGAAAAGAGACAAAAGTACATTGGCACTCCAAGTTGGTTTGCATGCCCTCCTCTTTCCTTCTCATGACGGCATAATAGTCTAGATCTACTGCATTAGGCCTTGTTTAGCATCAAACTATTTTTGAAGTATTCATGCAACACTTCAGTTTCTATAAAAATACTGAAGTACTAAATACTTGTAAGGTGTTTTGGATCCGATAAATATTGTGGTTTTGAAACTGAACTATTCTCTAGAACTGTGGTTTTTTTTGAAGTATATTGAATAAAGAGGTCTGACCCTCTTTTTCTAAAACTGAGAAAGGAGAAAAACCGAAGTATTGCTTTTCCAGGCACTAAAATACTATGGTATTGATATACTTCAGTTTTAGAAAACTTTGTTACCAAACTATCCTTATATGCTTCCTATATGGCACTTGCTAGATTAAGACAGTTCTTTACATAAGATAAGAATGTAAAAGGCATGCAACAGTTGAGATGCTCGAATTCTAGATTAGTACAGGAACATACTTTGTCCTTGAAAAGAGGCAAAAGTACATGTATTGGCATTCCTAGTTGATATGTGTGCCCTCTTTCCTTCCCTTGATGGCATAATAGTCTTGACACAATCACTGATTGGTGATCATAAATTCATAATCCCTTTTTTTTTGTTATCTTTGGTTAGTACAAGTAGGGAGCACAAGAATATAATTTTTGCTAGTGAATAGAGAAAGTTGATAATATGCTCCTGATCCCCGCATCAGTGCACAAATATCCAAATCATTAACGGTTGCCCATCAATATTTGTTTGGAAGGAAAACCAAGGTTCCTGTAATTGTGCCTTTTGCTCTACTGGTGATTAGTTCACATAGATATTGAGATGCCTTGTTACATTCTTAATTGATTCAGTTGAAGCTTATGTGGGAATATTGGATTTGCTTAACAGGTTCCATCATTCCCGAAGTACGCATCTTCTACTGCTCAGAGGAACCTGAAAAATCATGCTCAGGTTTACTTCCATCCTGCAAATCATAATTTGTAGTGCATAACGTGAAATAAAATGCTCTTGTCAAGTTGTTTGACGCAATGAGAGTCATTTGCTCTTCCTAGTTTCTTCATTGGTTTTGGTGTAACTAGTCAAGTAATTAAGTTCCGATAATTGTTTATGGTGGCTTTCTTGCCATTCCTAGTTCACTAATTAGTTTTGGTGCCACAGTAGTCAAATTGATTAGTTCTGATAATTGTTCATGGTGGTTATTCACCCATTGTACTTGATGACAGTGGATTGCATTACACTATCAGCTACAATTGGTTGGTTCTTTGTACTATGTGCATTTCTTACACTTTTAAAACTTAACTAACTTCATGTGATACGTTTAACACAATTAGTACACACATCTACCGCCAGATGCGACAGCCTAACACTAATACATCTTTACTCTTTTTGCGTTACACTAATACTACATCTTTTACTGATTCATGCTAGATTCTGGTATTAATGATGTACTTTATCCTTTTAATTACATGAAAATTCTTTTATAGGTATTTCAGAAAGCGTTCATGCTGTATACTGTTTAATTTTCAGATTTACGTCGATCTGTCTACATGCTATGGCAATGGTAGCTACTCTGAGTTGGAGACGTTCATCCAGTCAAACACAGAAAAATTTGAAACTGTGAGTATTTTTTCCTTCCTGTGCTGTCTATCAGAACTAGTATCACTCTGTTACAGGGATACCCAGAGCTGTGGGCTGCAGCTACTTCCTTGTTGGGAACTAATTGTATTATTTTTTCTGTCCATGCTAATATTATTCGTCAATAGTTTTTTCATGGTGAAGTACTATGTGTTGATTTTTTTTTTTGATTGTTGTCTTTCCTCCTTTCTTTCAGGATAACAACCTTGGACTCGTGAAGCAAGTGCTCTCCTCAATGTACAAGCGGAACATCCAGAGGCTGACCCAGACCTACCTAACTCTTTCACTTGAAGACATTGCCAGCTCTGTTCAACTCAACACCCCGAAAGAAGCTGAGATGCATGTACTTAGGATGGTAGGTGTTGTTTATTTGCAGTCTGGTGGTGTTTAGCATCTATGCAAAATAGAATCACACAGTTTTGACTGTTTTACAATTCAGATTGAAGATGGTGAGATACATGCAACGATAAACCAGAAGGATGGCATGGTCAGCTTTCATGAAGATCCTGAGCAATATAAGAGTAGTGAGATGGTGGAGCATATTGACTCTTCGATTCAAAGGTACGTTCATTGTATTTTCCACAATTATCTGTTAATTATAATCTGTCATACTTGAAGATTTCTGAAATTATCAGTGTCGTTGACCTCTATAGTCACTAATGGCCTGCCTTATGCATAGTTGACTTAGGATCAGTTGAGAATCTGACATATAGTTAATGCATTGCTTAATTTCTTTTGAGTAGGCGACTTACGTTACCGGAATTGCTATCATGTTTTTCTCGAGAATTCATTCATAGGCACATGCAGTCGTGGACAATGTTTTATCTAACCTATGAAAAAAAATTAAACATGGAGTGGTGTCTTTTTGTGACTGATTCAATGCTCTAACAAATATTCTCCAGGTTGATGGCTTTGTCCAAGAAGCTGACCTCAATTGATGAGAATATATCATGCGATCATGCGTTTTTGATGAAGGTTAGCCCAAACTTGCAGATATATTTTTCCTCTCGATTGTCACTTTGCTTTGTTGTTTTCTAACTATGAATCTGGCACAGAGTGGAAGGGAACGTGGAAGAGGATTCGACTACGACGACTTTGACTCAGTTCCGCACAAATATTTTTGAGACAAACTGTGTCTTAGGTGACCTAAAAGTACTGCCTGTCAAAGCCCTTTTCCTGAGGTCATTATCGGTTTGATCCGTATATTCCGCCACCAAAGTTCGAACCCTGTAAATGCTGGAATTAAAGGATGAGAGCTTTTGCCTTAAGTTAGTGACACTCGGAAGAATTTATCAAGCTAGTTATGATTTTGAGTACCTATTATTCTGCTGTGTGAACATTCTGGTTGTTTTAGCTGCTGCCTGCTGGTTTTGTTAGCTGCTGCATTTTTGTGGTGCTGTGTTATATGCTGCGTTTTTCTGGTGCTGTGTTAACCTGGTTACATATTGTGCGGCAAGGCTTACAGTAGTATTTCGTTGGGCAGAAATGGATTTTATCTTTGTCGTGACTGGCAGTTGGCTAATTTGGCTTGAAAGGTGTTTTGTGGTGTTTTGTGTAACGTAATACTGTATAACAGTGCGGTCGGAGAACAAAGACACAAAATCTGTCTTTTCACCCGTGGTACTGTTACGATATCCCTCCGCTCTTATGCTGAAACTGGAGATGAGCCTATGCGCATTAGAGATGCAACACTCCAAAATCACTGATGTTATAACCTTTACTCAGGCATATTGCAAAACAATGACACCAACACTTTTATTCAAGCTTGACATAAAAAAAGCTTTTGATTCAGTGAGATGGGTTTACTTGATGGACATGCTTCAACATTTGGGCTTCCCAAGTAAATTTTGTGATTGGGTTGTGCTCTCCTATCTACCTCATTCTCAAGAGTGATTCTCAATGGTATTGCTGGTGACCCAATAAAGCATGGTAGAGAGCTAAGATAAGAGGACCCATTATCGCCGCTTCTTTTCGTATTGGGCATCGATTCGCTACACCATATCCTAGCAAGGCCACTGACCAAGAGCATATTAAAAAGCTTTGGGGGAGAGCTCCCATGATTCACACGTCCCTTTACTCCGACAATGCCACTATTTTCATGGCTCCAATTAAGGATGACATCAACTTCTTAGCTTCCACCTTGCATCAGTTAGGTGACGTCACCGGGTTCGGAACAAATTACACAAAAAGTCAAGTGGCATCCATTAGGTGTGCGGGTCTTGACTTTGACAACACCCTCCAAGCTTTTTTTTTTGGCTTCTTGCACAAATTTTCCAATGAAGTACTTAGGCCTACTTTAACGGTCACAAGGCTAAAGAGAATCCACTTTCAACCTTTGGAGGATAAAGTGGCCGCCGAGCTTGTCCCGTGGCTTGGCAAGCACGTCACCATGGCCGGCCATGCAACCCTTGTGAAGTTGGTCCACACTAGCATTGCCATCTACTACATCGCTGTGATGAACATCCCGATAGAGGTCCTCATGAAGATTGATAGCATTGGAAGGACTTCTTTGGATAGCTTGTTACAAGGTTACTAGGGGAAATACAGAGTTAATTGGAAAATGATGTGTGAACCTAAATATTGTGGATGACTTGGGATCCTCAACCTCACAAAATTTGCCCCGCCTCTTTAAATGGGATGGTTATGGCATGAATGGAATGACGAAGCAAAGCCATGGGCCAGCCTAGGTACTCCTTGCACTCCTCAATACAATGATCTCTTTGCGGCGACTAGAAAAGTCATTATAGGGAATGGAAAGAAACCGCTCTTTGAGGAGGCTTCTTGGCTAGATGGAAGGATCAAAGCGGAAAAAAAATCACCGTCAACAAAGCAATGGAGGATAATTTTTGGGTCACACAAGTCAACATACAAGACGGTCTCTCCCTTGAATATATTGTACAATTTGCTAACCTTTGGGAAATGCTTCAAACAGTGTACTTGAACCCCAACACGCTGAATTCAGTTTCTTGGAAGCTCACAAATGATGGATGCTACTTGTCTAAGCTGGCCTACAACATACAATTTTCAAACAATTCGAAGCAAAAAGGCCATGGGTCCCTTACAATATTGATTTCATGGGAAATATGGAAGAAAAGAAACGCACACGTTTTAAGGAACACCGCCTCCACCTCCACCTCAAACATGCTTGTAACCAAAATAAAAGTGGAAGTGGAAATGTGGAGCTTAGCCGGGGCAAGGGCCTTGAGTAATGTAATGTCACCAGAGTAGACTTAGGTTTTGGGCTTGACCTCTCTTGGTGAAGTCGTGGTTTGTAAGAGCTCTAGAATTTCTCCTTAATTAATAAAATGCTAAATCTTTTAGCTTGTTAAAAAATACTTTCACAAAATACGGTATGGTGTAGAATTGCATCCTATTCGTTAATGCATCTTTGGTTTTCACGATTTTGAGAACATACGATAGGGATGGTATGCCAAGTTTTAGGGCTCCTTTGATTCAAAGGATTTGCATAGGAATTGTGTAGGATTTGGTTCCTATGGGAAAAATTCCTATACATGTTGTTTGATTCATAGGAACCTATCCTATAGGAAAAATTCCTATAGGAATCTTGTAGTGTAATTCCTATAGGAAAAAAGCATTAGCTCATACCTCATGAAAAAATTCCTTTGCTACAATCAAACAAACTTCATCTTCCTATAGGTTTCTAGTAGACATGCCATTCCAATCCTATACCTTTCCTATTCCTATGCTTTTCCTATCCTTTAAATCAAAGGAGCCCTTATTTTTTTGCGAAAATTCCGCCGATCTACTAGTAATCATCAATAACAGTACAACAGATCTAAAAGTAACAAGTACTCCCTCCGTTCTAATTAATCGACGTGGGGTCATGCCAAAAGTAAGCAACTGCTAGACATAGTGTGCGTCGATTAATTCAGACCAGAGGTAGTAGGTCTTTGGATCACCTAGTGATGACAATACACACTCACGCGAGCCGAAGACACGCTGCCATCCTTGCCCCTCCATCACCGGAGCCAAGCAACACTTGCCATAGTAGAGCTTGTTGTAGTAGATAAAAGGAAAGTCGTCGTGCTAAGGCCCCAAAGAACCAGCGCACCAGAGCAGCAACCGTCACCAAAGATGACAACCGTAGATCGAAAGAGACGAACCTGAAACAACACCAATGAACATGAAAAACGACCGGATCCCATGAGATCCACCGGACACCCAACTCCACGCGCCCTCCGCCGATACAAGGTGCACCACCGGAGAGAGGATAAGACATGGAGGACATCCTCGCCATCCCGAA
Source organism: Lolium rigidum (assembly GCF_022539505.1). Taxonomy (NCBI): domain Eukaryota; kingdom Viridiplantae; phylum Streptophyta; class Magnoliopsida; order Poales; family Poaceae; genus Lolium; species Lolium rigidum. The sequence goes on along the minus strand of NC_061508.1, from coordinate 222,842,995 downwards.
GAAGACACTAAAAACAACCTAACAAAGAACGAAAACCCTCCACCGGCGAGAGGCCGTGGTCCGCCACACCTCCAAGGCCCCAAGGCCACCGGAGGCGGAGCGGACCAGCGGCGTCGCCGGCGAGGGGATGAACCCTTTCGCCTCCTCTGGGACCATAGCTACTCCCTCCGTTCATTTTTAGCGGGATGGTATGCCAAGATGAATCCTATGAGAATAGAGAACACACGAATGTTGAATGTACAGTTTGGTTGCACCTTAGGAAGAGCACATTAATTTATCTGTAGGAATGTGTGCATTTAGAGTTGTCACGGAAACAAGGTTTTCCTATGAAATTACACACAAAATAGCACATAACGAAAATTCTGTTGTCCATAACCCTACAAACCAAGCAAGCTAGCAGTCCATCCGTTCCATAATTCTTCTTCATAAAATATGTCTAAATACATTCAAATTTGCAACAAAAAATATGAACACCAGTCAGCATAGAACTTTCTCTGAAGTCCATGTGAAATTTCATTGGTAGTGAGAATGAAATGCATGTTGGCTTTCTAGGCTAATAAGATGAACCTTAACGCACATGCGCACGAGGAAAAAACACAATTGTTGTCCGCTTCTCTGGCGACACTGAACACGACTAGAACTCCACGTCCCACGCTAGCATCTCGGAAACTTACATGCTAAGTTATTATTATACCGAAACAAGAGAAGATCGGTTTCCAAGAAGTTCAGATACCAGAGCTCCGAGGCAGCTTCGAAGAAGATTCAGAGATTCGAGTTCGGGGGCAATACATCTTGGTTCTTGCAATCGCAGTATATGTAGCGGCCAACTTTACCCAACAGCGGCGACACGATCAACCCGCCGATAGTTTTGCCGGAATCAAACCCGTCGGCAACCTCGCTAAACCCTCGCCCCCGCCTCCGATGGCGACCCTGGGGTGGCGGTTCGTCCTCGCCCTGATGCTCGCGGCCGTCCTCGCGGCGGTGTTCATCCCGCAGGCCGCGCTCGCCGCGTCCGGCGGCGTCATGGGCGGGCGCTCGTCGTCGTCCTCCTCCTCCTCGTCCTCTTCCAAATACCGCCGCTCGTCGTCTTGGGGCTCGGAAGGAAACTCGTACTACTCGTCGAGGACGACCTACGTGTCGGTCGGCACGCCGGCGCCTCCCAGCGTGGCCACGGCCGCCGGCGAGGGCCCGGGCGCGGTGTTCTGGATGGTGGCCATCGGTCTCGTTGCGCTGGTCGCCGTCGCGGCGTACCGCTGCCGCCCAAGGACGACCGTGGTCAAGCTCCAGGTACTCCCGATTCTCTTCAGCTCAGCAGCGATTTACGTTTCTCGTTATAATGGAGGTTGTCACAGTTTTAGACGAAAGGTGGTCACGATTTCATGATGATGCGTTTCATTGCGATTTCAGGTGGCCTTGCTGGGCTGGGCAAAACCGTTTCAGCAGGAGCTGAACGAGATTGCTGACAGAGTGCGGGCTTCCAACAAGCCTGCGTACAAGCTCATGTTGACCGGTAATGTGATTCTTCCTAAGCTCTTGGGGCTCTAGATACTTTGATGCATATGATTCCTCTGAAATTTGACTTGCATACATGCCCCTGTCGTGCAATTGCTTCAGTTAGTTTTGAAGGTGTGCGATGTGCAACTTCAGTAGAAAATAATGATGACATACTGGTGTCTTGCTCACCTGTTAACACGATTGCCTTTATGTAGTGTATTTTCTGTTCAAACTACTTCGGATTCTGTGTCAAGTTCACACTCTCACTGAAAACTAATGTCCAGTCGTTTTAACACGTATAAAAGTTAGCCTGGGCAACATACAGTTATCTCCGGTGTATAAAGTGAAGTTGACACTCTTGAACTGAATGCGGTTTTTGTGATGGTTTCTGCGGGCATAGATACTGTACTTGAAGCAGGGAGTTCACTATTGTACGTAGGCTGAAGTGCCAACACTTGAACTAAATGTGGTTTTTGCAGTAGCTTCTGTGGAAATTGATATATCACCTGAAGCAGGGAATTTACACTTGTACCTAGGCCATAGGTTGCAGACAAGTTGACAGATACTCCTATATAAGAGCATGCATATTTGTGTATGTTTGGAGACGAGTGGTTATCAGATATCATCATAATGAACAGAAACCAGCCTGCTTATTCGCATGACCCAATGAGACTGCAATAGTATTCATGTCGCACTGCGTTATTTATGCATACCGATTATCTGCAGTGTTGGTCATTTACCTCCATACTGATGGATATCAGATACTTCCTTTAAATACAGGCATATAACTTATTAGCATACTCCCTCCGTTCCATAATTCATGTTGTGGTTTTAGTTTAGTTCAATTTTTGAACTAAAACCATGGAAAGAATCATGGAACCGAAGGAATACAAAACTAGCCTGCTTATCTGCAAGACCAGACTATTGCAGTATCCAGTGGAATACTACGTTATCATATATACAATATCGGTTATCATGCACAATATTATCCATTTTCCCTAATGTTTTTTTTAACTTTTGGTACATGATGTACATCTTGTAGGGATATATGGCTGATATCAATTATTTGTCAGTACTGACTTGTTTATCTTGTTCTTGTGACTCATTATGCAGAGACCATATGTTCTTTGAACCGTCACAAGGATTGCTGCGTATTTTCAAGCTTATCAGTAAGAAACATATACGATATACATCTTGTGATACATAAATCTATATGGCTTGATGGTTCTTCTCCTTTAAGATGACTGCTAGGATTTTTGTATTCAGTACCTTTAGTTATAGTTGAACTCACCGAGTGTTGGATGTAATTTTGCTGTTTGTTATTTTAGGTTGATGTGAAAGATGGAACGGATTCTTGGGAGGAGCATTTCGATGAAATTTCTATTGAGGAGCGGAGCAAGTTTGACGAAGAAACACTCTACAGCTTGGAGGGAATTAAGAGGACGAAAGAGTACTCCAAAAAGCAAGATGGCTCCAGAAACGAATATATAGTGGTATGTGAACTTCGCGCACAATAAAATGTTTCCACAAAAATGGCCGTGTAATGCTTCCTTGTCGATGCATGCTATCTCTTGACTGAGACAAGTAGGCGAACACAATTGTTTTAATGATTTCAAAGTTTTTATTGTTGCATATTGACTATCTGTGACGACTTCCGATTCCTACAGGTAACCATCGTAGTTGCTGCTAATGGAGCCCTGGAGTTCCCAAAGATCACAAGACCCGCAGATCTGGAAGCAGTAGTGAAAAAACTCAACTCTATACGCGCAGGAGATATTTGGGTATGGAGAATATTTCCTATCATTTTTCTCAACTGCTTTCAGATGTTTAACTGAGGACAAAGGAACAACAATGTTTCCCATGTCATTTTCTTCTAACATTGCTGATATGAATTTCCTACTTGTGGCTGCTGTCTCAGGGCATTCATGTTTTATGGACTCCCCAAGAGGAAAACGACGTACTTACTGAAGAGAAGCTTCTAGCAGATTATCCTCATCTGAGGCCCCATTATGATGACTAGGACGGCGCTCTTTTCATATTCTTAGATGCCATAGTATATACGATCTATTTAGGAAAAAACGTTGTATGGTAGGCTGGTACTCACGGTCACTTTGTCTTCAAACAAAATCATTTGGAATTGAGGCTGCCAATTTCCATTCGTGTGCAGTATGGTGTAGCTCAAACTTTAGTTTATCTGGGCAATGTGTACAAATTAGGTTCGTGACTGATCTTTTATGTTCCTGCCCATGAACTCTTACTGATTATTCAAAATTCTTTTTATAGAGGCTACATCATGTTACAAAGTCTGCATACACTCTGTGCAATGTGCCTTCCTAATTCAAATTACTTGTCAATTTAGTACATGCTGTAAGTAATTGATATATGTGCAATTTGTTATAATAAAATACATCACCCTTAAAAGCCAACTTTTAAACACCACTAGCAAACGCAACTGAAAGCCCAAACTAACGAAAAGAGCTAATACAATCTAGTATACACTTCACAACACCTCCAACAAACACTCGGACATGAACCATACCTTTTCATTCTATTCCAACGTTTCATAGCAGTTCAATTCGAGTCTAGGTAACTATGCACTAATAGAGCTAAATAAACAATTCGCCAATGTGCATATTAGATTATTAGCCCTGCTTGAATAGCTATTACTGTATTTCAAACATCTTGATCGCTTTGGTATGCTCACCATGAAGTGGATGTGGGAAATGGCTCGTAACTAAATGCATGCCGAAAACGTAAAATAGAAAAAGAGCCCAACCAATTGACGTAGCCTGAGCTGCTACGATGCTCAACACGACTTGTTGGCAACCAATCTACTTTCACAACCTAACTTTTAGGTCGCATAACCTCCTTATACAAAGACAAGTAAGTGGCGGCGCCAGGTTCTAGTTGCTAGGTATTCATTGTATAATTTTTTTTGTCTCAACGCAGTATATGAACTACTGTATTTTTGTATTTTCTGTGCGTTGCCGTCGCCTCGGCCGTCGCTTGTAGCCTGCTCCGCCTTCGCGGGCCGCTGCTCTGCTCCCCGACGGTCGCCGCCATAATAACCTGCTCCGCTGAGGCGCTGACCGCTGCTCCGCTTGCTGCCGGTCGCGCCGCAATCGCTAGGGCTGTCGTGCCGCCTTCCGATGGATGTGTGTGTGACTGTGCGACGCCACGAGTGCTTCTGGTCGAGCTAGGTGGATAGCACCCTTCAGTACACCGAACATGACTTCATGCTCGTGCAAGCAAACTACTAGTACTATATCCATCTGATCTGTGTCATGCGAAGCTAGTTAGTATTGGATCAGATGAGAACATGTAGTACGGAGGAGTATAAATTTTGTTTTACCCAGAATCTTGGGTATTCCCTCAAAAAAAAGAATCTTGGGTATTGACCTGAATACATGTGCATACTCCCAGCGCCAGCGCCGCCATTGAGACAAGTTCCTCGGATGCAGCCAAAATCTACGAGCAACCAAACGACCCCTATAGCTGATGCCTGCTGGTGGTCAAACCAAGGATTATTACAACATTTCTGATTTGTCTCTGATTTATTTATTCATTTTTGGCAACCTCCTGCAACCGGACACGACATCCCACCTTGTTCAACGCACCGGGACGTTGAGCGGCTTCCCCACGGAGAACCCACCGTCCACCATGAGATTATGCCCAGTGATGTACCTTGCGTCGTGGGAAGCGAGAAACACGGCCGCCCTCGCCACATCCTCTGCGCGCAACACCACGCCACCACCCATCTCGTTGAAGTCCTCCTCGAACACCCGTCTGATCACCTCCTCGTCGTCGGTGTCAGTGCCCACTGGCGGAAGCCCCAACATTTCCCTCACGCCCCGCTTAGCCATGGATGTGGCGATGCCGTACGGTGAGATGGCGTTCACCCTGACACCACGCGCCGCTAGCTCCACCGCAGCCGACCGCACCATGCCGATGACGGCCGTCTTGGAGACGCTGTATGCGTGGGGGGCTGACCCGCCCAGCACGCCCGCTGTGCTGGCCGTGCACAAGATGCACCCCTGGCTGCGTGGGACCATGGCCCGTGCCGCGTGCTTGATGCCGGCGGCCACACCCCGGAGGTTGACGGCCATGACGCGGTCGAAGTCGGCCAGGTCCATGGACTCGATGGGGCTGGTGCCGCCAATGATGCCTGCGTTGTTGAACATGACGTCGAGGCGGCCGTGGCGCGCGAGGGCGAGTTCCACGGCGGCCGCCACCTGCGCCTCGTTGGTCACGTCGCAGCGGGCGTATAAGGCCGTGTCCGATCCACCAAGCTCTTCCGCCACAGCATGTCCGAGATCGTCCTGGATGTCGGCGATGACGACCTTGGCGCCGTTTTTGACGAACTCCGCAGCGGTCGCCTTCCCAATGCCGCTAGCCGCGCCGGTGATGACGGCCACCTTCCCAGCCAATCTGCCAGAGCCTGAGGACGCGGAGAGGAGCCGAGCCGAGCCTGACCTTGCCCTTCCTGCGGCTCCACTCTTAGCTGCGCTACACTCACAGGAGCAACCCAGCTGCAGAACATCAATGACAACCGATTTTCCCTAGCTAAGAAATCAGACAAAACCCAATCTAAATCGTACCTGAGGAGGTGTATTGCTCGGAACATCATCCTTGATGAGGTAGAACGTATCGAGAGCTCGTGATAGCCTGCTTCGTTTCTGACCAAACATTTGGTAGGCGAACCCAGATTTAAGGAGGGCTCAAATCTCTACTACTTAAAAAGAACGAACGTGTTCCCCCTTCTCCCCTACTTTCGTCGTCCTTTTGGTCGTCCGTCCCACCAAAACAAGGAAAGTCAATATCAATCAGGTGGGACAGACAAGGAAATCAATCAATCTCTACTACTTATTCCTATTCCCTATTTTCCCAGAATATCAACTCGGGCATTTAATCAGCCTGAGCCAGTTTAGGAATCACCAGCCCAGGAATCACGCTATGGTAATCTTCACATTAATGGAATATCACCTTCCCACAAATCTATCTACACTGCTACTTAAAAAGAACAAACACTCACCAATCTACACTACTTAAACAAACACTCACCAATCTACACTACTTAAAATCTACACTACTTAAAAAGGAGGAAGATGTTCCTTATTCTGCCAACCGGAACACTACGTCAAGATTTTGGTCGTCATTTGGGATCCCCACCACGCCAACTTGGACCATAATGGGCCAGTCAGGCAAAGCAGGACATATATGGAAGCACATATCAGGAAGTTAATCTACACTAATTAAAAAGGAGGAAGATGTTCCTTATTCTGCCAACCGGAACACTACGTCAAGATTTTGGTCGTCATTTGGGATCCCCACCACGCCAACTTGGACCATAATGGGCCAGTAGTATCAGGCAAAGCAGGACATATATGGAAGCACATATCAGGCAGTTAATCTCCACATACAGTAATCGGGAGCAATCACGCTCCAGTAATCGGGAGCAGTTAATCACGCTCCAGTAATCGGGAGCAGTATCTAATTTGGAAGCAATCATGCTCAAGGTATATTTGGGAGTAATCGGGCCAGTAATTACGCTGGAGGCATATTTGGAAGTAATCTCCACATATATGGAAGGACGTGAATTGCTTCTTGGGTGCAATCATAAAAGCTTCAGAATTTTGCCATCTTCAACCTACAGACTACTATACCAATGCAACTAAGCCTCGGATGCGCCTGCTCGAAGAGGATATAATGGCATCAAGGTCGTACCCCCGCTTCGCCTCGAATCCCCCCTTGTAACTTCTTCTTTTCTGATACTGCATCAAAGCTTCCACTTGTTAGTTTCACTGATATACATGTTCCTCTCATTTCTCAGGCATGTAGCTTCAGATGGGAGTTCTTATTTACCGTGCCATACTAGCTGACAGAAATGTGAGTCCTCTGAATAATTACACTCTTGGTACTTATCTCACCTGAACCTAAACTGTTGGTACTTATTTTAGTTCCTCACATGAACATGACATGACACTCTCCATTGTCCCTTGTGATGAACATGACGCTCTGTCAACAAAGTTAGGACATAATCTCTGTCAAGATTTTTAGTTAGCCGGTAGATTTAGTTAGGCAGAGAAGTACATTATAGTTAGCCAGTAGATTTAGTTGGACATAGGGATTGAGTATAGAGAATGTGCACAGGGACACTGTTATCTCTGTCAACATAAAATCATGTGGGGGAGCATTTACCTTTTCTGATTTGCTATTTTGCTTCAGCTCTTTCCATACCTGAATATAGCAGCAAGGATTCCCTACACCCTGATAAATAGTTTCATCACAATTAGTTGCAAATTCACCATCTAACACTTGAATTCTTTGAACAACGCTGAACACACACGCCCCTAAGGTTAACATTGGAAAAGAATTACCATTCAAGTAAATGAGTGGAATTGTATATATCAATCAGACCAACCATTTTCTTCTTGGGTTAAGATCATCCTAAGTAATGGGGAGTGGAGAGCCATAGTTTGAGACTGCATTGCAGCCACAATGTTATGGCATGACCAAATCTTTGTAGGATATGATGTATCTAGCAAACCTGCACAAGTGGTAAAAATCTAATTATATCCCTTGTCCAATAGCATCTATCTCATTGCCAATACACAACCTCAATAAACAAAGCATGGATACATCTTATGTGCTTGAAACAAGCCACTGAGTGTATGTACTCCGAGAGAGAAAAATCCTCTATCAGCACTGAACATCCCTTTTCAGAATAAGTATACCCCTTCTCAAATAGTATCTAACTCAAATCCTCAGACAACAGAAGAGTAGGAAAAATAAAAGGTCTGGCAATGCTGGGAGGTTGGTGGGGAATATATAGTTATGCAAAATGCTTAAGGCATTTAACAGTCCATTCAACCAACATTAAAAATGAGTGATGCACCTATCCTATACTACTGCACCGGTGAGTTTTCTTAAATCTTCTTGACAGATCCATGTCCAGAAAGAAATACATGACTTCACAGTATACAACTAAAAGATGAACTTGTTCAAACGTTTAAATGGAGATAAAATGATCATTTTGTGGAAAATTTAAAATAACTACCTAGCCATACAGCCATCGGCTACAAAAATCCTAAAAGAACAAAATAAGTATAGATAATGAAATTAAAGTTCGAACTGTCAGTCTATGATCAGCATCATCAGCAAGACTCAATACAATTCTCGCACCCCGCAGTCGTCACGCCTTCAATCGCGCGGCTTCAAATCCATATCGAAAGAAAAACCGCAGTCAAATGCGATCAAGGCACCTCTAAATCCAGATCCTATACTTCGCCCAGCAGGAGCAGGCCACACTGCCACACATGTGTCGCTGCGCCGCCTGGCCGCCCGAATCCACTGGTACACTGCAGGTACACGCCATGTTCACATGATCGTGTCGCTGCTACGGCACCACCCAGACGCCGCGATTCGATCATCAGTAAATTAATCACTACGTAGGAACTATTGCTTGGTTCCCATGTCTAAAATTAGTCAAATCGCTTGATATATCAGGTCTGTGTGTACGTTCTGCTGAAGACATGAGCAACTAAATAATAGTTAGGCTTCAACCTGACTGTAAGAAGTTTGAACTAATGTTTGGTTGCTATGTCTAAAATTCTAATCATGGATAATCATTTTCCTCATATATCTCTTTTATTATAGCAACGTTGCCAGAAATGGATAAATGATCTACCGTGGCTTACTCAGCGACCTGTCTGTGAGGACCATTTAAAAGTTCTGTGAGATGGGAAAAATAATGCTTCGATGTTATCATTTATATTTGATCGCATAAACTAAGCAATATAGGAACACATGACATTCAGCTTGGATAGCTGAACCTTGCTATTTTGACAGGGGAAAAATGGAAAGCGGTAGCATATGGGAATCAAACATATCATTTCAAGACGAGCTGCGGATCGGCGAGTTATACTTGTTCAGGGGCTGCTGGTTTTCGAAGAATAGGATATTCACAGGTTACACGACCAGTTCACAATCTATACTGCAAGTTATAATAAATGCAGTTTAATTGTAAAGTTGTGCGCTTCTGCAAGAGGTGTTGGGGCCCCGGGCAGTGAAATGGCCCCAAGAGGGCGTGCTCGATTTAGCCCCAAAAGCATCTGGCTTGCCTCCTGTCAGAAAGTAGGGAGTATGAGTTAAGAAATACTCAGTATATAAGCAAACTGAACCTAAATACATTCCTAATGAAAAAATCTAAATATCATCAGTATATCCCAAATAGCATTAGGGTGAAAAATACAGATACCTGAATACTAAATCGCACACAACACATAGGCGCATAATTTGGACAAATTCAGAGATGGATATCCTATTGGCCAAACTCAGTTGTCTCAGTGGCCATTGACATGAGACATAGTTAAACTCCATAGCCTCTGATCTTGTGAAATAACCAACAGTATGTTTGATTAGGAACTTGCGAAATACACATAATTTGCTTCAATACTTTTTCTTAAATAGAAAACAGGTTTTGAACACAGGCAGGAACAGACATATAATTTGCGATCAATCATCACCGATTAAAATCATTAGAAGTGACTACTAAAAAATCATTACAAGAGCTACATATAGGAATGTTTCTCCAACTGAATCAATTATTATACTAGAAAGGTCATGGCTATCTGACAGATTTTTTTTCGAGAATACACCTGGAAGGTGCATCAAATTTTATACGGGAGTGTGAGTCCTGTTGGGAAACAACCAACTGAATTCTTCGCAATGTTCATCAGGCTCCTCAAGATTCATGCAGACCTTCGCCTAGGGCTTAAAATGACAAATGTGTGGAGAGCATGCTAATATTAATGTCTAACTCCTCAAGTTGTAGCTGTAAGAAGACATTTTCCACGGAAATATTATCATCATTCCTCGGAAATAAGAAAAGACCAATGGAGAAAAATGAAAAATAAGCAAGATTGTTGTTCTTTCAGAGCGCACCCTATGTTCTGATGATCATGCTAGCGCAACACTTTAGAACCGAAAAAATACAAGAGAAGCACCTGAAGATGTAAAGGATCATTCAAAGTTCAGTAATATTTGGACACATTTTACGTCTGAACCTATCCAAATGGGGATTTCGAATTCCTCACCGTCGACGAAGTATGCCAATCAGGGGTACCCATCGGTGGTCGCAGCGGCGCTCCTTATTGCAGGAGCGTGGGCGGACCAGCGTCGCTCCTTGTTGCCGACGAACCCGTGGGACGGCAGCACCCCAATCCCTCCGCGCCGAGCTCGAGGATGCTCAGGTCGGCGCCAGCGGGCTGGGATGGCACAGAGTAGGAGTTCCCGGGCCAGAACGGCGCCCACTCGGGCCATGGCCCGAAGATTGCCTCCTCTATCTCCAGGCAAAGTGGCGAGGGGATAGACCATCCACTCTGGAAGCAGCAGCGGAGCCCTCCATGGCGCGTGCGGTGATAGATGCCTAGGTTCCAGTGGAGACGAGTTCCACGCCAACACCTCCGTCGGCGGGGTGGCAGGGGGAGGGGCGGTCATCGCTGCATCGGTCGGTAGGTTGGGAAGTGAGCGATTTCCATGGGAAAAGCCGAGAGGCAGGGGATGAGGAGGTCTTCGCCGCACCAGCGAAGGGAGGGGATGGTATTCTTGCCGGCGGCGGGGAGGCCTGGAAGGTCTGTGCTTGCCGTGCCACCGTGAGTGACAGTGAAGAGAGAAGCTTGAGAATGGGGAACGATGAAGTGGGTGTGTTCTTGGGGTTATCTTACGGATTTCCCAAAAAAACATTATGGTACATACAATTTCAAAATTTTAGAATCTATTTGCCTTTAAATTTTAATTTCAAAATGCTACGGTTTTATTGATAATAGTATCCAATTGAGCACTAATCTGGATATCAAAATTCTATAATCACGAACTCCTTCCGTACCGGTTTATTAGGCCGAGACGGAGTTTCAGAAAAATGTTTGACTATAAATTTAGTTAGCAAAATATGAACTACATGTCATAGAAATTATACATTAGATTCACATTTAAAAGTTGTTTCTAATGTTATAATTCTGTGACATATAATTTATAGTAGTATTTTGTTGAACAAATTTATGGTGAAACTCTTTTCTTTGATTACGTTTCAGCCTAATAAATCGATACAAAGGGAGTAGGTCATCTTGTGCTTTGTGGGTGTCAAAAGTCCATTTGATTTATGAGATTACAATTAAAAATGATGATTATTTAGGTTTGTCGGTCTCTATTAACTTCCTATACATAGTATTTAGATGGTCATTTTTCTTTAAGGGAAGGGGGATTTTTTTGGCGCGTCCACTATTTTTTCTTCTATACAAAACAGATCAACAATTGTTTTAATTAACTGAAATTTTTATGATATTTTAAATTTACATTACATAATAGACTCCATAGTGGAGGAGGTCATATTAAATTTTTGGTTATCGCAAGATCAAGAACTTTTGACTAAATTAGACTAATCTATTTCCAACGCACCCTTTTGATGAAAAGTTTGTACAATGATTTTTTATGGAAATAAAAATCATAGCACCAAAATTTCAAGGATGGTGGGAGAGCTACATCAGTTGTTATAAGCAAGGTTGTGTGTCAGGAAGACACAAAGCTAGGTAAATAAGTGAATACGTTGGTCAATTGGGGAGAGACGAAGAGCAGCATACATGGTGAGGTATGGAGTAGCGAGGGAAATGAGGCAGCAGACAACACTTGACTAGAGGAGATGGTATGTCAATACCAAATAGGTTCTTGAAAATTGATTAGCTCAACGTATCACACTTTGGAAAAAGAAATAGAAATTAATTCTCGTAGATAATTTCCCGCACTGTTAATTACTCAGCAGCAAGACATGGCCATCTCGTGTACACATGAATTTTTATGTGTATTATGTTTAAATGCACGATAAAAAATCTTTAGGAGCCGTGGCCACATCTAACAAACACACTTATCAGCCAACCTGACATTTGCTTGTACTGTTGTCTCACGTAGTTTTTTGCCGGATCAACGATTGATTGTAAATTATTACTTCGATTTTTCTCTACCTTTTTTATACAGATATGCAGTATACATGGTTCAAAAAAAGGGGACGCAGTTGAACACCATCAAAAAGATGAACCGAGACATCGTCAAGAAGATGGTTGCATTGCATTCTGGAATTATAATTCAAGAGATAAGTGTCTTCTCTTTTTATGTATGCTTGTTTTGTTTAAAGAAAAACGGATGCGCATATTCTCTGTCTTATAGTGTAGTCACCTCACTGTTCTGTTATCAAACATTTTCTTCCATGACTACTATGATACAATATGTGTATAATGACCAAATCTTATTAGGCATGTTGTTCCATCTTCTTTCATATTTTGCAATCGATCAATATATTGTAACTTATTGGTGTAACCTATGATATGTAATGATTATCAGATGTAAATTATTGAGTCACTGATTCTCTCAAGCATTTAAGAAGCTGATAAAGAAAGTAATGAAATTGAAGAGATGCGGCAACCAAGTGATAGGTTTTTTATTATAGGATGAAGAAAGAAGAGGAATTTTCGACTTCCTGCAGTGTAGTGGTGTGGAAAGACATGTGCGCAATGAACCAGGGAGAGAGAGAATCAAGTGGGTGGATGATCCTGTGTTGGGCATTCATTGCAAGCCAAACATGAAGCTTGGAAGTATAGGTTTGGGAGGCTAAATTAAGGATCTAGCCGTTAAATAGATCATGTGTTGTTAGTGTTGCTTTTTAATTGATAGATTTGTGCAAGGAATGAGATTTATGTGACTACTTGGTCGAAAAATATAACAATATTTTTGTTTTATCGCTGGATTTCCAGTTTCTTGCATTTTTTATGAACATGTGTGCCTACAATGAGTCAGTGATTAGAGTTGAACCATAGTGTGAATAAAGATGAGTCCATTGAAGTTCTTTGCTAGAAGGAATGTGTATTCTGTAAGAAAATATGTATCCCTTATATATGTGCATTTAGAAATGAAATTTGCATTCCGTGGCAACGCACGGGCATTTGTACTAGTCATCTATACTTTGCGTTTTGAAAGCATCTCGAGCATCCAATCTTACACTAATGGATCAGATCTCCCGCTACCAAATTGATCCGAAATCAATTACAATCAAAGTAATTAATACACAATATCTATGTATTAATAACTTTCATTGTTTGGTCCGCAATTAATTAGAGTAATTAATACACAATATCTGTGTATTTTTCGATAAAGGGAATATATCAATATCTGTGTATTAATACTTTGATTGTTTGGTTCGAAATCAATCACAATAAAGTAATTAATACACAATATTCGTGTATTAATACACAATATCAGTGTATTAATACACAATATTAGTGTATTAATTACTTTGATTGTCGAAATAAATTAAACATAAGGCTCGAAAGCCCGACTTTGAATTAACAAAGCCATCAACCGGCCAGGCGTACAATGGTAGCAACAACAGATAAGAAAAAACAGCGAAATGTTAGGGTTACCAGCTTACGATACACCAAAAGAAGCAACAAAAAAGAAGAGAAACAAGCTACAAAACACTAGCTAACTAGGCAGAGAGTTTGATTCCGTCAATGGAAGTGTTGTCTTCTGTTGCAAGGGCACGGCGCCGAGAACTGCCCGAACTAACAGATCTCCCATGCTTAAGCAAAGCGCACTCATGACCGTCAGAGCGTGGTTATCTTCCTGTCTCGAGATACTAAAGGGGGAGGGCTTGATAGAGATGCCTGCAAGGAGGAGAGCGGCGCCCAAGGGCGTCGCCGTCACCTGCATCGTCCGAGGCCTTCCCGGGCTTTCGCCCTAGCCCAACACCACCCCTCAAGACGCAGCCTTGACACTTACCCTACGACACATTGCTCCCACGGCGTAAGGAAGAAGCCACCGGTATCGCATGCGGCATGACGCCGGCCTAGGAAACCACCCCTGGGTATCTAGGAGGCCGCCCAAACTAGACCAAACACCGTGTATATGTAGCCACGGAGACAATGACGGTGACAAGCACAAAGAAGGTGAAGAGGGTGTGCCTAAAGCCAAAGAAGAGAACTTTGCGCCATCGGAGAAGCGCGCAAGTTAAGCCTGGCGGCGTGATCCAACTACGAAAAAGGAGGGACATTTGGTGACGCCTCCAAGAAGGGACACGGCGTCGAGGACGTCGTCGTCACCCGCAACGGCCAAGGCCTTGCACAGCTTTCGCCGATGTCCCCCCAGAAGCTGAGGCCAGCCACCACCACGAGACCGCAGAGTGGGAAACAGAGCCGACACCGCCGACAACACTACAACTAGTATTGCCAGCCCAGGGGATGCAATGACCTATACCCCGGGTCAACTACGCCAAGCTCAACGCCAACACCAGCCGCGCACCGCCAAAATCGCCGCAGCAACCATAGCATGTACAACCCGTCCATGCCGCCTCGGAGCAGCCCCTGCCGTCCATGGCGAAGCACAACGCCCTGCCAAGCATATGGCGAGGCGGCGACAAGAGCCGGATGCTACCACCGCCAACACAGCATCGCCCGCGAGCGACCGCGGCTGGCAACCAGCGAGCATCAGCAAGCGCCACCCACCCCTGGAGCAGCATCGCACCACTGCCCGGATCCCCTGCCCCGGCAGCCAAGACACAGCCCCAACTGTGCCTGAGGCGACACGGACCCAACCGTGCCGCCAGCCTGACTCCACCAACGCAGGGACCAACAGCCTAAGCCAGAAGCTTGTCCCGAGCAAATCCAGGCCCGACACCCACCACCACGACGGGAGGGCGGCACCAGATCTGTAGGGGTCGGCGGCTCGATTCTGGTCAGAGACGATGTCGGGGCCCGTCACCACGACGGGGAGGCGCCGGAGCTGCACCGGGAGCCCGCAGCAGGCCTGGGCCACCGGAGACGATGCGGAGGAGCGGCGAGGGGCCCAGCGCTGCGCTGACCTCCATCCCGCAGCGAGGAGGGCCACGAGACCACATCCCCACCGCCCCCATCACGGGCGCAACACGGCCTTTGCCGGCGGCGGCCTCCGGGGCGACGAGGCGGGGAGGAAGGGGAGGGGGTGGCGGTGCCGGGGGCTAGGGTTCGCCCCTGCGTCGCTCGGAGGGGACGACGCGAGGGAGCCCCGAATCGTCATTGTCGAAATAAATCACAATCAAAGTAATTAATACACATGATTGATTTTGGACCAATTTGTTAGTAGTATGATTCAGGAGATCTGATTCATTGGTGTAAAATTGGATGCTTCACATGCTTTCAAAATACGAAGTGTAAAGTGCAAAGTGACGTACCAACTTCAATAAAATAGTATAGATTCAGGAGATCTGATCCATTGATGTAAGATTAGATGCTCCATATGTTTCAAAATACAAAGTGCAAAGTGCAAAGTGACGTACCACCTCTAATATAATATAGTATAGATACTGGAATCTTGTATATTCTCACTGGGATGGGCAGATGGATAGTGCCCTGATATTAACATTGATGGAACTGTCCAGAGACCAAATGCAAATTCGAATGATGATGTTCGTATTGTAGGATTAGTTCGAAATAATTTCAATTTTAGGATAGTTTCCCTGGTGACTCGCCCACATAAATTACAAGCTAATGTAATAGCAGTGGGTTCACGTTGATGATAGAATCGCCTCATCTTCGTGGAGGTGACATTGCGTCCTTGGCATCACCTGGATAGAAATAATACACATAAGATTTCAATTATTAGCAGACTTAGGGACTGTATGAAGACTTGAAGAGAGCTCATGTGTGCACAATCTGCGATACAGATTTAAAATGCATGAATGCAAACGTACCAAGTTCCACCTTGCTTCATGTTGACTTCGGGCGCTTCGTAGGACATCCAATGGCATAGTCCATCAGTAGACCTGGTGACCTTAGTTCACACAAGCCTTCCCTTGAATGCATGACTTCGGCTTGGCACTCTGCAATGATTAGATTTTTCAGTGCGGTCCCAATAGCACATTATATTGGTTTAGAATTTCGACCATATATAGATTGGAAAGGAAATAGCATAATACTACATTGAATCACAAATTAAAGAGAATCGGGCTTCAGGCTTCAGCGAACGTGGGGGAGATGCAGGATGACGCCTCCAGGGTCGATGTAGGAGTATTCCATGTGCCAAGAAGCGCCTTCTTCTTGGTATTTGGAGGAGATGGGCAGGAATCTTGGCGAGGACGAGCTTCATTCAGCCACCTATGATCCTGAAGTTCGTCGATAGCTCCTTCAACGCATGCCCGCAGAAGCGGTCGACGAGGGGAAGCATTGGGTCCTTGAAAATGATCTTCCATCTTCTGATCGAGAGTAGGATCATTCGAAGGATCTGATGCAAATTAAGCCAAGGTTATCCATTAAAGATCATCTCATTACGAAATTTCCAAATTCACCAAAGAGTGGCAGCACGAGACGAGTATAGAAGTGGGTGCTTTTTGTTTGCAACCGAGAATCTAGCAATGGACAGATAATCCTGTCCAATTTGAATGTTGAAAAAGCTAGAGTTGAATTGCCAAATTTTCTTAGCCACAATGCACTTTAAAAAAAGGTGATCAATGCTTTCATCCTCCGAGCAGAAGATGCAACACACATACTTATTCATTTTCCTTTTTAGCAGGTTATCTCTAGTCATTAGTTTATTGCGAGATAAAAGCCATAGGAAAATATGAACTCTAGGAGGTATAACCAGGTCCCAAACAGCATGTATATGAATGGGTATAACACCTCCAAAATTTATAATTGCATATAGAGAGCTAGTTGAATATATACCGGATGACTCATATTGCCATATTAAAGAGTCACAATCATTTGTATAAGTGATGTAAGAAATAATCTCTTCTAATTCTTGCCATTGTTGCATAAGGGCAGGAGGGAAGTTTCTACTAAAGGAGAGCATGAGAGTAGAACCATCCCAGATATGGGCAATGATTTTTTTTTGTTCATTGCAAACTACAAAGAGTTCAAAATACTGAACAGCTAGTGGGGAGGTGCCAAACCAAGTGTCTTCCCAAAATCTAATTTTGGTCTCATCACCCACTTTCTATCTATACCCAAATTTGACACTTTCTGCAGCCCACATCACACCCTTCCAGAATTGGGAGACCCCTGATGTAGAGCTGCATAAAATGTTGGGGTTGTGTGTATTATACTTAGCATCTACTATAGTTTTTCAGAGCTTCTCATCATCCATAAAATATCATTTTATCCAGGAACCAGAAGGCAAAGGTTGACATTGGCTAGGTCTGGGATTTACCTTGACCACCAAATTAAAATCCTTATTTTTACAAACTAACTTCCAATTTGCTAGATGGAGTTTCCTGTACCCTTTAAAATCATTCCACAAGCAGTTGGCCATCTGAGTGTTAATGAGGTTCAGAGCCCACACACATTAACATCATTGGTTGTGCTTTAGGAAAATTCCCCATCAAATATTTAGGTATTCCATTGCATTACAATAAACTCAAAAGGGAAGATATCCAACCTCTCATAGACCAAATTCTGAAGAGAATTGCTAAATGGAGAGGTAAATTACTTTCTTATGCTACTAGATTGACTTTCATAAAAGCTTGTCTTGCTAGCATCCCTGTCTATCTGCTTTCCTTTTTCAAATGGAGGAGGTTCGTAGTCAAATGTGTGTCCTACTTACGTGCATTTCTTTGCTTGAGTGTCCTAGTGGACGTGGCGTCGACACAATGGCAATGGAGTAAGTGACTCTGGCCTTCACCCCATCCTAATGATGTGGTCCTGTTGATCTGGAGAACCAAATAACGGTAGCCGACAAGCTTAGTGCATGGCCAGCCAATGTTCGAACGATGCTGTGTTTGTCTTGTCTCTTGGGGCGGGCTTTAGTTGAAGTCTACTTTTTTTGAACTTTTAATTTTTTTGAACTTTCTTTAGTTGAAGTCTTACCATGAGTGTAGTAGAGTTTGTGTTGTAGTTGTTAGTTGTTTTCATTGTTTTGTAATGTAGGGCGTTTGATTGTTCATTGGACATGAATCAGATCTAAAATACCTTTGGGTGATCGATATTTGTTGTTCCAAATTGAATCCCAGACGACTTCTTCTATCCATATATTCGGTGTCCTGGTTGGTCTTTTTTTTTGTTCCAAATTGAAGTTCAAGTTGCTCTATTTAACACATCACTTTTTTGAGGGAACTAGGACAAAGCCCGTGCTTCGTTACGGAGAAAATGCGAAAACATCCTTGACAAAGTCCATGCTTCGTTACGGAGAAAATACGAAAACATCCTCCTACAGGGGCATGTTGTTGACATGATCACAACGCGGCAGTTGTGCGCCGACAAACCGTCACTTCCATTAGCACTTGCTTGATAGTCTCCTAGGAAGCTCACAACTTAGATCGATAATACAACCAGGTTCCTATTTGTGCACGCAGATGTTACCTCTGATCACTTATGTTAGATAGCTCCCCGTTTATAATCTATCATGCGCCATGGTTTAGAATATGTGTATATTTCTTTAAAAGTAGAAGTACAGTTTTAAAATATTTTAAAAACTGAGAGCACTGGTGCTCATGTGCACCCAATTGGCTTCGACTAATTTGTTTAGATTATCAACAGCTCAATTTAAATAAAAAAGAGTAGTAACAAATAGCTGGTTTCGGTTTCAATCATTCCTTCTTTCGAGCTTGTGACTTTGATTCTAACTTCTTTTCATTATCTATATTTGACATATTTATATTTTATCAATTTCTTGTAATTACCAAATCAACATAGTAATTACTTCCATTTTTTGAGCAATAATATAACTATCATTATATCACCTAATATCCATATATTGAAAATGCAAAAGAAATATGTCACCAATATTGCAGGTTTATTATTTTACAATTTGCACTAAACATTTTAGAATTAATGAAATTATTTTCTTGTACAAAAATGTTTGATGAAATCACGAAAATAATCTGCAGCAATACACGTCGATCTGGACGCTGATACACATCGCGAGAAGCTCCAAAAAATAATCATGAGCATATGAAGCAGGTAGAGAATGATTTTCACAATTACGAGCAGGCCAAGGGACCAGTTCCCAGAGCATGCGAGACCCACGCAACCCCCAACCCCTGTCGCTCTCCTCTTTCGCTAGCGCGCAATTTCCTAGCCTCCCTCTCTCTCTCTCATGGCGCCTGTGCCGCTCCCGGCCGGCGCTCGCCAAACCACCCCGCAAGCGCCCAATTTCCTCGCCTACCCCTCTCTCGCATGGCGCCTGTACCGCTCCCGGTGGGCGCTCGCCGGCGGCGACCCCGTCTCTGCTTGGCCTCCTTACACAGATGTCTGAATCGAGACAATTTCGGGGCAATTTCGGAATAGCTCTGACATCCCTTGGGGGAGGCATTTTCTTTCCATCTCTCGCAGTCCTTCATCCGCTTCTCTCGAATCTTTTGTGAGGAGGCTTGTTGATTACATAAAACTTGGGCTATATAAACCGGCCAAACTCGTTGCGGTGGAGCGAGGTGGGACTATCAGGCACAAAACATTCATGTGAGGTTGCTAATCTACTGCAGCTTTTGGACGAACGGAGGCCCAGCAACGCAACTACCTGGCCCAGGCGGGATTCGGGCAATTCGCAGCGCGACGAACCGAACGCCCTGCCTGCGCGATCGATGTGGGGAACCAATAGAACCAAACCGGTACGGTGCTATTTGGATGTATAGGAAAAGTGCCCGTGCGTTGCACTGGGATAAAAACTACATCGAAAAGTAACAATTTTATTGAACATATTTGAGGGCTCGGAGAATTTCACTACTCAAAATCAGTTTATGTTATTGGGAGGTAGCAAATTTCTCATCTAAATTCACCTAGAATTTTCTGGTCCAACAAAAGATAGAAAACAACATGACGAGAACAATGGCGAGAACTCATGTCGGGCTTGCCCGTTGAGCCGAGACTCACCTACTGGAATTTGGTCCCATGTTTAATCTGAAAGAGTAGTACTATATGCAAAGAGCAGTCAAAAAATGTCCCGCAAAATCACCATGAACTGTAATAGCAAGCACAGACTTACAAAAAGATGACTCTCAAATTGTCAAGCCAACAGCAGAACAAATTTTGTGGAATCTGTCTTTATTTTTTACCACTGATTTTGTAGATAGACATGTTAAATCGAGGAGAGCCAGCACTAAACCTGAGAGCCCCATCCGATTCCTTCGATCACATGGACATAAAGCACCTCCTCGTCGACCCACGGAGGGGCAAGATCCTTCAAGAAATAATTAAAAGCTAGATATTTCACATACCACCAGCATCAACAAATTTGCTAGAATGGTGAAACCACGTTTTGCACTAATACCTAAAAGAAAAGAGGCTCTAATAAGATGTCAATTTCTGATAATATACGGCAGCAGAGCTTCCTAATATTTGCTTATACCAGGGGTAATTTCTCATACTTTCATTCAACTACCAAGTTAGTACAAAAAAATGTATAGCTTAGTCAAGGGATTAACATATGACTTGCATTTAGGGATCTAAATATGAACATCCGAAGTAGTACCTACACTTGCATAAACTTTGTTTCTTGACAGAAACATTCAGATCAATTAATAAAAAATGGGGCCAGACCTACCGAATGTGGAGAAGGCTAGTCGGATGTGACATGGTTGATTTGGGAAAAGAGATGGAGAGAGATAGCGGCGCCAGAGATAGCTGAGAGCCACACCTGAAGGCACGAAGCCATCCATCTCACAGACACCAAAGAGCAGCTCCACTCAGGATCGGGACCTGCAGCTCCGGCTTGACTTAGGGGGATCCGACCTCTTACAGGCACGAAGGAGCATCTCCACTCAGGGGAATCTGACCTCGCGGCCGCGCATGGTCAGCACCACCTCCATCCAGATCAGGGGGCGTCTCTGGTGGCTAGGGGCACCGGGGCGGGGTAGGACGACGGGAGGTGGAACGTACTATCTCTTCCACGGATCTATGTCTCTCTCGTTTCTTCTTGTAGCATGTCAACGGGGACGGGCCTCACCTGATTCTTCTTTTTATCTCTTCCTCTCCTTTCTATTCTGATGGTAGGAAGGAACGAGCGGCGATCCCTCGCCCTGACGCACCCAGCGCTTCCTCCTCCCGTCGGCGCGGTGTTTGTGACGGTCGAGTCACATCGCCTGATCGCCCTGTGCTCGTGTTCCTCCCT
The DNA here is from genome assembly GCF_022539505.1 of Lolium rigidum. Taxonomy (NCBI): domain Eukaryota; kingdom Viridiplantae; phylum Streptophyta; class Magnoliopsida; order Poales; family Poaceae; genus Lolium; species Lolium rigidum. The sequence goes on along the minus strand of NC_061508.1, from coordinate 222,821,383 downwards.
CGCGCTGCGCAGTACCGGCTCCGGCTTGCTCGACGATTTACTCTGCTGGTTATCCCATGGAGGAGAACTTTGGATGGAGCTGAGAGAAGACCAAGTCAAGGGGCAGGGGCTGACGTCGAGGAGGACCAGCCCTCCCGCGGAGGGCCGACGCCGCTGAGGCGACCGCCTCTCCTCCGTAGCAGCCGGATCTCCACTTCCTCCGCCCTGCGCGTCGCCGCCAGAGATCCCCAGATCTGGGCGAACGCTTGTTCTTATCGGGAGGAGGGGTTCGTTCTGGGACAGAGAAAAGAAACAACGAACCGGTACGGTGGCAATGTGCAGTATTATGTGTTTTGGTGGGAGGGTAAATCCGTTAAGAAAAAAGTTGGACGAAAATTTTGGCAGAAACCTTAGCTCATTTATTAGTAGGTATAGATAAATAGACCACTTCTTATATCCATGTGGATTGTGTTCCTGTTATGCTACGCAGCTGCCTGTTTTCCCCTTTAAATCGTGAGCTTATTCCGGCTTTCAGTTTTCCAATTCCAAAACCCTCATAGCTAAACCCTTGCCTCTTCCTGCGCTCCAAATGGCGGCGATCGCTACCCGCCTGCACCACTCCCCGCCTGCCCTCCGACGCGGCGGACCTCCGTCGAACCCCTTCCTCCGCTTCGCCTCCTCGCCGCGGATCGTCATCCGGTCCCGGGCCGCGGCGACCCCTCCGCTGGGTCCAGTCTCTGCGCGCGGCGACGAAGACGAGGACGAAGCACTCCCCTACCCGGAGCCCCGTAGGAGCCCGCTCAGCCTCTCTCCTCTGCTCGTCGCCGCGGCGGCGGTGGCAGCAACCCCGCAGGCAGCTCTCGCCCTATCCGGCGGCTCCTGCGGCGGTTCCGACTCCTCCTCCTCCTCTTCTTCCTCTAGCGACGACTCCTCCACAGATTCCATAGATTGGTCTTCATCCTCGTGGTCCTCTAACCAGAAGAAGAAGAAGAAGGAGGGGCTGGAGGCCACTCACGAGTCGGTCGGCACAGCGGTGGCTCCTCCGAAGCCCCCGAGCGACATGTGGGTGTGGGGCGGCTTCGCCCTGGCGTTCGCCATGATAGTCGTCGCCGCGACGAACGGCTCGGATGAGCGGACCTCTGTGGTTAAGTTGCAGGTCCCTCTCCCGATTTCTTAATCCAAATGCAGTTCAGTTTTACGACTTTGTGGTTCGTTGATCACCTGGAATTTTTTCGCGATGCATGCAGGTCGCGCTGCGTGGTAGGGAGATGGTAAAACCAGTCCAGAAGGATCTTAATGCGATTGCTGAGAGGGTGCAGGCTTCGAACCGCCAATGGTACAAGTTCATATTGACTGGTAGGAACTGCTAATCCTAAGATTATTGCACCTGGAACTGTTTTATTTGTGTGTGTTCATGCTTTAGAATTCAATGCATCATTGACACACGTCTTCAGTTTGGTTGTAATATCTAGGCCATGATATCGATCTCTAGGTTTGTCCTATTCGATGGCTTCCATGCTCGCGCTGTTCCTGCTGTGTGTCTTCTTTGGTTAGTTTGTGCTATTGAAACAGTACTTTAAATCTGAACTTTATAATTTTCTCAAAATTAGAATGTCTAATCAATCCTAGCTACTAGTATATTTATATAATTAGCTTGGAAAAATAAAAAAAATGTCAGTCAGGTAGCTTCGGGTAAGAAGCGCAGTGGCAACTTTGGAACTGACTTTAGATGGGCCATCAAAACACAAGAATCTAGATGTGCATTTAATTCATAGCAAATAGGGTGGAGATAAGTTCGAATTATACACGAGGAAGTATCCGTTTCGAGTAGAGTTTTTTTTACGAGACCGACATATATTTTGATGTGCATACGTGGACATCGGTCAATGTCAGTATTTGCTGAAACCAGCCTATTTATATTTAGAGCCAGGGATATAGCGAGTCCAAAATGTCCGGATACTGAATAATGCACAATGTAGTTCAAGCACTCGCATAGTACATAGTAATGCATATCAGAAGTTACCAGTACAAGTTGCCCGTCAATACTTTTTCCTGAGACTCCCATCAGTACTAAGATAATTTAGCTTTTATTTTAAATATCTTATATCATAAGTACTAATACTTTGTTCGGTCTGTTCTGACGATTCACCATTTTGCAGAGACCCTGGATACCTTGCGCCGTCACCAGTCTTTCTGCATCTCTTCATGCTTATCAGTAAGATAGCATATAAACTCTTAAACCTTTGCTTGATACAAAGTAGACGCTGTATTATTTGGAAATTTCAGGTATTAGATACTTTTATACATGCGCTGCTGCTTCTTGTTGTGAAGACGCTTTTGATGTCATATATGCACGGGAGCAGAGTAACTCACTGAATCTTGAAAATTTGCATTGACTCCATATACTTTAGGTTGTCAGGAAAAACGGATGGGAGGACGAAGATGATTCTTGGAAGGCACATTTTGACAGAGTTTCTGCCCAGGAGAGAAGAAAATTTGATGAAGAAACGCTTTGGAACTGGAATGGGGTCAAGCAAAAGAAAACCTACTCCATGAAAACAGATGGCAGCAAAAATGAATATGTAGTGGTATGCTGTGCTTCACAGAAATTCCTCAATTTCTTTTACCATCCTACTTCTAAGTATGCCGTTCTTTTGTGTTGGCACATCTTGGTTTTCCTTTTTTCTGATGAAACATGGATGTCTCGTGCTATTGTGATGATCTGAGGAGCATTTTTGATGATTCCCAAACTTCTCCAGGTTACCATTCTTGTTGCTGCTGAGGGAACAATGGAGCTCCCTGAGGCGATCAGAAGCGCCGCAGATCTGGACGCAGTAGCAGCAAGGCTCAACTCCACGCCTGAAAGTGAACTTCGGGTATGTACTACGTTTCCTTCCCGGCATAAGTTACACTGACTGACTGATTGATTCGTTCATTCAATATTAATTATTATCTTAGTTTTTTGCACTGCTAACTGATCATCATACTGCTTCAGGGTGTTCGAGTCCTGTGGACGCCTCAAGATGCGGATGACGTTCTCTCGGAGGAGAGGATGCGTAAGGATTATCCGAACCTGAAACCCCTTGCGCGATGAACAAATAGGACAGCTTTCTGCTACCCATCACGCCCTTGGATCCACCGTTTGAGCCAGGTCTTTTTAGTTAGAAGAACATATTCGGATATTAGTTATGGTATCTGGTGGAGTGATGGTATACTTATACCGATCATGCCTGTTCCTTTTCTGTTTCCTCTTTATTCATAATTCTACAGAATGTATCCGCACAGTTTGGTTATCGAGCGATGTGTGTTTAGGCCAGCCATTATGCAACAATAATGATGCTAACAATCTACTCTGTTGTGCAGTGTGCTACCGCATGAATGCTTAGAGAGAAATGCTCTTTCCGAGTTTACGAGATTCATTTCATAATATATAATTTCCTGCATCTCACAAACGGCAAACAAATTACTCCCTCCATTCATAAATAGATGCAGTGTATAGATACATCTAAAATTTAAAAAATCTAAGACATCTATTTATAGAGGTAGTATTAGTATTTACATACAGTTTCAACTTCCAAAACCTTTATGAATGCCAGTACTCCCTTCTGTTTGTATGGTGCACTTTGATTTGGTATGGCAAGACTTCCACTAACAGGTACTACTCTGGTACTACTCTGTCCAAAAAAAATTTATACTCCTTATGTTTTTTTTTTGAAAAGGAGGTCGAAACCTCTGACCTCTGCATTGAAAAGATAGATTATTTTAATTTTATTCAACAAAAGACTAGCAAGAGTATACATCAAATAATTCCTAGCCACCAAACAATATCTACAAACCCGACAATGGGTGAAATCATGCCATCAGGGCCTTGTGTTGTATAAAAACATAAACAACCCACATCAGCTAAGTATCGGGGGCATCACTGAGTCACTCCATGGAGAGTCAGGAACACACATCTGGTCTAACAAACCTCGGCGAGCATCTCAAGCACAAACTTCAAATTTCGTGACCGCCATCGAACCGTTGGGCCATCTTCAGTGTAGAGATCCGCATAGAAGTTTCCATGTTTGCCATCGATGACGCCAGACATCGTCTCCACCCTGAGCATGTCCACCATCACGGGTCCTACATTGAGACCCCGTTTCACCATGCCGCCGAGAGTCATCGTTGATGATGCGCTAGAAGCAACACCGCTCCACCTCGAGACCACTCTAGTCATTATGTGTCCAAAATAGATGCCCTCAAGAGGGAGAACGGCATAGAAAGTGTCGCCAACGCCCGGCCGCGGTAGCCCAGATCAAGAATTTACCCCGGAGCATCCCAGCAAAGAAGCCGCAGCTGTAAGATGATGCCTTCGCCAAGGAATGACGCCAAGATGTATCGCCATCATTTGCCTTAGTTTTCACCGGAAGTCGTGCGAGTCCAAACCTGACACTAATTATACAATGATGCAGCCGTCCATGAAGGACTTACAACACGGATCGGAACAACCCCATCACCGCCACATCCCAACAACCTCCCTTGCAGATCGGAGCAAATCACAACCAACCATGTGCGCAAGGAGGGAAACCCCTATCGCCTAACGGGGACACGATGGATTGTCAAAGCCTTGCAAGCATAGCCAAAAAGAACTACTACTTTTTTTTTTGAAATCTTAAAACATTATATTAGGTCAGCAAGCCGCCTCATTAAAAACCTTCCAGCCCCCTTGGAAGGAAAAGAGTGTGTCTGAAACCTGCCGCCTCTGGATCATCACAAAATTACATCATGAAGGAGTTTATCTAGGAGGAAACTAGGGGGCTCATCGACCCAATTACAAGTAATCTTACTAGAATAAGAATTTTGAGCTAACAAATGAGCAACCTGATTTGCCTCCCTCGGAACATGTCCCACCGACACGTTTCCAATACTTGTCATCTTATCAATGCATTCTGCAAAAATTACTGTCTGAGCACTACACCAGGCGTCTCTCTCATTAAAAGCATCAACAATCTCCATACAATCAGACTCAGCCCGCAGTCGATTATAATAATAATAATACTAGTACTTTCTCCCCATGAACATTTTTTTTTCAAAGGCCTCTTTGTATTATAATAATAATACTTTCTCTAGTCCCTTTTAATTAGCCGAGTCAATTAAAAGGGATCGAAGAGAGTATAAAATTGAAATACTAACAAGAACACATGGACTATACCACATTTTCTAGTCCCGTCAACACTTGGACTTTACATGCATGGCTCTACGCCTCTACCTAAGGGTGTGTATGCTAGGACTTGTGATAAGGACATCCCTACCTCACTATTACCTCTGTCATTGCAAGTTGAAGATGATCCTACTGTGAAGCTCAAGTCCAATGAAGTTAGGATTGGACCAATGACACGAGCTCGTGCGAAGCTACTTAAACAACATGTGAACTTGTTCTTAAATGATACTTTGATCGATGAGAGCTTTATACTGCCTAAGTCCTATTATTTATGTATGATCAGGTATGAGGAGGGAGCAAGCATCGCACGAGGAGGAGAGGAGCAGCTGGACCAGAAGATGAACATGAAGCTGGACGTGAAGACATCCCATGGACGCGCGAGGGAGGAGCGGGAGGCATGCGCGAGAGGAGGAGATGTTCCAGCCGGCGCCAGGACCGGTCAACCGGCCGCACCGCCGGGCCGCCCGGTCCCAGGGACGGTCCAACCGGCCCCACGCCGGATCCATCCAGTTTCAACCGGATTTTACGCTTGTGCCATCCGGGCACTATCCAGTAAGCCCGGGAGGTCCATCCGGTCGTCGCCCGGCGCCAGACCCGGTCCAAACCGGACCGGCCGGTCCCAGGCCCGGTCAACCGGATTCCAGACCGGCCGTGTCCGAGTCTGTCTCAACCATATCTGTTCTGGGTCGGTTATTTTCGTACTTTTTTCGACCTGAGGTCGTCCTGGACGCCTATATAAGTCCATAGGACGCCCCCAAAGTTGCTTTAGACCACGTTTAAGATAAACCCTAGTTCATAGTTGATTGCTCGCAAAACTATTGAATTCCCTACACCATATTGCTTGATATTGTGTAGATCCTGATAAAGTCTTATGTGATTTGTTGTTCCATTGGGAATTAGACGGTTGCAACTTACCGCTTCGTGGTTGGCGGCTACGTGCGCAAGTGTGTGGAGTTGCGAATATCTTGCAGGGTTGAGAGCTGTTGCATTGGCGACAGGGACCAATCGAGAGATCTCGTTGCGTCATACAAATTATCTTCTACTACATCGTCGTGTTCCTCCGCTGCTATCACCCCGTGATCATCATCACCACCGTTGCATACTGAGAAGATCGGGCCACCCCTTATCATCTTGGTATCAGAGCGACCCAACAATTGATATCATCTTGGTATCAGATTTCCAGTTTTCCACGGTAAGCCATCGACAATCCACGCATAGTTGAGTTGTGAGTGTTTTCCTATCCAGAAAAAGCCAAAAATATTATGGTTAGGGTTTTCCATAGCCTTAGATTGCACTAATTTCGAGTTTTAGTTGTTTTTCGTAGTTGTTTTTGCGTATCTTTTTCTTGCATCTAGTGTTGTTAGGGTTTGAGTCTCTATTATCATCTAGTTTCAGTTTTTGTTATTCTGAGTCCACATAGCGTACAGTGTGCTTGTTCCCAACCTTAGACACAACCTATCGATATAAAGTGACTAGGAACTTCCCTAGAAGAGACTAGTTTTACCGCTCGACAGGCAGCTCATTAGGGTTTTGGTGCTTTGCATATCTTGTTGGCCGTGTTATTAAGGAGTTGTGTCATAAAATCAAAAAAAAAATGAAAATTGAAAAGAAGCAAAAAGAGCTACATAGCTGCGTTACGAAAGAAAAATCCAAAAAGAAAAGTGAAGTTCTAGAAGAATCAAGTGAAGGCCTAAGTTTACTTTACTGCACTCGTAGTTGAGCAATCTTGTGCCTGTCTCGTTGAGCTTTGCTAGCGTCTCTCTAGTGCATTGCAACTTTTCCTCCATATAGTTGCATTGCCCCATTATATCGCCTTGCGCGAGTATCATTGGTTGTCTACGGTCAGCGCTAGAGCTTGTTATTGCTGCAAATAGGTAGCCTACCTACAGCCCCACATATATCCTGCTTTGTCGTGTGATTTGTTCTTATACCCTTGATATTCGCTTCGCAATATCCGTGCACTAGTTGTTCCTACAAGTGGTAAGCAATACTAATTCACTTTGGAGCGGTAAGATTTCTTTTTCTTATCAGTTTTTGAGTGAGTTGTGAGAGTTCCACCATATATTATTGATTTAGTGCACTAATCTACTAACGATGTCTGCTGGTGATCATAAAATTGTTAACCAGGAAAACAAGAGTGCTGCAGACCTCATCACATGGAGGGAGTTTGAGGCTCTTCGTAATGAGATGCGACGTGAATTCCGCGCTCAGGACGATGTGCTTAATGGGAAGGTTGAAGAGATCAACCAAAAGTTGGATGCTACTAATGCGACCGTCACCACAATGTCGGATCAAGTGACGGATATACAACGCAATATTGCAGATATGCGCCTAGCTATTGAGAATTTGACTGCACAACAACAACAATAAGATGATGAAGATCCTGAACTTTAAGATGACGCACACAATGCTCGTGGTGCGCCACGTGGTAATCGTCCTCGAGGTTGGGCTCCACTTGACCGCAATGGTCGTGGACAAGATGAGGAAGATGGATTGGGTAAGCCCAAGTTTTCTATACCCAAGTTTGAAGGAGGTGCTGATGTTGAAGAATACCTCACTTGGGAGCTCAAGATTGAAAAGTTGTGGAGCTTACATCCACATTATACTGAAGATAGGAAGATAAAGCTTGCTTCTTCCGAATTTGATGGCTATGCTTTGCATTGGTGGGATGCATTTGTTCGTAACCGAGATGAGGATGGTGAGCAACCTATACGCACATGGCGTGCCATGAAGGAGGCAATGACTTCTCGCTTTGTGCCTACAAATTACTTGCGGAATATATTTTATAAGTTAACTCTTTTGAGGCAAGGTGTGAAGACTGTGGATGAATACTACATGGAGATGGAGATGCTTATGCAGCGTGGCCGTGTTCGTGAGTCTCTCGAGATGACAATGCAGCGTTTCCTTAACGGTTTGAAGTATGATATAAAAGGCATTGTTCGTCACTACAGTTACACCAATATGAATCAATTGTTACATCATGCAAGAGAAGCTGAATCACAGTTGGCTGAAGAAGCAAAATTCAAAGGTCGTACTACGGGAGCTGGGCGTTTTACACCCCGCACGCCCCCATCTACGGCGCTAGCGCCATCGACGCGCTCCGCACCTTACTCTACTCCGCCTAGCAAGCCGGTCTCCAATGTGTCTAACACAAAGAAGTCCAAATCTGATGCAAGTACGAGTGGTTCTAGCGTGTCTACCGCGCGCAACCGTGATATGGCTTGTCACACATGTGGTGGCAAAGATCACTTCAAGAGAGATTGGCCTAACCGCAGAGTTATGATTATCAATGAGGACAATGAGTACGATACTGGAGATGATGTTGATCCTAATGCTCCAGAAGATGATGACTATGAAACTGATGGTGAAGATGCATATCCTTCTGATGCTCGCACCATTGTTGTGTCGCAGCGTGCTCTTAATGTGTTGCCTAGTGCATCTACACAGCGCTGCAATTTGTTCCAAACAAAGGCTTTAGTTGGTCCTGACAAGGCTCGCAAGGTCATTATTGATGGCGGGAGTTGCCGTAATTTAGCAAGGAAGGAGTTATGTACCAAACTGAAGTTGAAGTATCTACCGCACCCGCATCCATATTATATTCAGTGGTTGAGCGACAATGGTGAGATGAAGGTAAACCACATGGTGCGTGTCGAGTTTGCTATTGGACCATATAAGGATTGCATTGATTTTGATGTGGTTCCTATGACGGTGTGCAACCTACTATTGGGTCGGCCTTGGCTCTATGACCGTTCTGTGCAACACAATGGTCGCGCCAATACATATCACTTGGAGTTCAAGGGCAAGAAAATTAACTTACAGCCTATGTCACCGCAGCAAATTGTCAATGAATCTCGTCAGAAAGTTGAAGTAAACTTGGAGGATGCTTCTTTAGATAGGCGAGAGAATTGTAATGTTGTGAGTGATATAACAAAAAGTGAGAGAGTGAATTCCTTAGTCTCATTAGCCACCAAAGAAGACATGAGAGAATTTAGTGAGGATCCTACAGCCATGCCACTTGTGCTCTTGTACAGGGGTACGGTTTTGGTTTCTAACGACATGACCCCTCTTCCTCTTGGTGTTTCTAATGTGTTGCAGGAATTTGGCGACGTGTTTCCGGATGAGGTACCTGTAGGACTTCCACCATTGCGAGGTATTGAGCATCAAATCGATTTGATTCCCGGAGCTTCGCTACCCAATCGGGCACCATATCGAACGAACCCCGACGAAACGAAGGAGATACAGAAGCAAGTACAAGCGCTACTCGACAAAGGTTATATTCGCATTAGCCTTAGTCCTTGTGCTGTTCCTGTGATTTTAGTTCCTAAAAAAGATGGTACATGGCGTATGTGCGTAGATTGTAGAGCTATAAACAACATTACTATTCGATATCGTCACCTTATTCCCCGTTTAGAGGATATGCTAGATGAATTGAGTGGTGCTGTTGTGTTCTCTAAAATTGATTTGCGTAGTGGTTATCATCAAATTAGGATGAAAGAAGGGGATGAATGGAAAACAACCTTTAAAACAAAATTTGGTTTATATGAGTGGTTAGTAATGCCTTTTGGTTTGACTAATGCACCTAGCACTTTTATGAGACTCGATGAACCATGTTTTGCGTGAATTTATTGGCAAGTTTGTGGTTGTGTACTTTGATGACATATTAATCTACAGCCGCAATGAATCTGATCATACTATACATATTCGACATGTTTTGCAAGTGTTGCGTGATAATAAACTCTATGTTAATCTTGAGAAGTGCACATTTTGCAAAGATAAGGTCATATTTCTGGGTTATGTTGTCTCTAAGCATGGAGTAGAAGTATATGTGTCTAAAATTGAAGCTATTCAAAATTGGCCTACTCTCATGAATGTGAGTCAAGTAAGAAGTTTTCATGGTATAGCTGGGTTTTATAGAAGATTTGTGCCCAACTTTAGTACTATTGCTGCACCTTTGAATGACTTAACTAAAAAGGGTGTAATTTTTGAGTGGGGTGCAGCCCAAGATCATGCTTTTGATGAACTTAAGAGATTGTTAACTTCTGCACCGTTGCTTGCACTTCCTGATTTCAATAAGCTATTTGAGATTGAATGTGATGCTAGTGGTATTGGAATTGGTGGTGTGTTGATGCAAGAGGGTCGCTTAATTGCATATTTTTCCGAGAAACTGTCTGGTGCTAAGTTGAACTATCCTATATATGATAAAGAATTGTATGCTTTAATTAGAGTTCTTGAGGTTTGGCAACATTATTTATGGCCAAAAGAATTTATCATACATTCTGATCATGAAGCTTTGAAATATCTGAAAGCCCAATCTACTTTGCATAAGCATCTTGCTAAGTGGGTTGACTTCATTGAGTCTTTTCCATACATTATTAAGCATAAGAAGGGAAAATATAATATTGTTGCTGATGCTCTATCTAGGAAGAATATGCTATTAACTCAACTTGAGGTTAAAATTCCTGGATTAGAAGTACTATGTGATTTGTATGCTACTGATCATGATTTTGCTGAACCATATCGCTTATGTGCTCTTGTTAAAGCATGGGAAAAATATCACATACATGATGGTTTCTTGTTTAGAGCTAACAAACTATGTGTTCCAAAATCGTCTGTGCGTTTGCTCTTATTGCAGGAATCACATGCTAGAGGTTTGATGGGTCACTTTGGGCGTGAGAAGACGCTACTCATGCTAGCTGACCACTTTTATTGGCCAAAGATGAGGCGGGATGTGGACAGGTATGTGAAGAGGTGCATTACTTGCAACAAGTCCAAGTCCAAGCTGAAGCCTCACGGTTTGGATACTCCTTTACCGGCACCTACTACACCTTGGGAAGATATTAGTATGGATTTTGTGTTGGGTTTGCCGCGTACTAAAAGAGGCCATGATTCTATATTTGTGGTAGTGGATAGATTTTCTAAAATGTCACATTTTATTGCCTGCCACAAGAGCGAGGATGCGTCGCATATTGCTAACCTGTTTTTCAGGGAGGTTATACGTCTACATGGAGTCCCGAAGACTATTGTTTCTGATCGTGACGTGAAGTTTATGAGCTACTTCTGGAAGACGCTGTGGAGAAAGCTGGGGACAAAGCTACTGTTCAGTACTACTTGTCATCCCCAAACTGATGGTCAAACTGAAGTGGTGAATAGAACATTGTCACAATTGTTGAGTTCCATGATCAAGAAGAACCTGAAGGAGTGGGAAGATTGTTTGCCGCATGTGGAGTTTGCTTACAACAGGGCGGTACATTCTACCACAGAGTTGTGTCCCTTTGAGGTGGTGTATGGTTTCAAACCCATTACTTCACTTGATTTGTTGCCTTTGCCCATACATGAGAGAGTTAATATGGAGGCATCCAAGAGGGCAGATTTTGTACGGAAGATACATGTGAAGACTAAAGAGTTGATAGAGAAGAAAGGCAAGAGCAATGCTGCAAGGATGAACAAGAAGCGTAAGGAGATGTTATTCAAGCCTGGTGATATGGTCTGGGTACATTTTCGCAAGGATAGGTTCCCCGAAGCTACGGAAGTCTAAGTTGAAGCCTCGTGGTGCTAGTCCTTACAAAGTGCTTGCCAAGATCAATGATAATGCATACTCGGTAGATCTTCCAGTTGATGAGTTTGGTGTCAGTAATTATTTCAATGTTGCTGATTTGACACCATATAACGGAGAAGACCTTGGAGCGTCGAGGTCGACGCCTTTTGAAGGGGGGGGGTTATGATGAGGACATCCCTACCTCACTATTACCTCCGTCATTGCAAGTTGAAGATGATCCTGCTGTGAAGCTCAAGTCCAATGAAGTTAGGATTGGACCAATGACACGAGCTCGTGCGAAGCTACTTAAACAACATGTGAACTTGTTCTTAAATGATACTTTGATCGATGAGAGCTTTATAATGTCTAAGTCCTATTATTTATGTATGATCAGGTATGAGGAGGGAGCAAGCATCGCACGAGGAGGAGAGGAGCAGCTGGACCAGAAGATGAATATGAAGGTGGACATGGAGCTGGACGTGAAGACATCCCATGGACGCGCGAGGGAGGAGCGGGAGGCATGCGCGAGAGGAGGAGATGTTCCAGCCGGCGCCGAGACCGGTCAACCGGCCGCACCGCCGGGCCGCCCGGTCCCAGGGCCGGTCCAACCGGCCCCCACGCCGGATCCATCCGGTTTCAACCGGATTTTACGCTTGTGCCATCCGGGCACTATCCAGTAAGCCCGGGAGGTCCATCCCGTCGTCGCCCGGCGCCAGACCCGGTCCAAACCGGACCGGCCGGTCCCAGGCCCGGTCAACCGGATTCCAGACCGGCCGTGTCCGAGTCTGTCTCGACCAGATCTATTCTGGGTCGGTTATTTTCGTACTTTTTCGACCTGAGGTCGTCCTGGACGCCTATATAAGTCCATAGGACGCCCCCAAAGTTGCTTTAGACCACGTTTAAGATAAACCCTAGTTCTTAGTTGTTTGCTCTGCAAAACTATTGAATTCCCTACACCATATTGCTTGATATTGTGTAGATCCTGATAAAGTCTTGTGTGATCTGTTGTTCCATTGGGAATTAGACGGTTTCAACTTACCGCTTCGTGGTTGGCGGCTACGTGCGCAAGTGTGTGGAGTTGCGAATATCTTGCAGGGTTGAGAACTGTTGCATTGACGACAGGGACCAATCGAGAGATCTCGTTGCGTCATACAAGTTATCTTCTACTACATCGTCGTGTTCCTCGGCTACTATCACCCCGTGATCATCATCACCACCGTTGCTTACTGAGAAGATCGGGCCACCCCTTATCAACTTGCCAGATTTTTAATGCATTTTCATATTTTCGGAATACAAATTCCAAGTTGATGGTTTTGGTATCTAATTGTTTTCTTTATTTTTTTCTTGCAGACTATTCACATGGATTTATGTATTTTATATTTCTGTGTTTAGTTTTCTTATATTTTACTCATTTTATCTACTTTGTGTAATAGACCCTTGCATGTACTGTGTTTTTTTTTCTTTTACTAGTTATTTTTTTAGAATGTTGTAGTTGACATTTTGTCTCTTTTTTCTTCTATTTTTATTCTTTTCTTTGTTGCTAGTTCTGTCATTGCAGGTTTGTGTATTTGTTCCACACATCTAGTTTGTTGAGTAAAGTTGCCTAATGCCATTATCTTTACTTACCATGTGAATTTTACAGATGCAGTGCGTCACTAATTACGGATAGGTGTATGCAGATGGTCGATTTATTCCACTCCATCCGACCTAAATTAATTGACGCAGCAAGCCAATTAATTTGAGTCAGAGGGTGTACCATTATTTCTTGCGTTATATTGTAGGTTACCAATTTTACATATAAATTTAATGAAGTTACAATATATTGAACATGTAATTTAGGGGTATCAGAAGTGTAAATTTTGGCATTTGACACATGTGAACTCACTTGTTCAGGCACTTGCAATACTTTAATTGGTCCGTGTAACATGTTCGAAGAAAGGTAAACATGCAAACTCGATTTCCCTTATGATTTTTCTTGGTGTCCAAGTTTTCTATCTAGAAAAAGTTACAGTCCACTGTTACAAGTTCTTGAACATATAAATAAGGGCAATCAACATTGTAGTTTAGGTACTAACTCGGGTTCATATTACCTAACACTAGTATAAATGTACCTAGAATTAAAATATATCTAGATACATCTATATTAATAACAACTAATATGGGTTGGAGTACTGAAATCATGTATGTCGAGTGTAATCCAGATTTTACCCCCGCAAAAAAAAAGTGTAATCCAGATTTTGAAATCGTGTGAGTGGGTTTTTATTAGTGACTGTTTTCCCACTTATGGTGCAGATCGATGTGAGGAGTTGAAGGTGTTGACTAGGCTAGCAGTGCCATGTGTCATTCTGTCTACGGTGCAAAATTTGACTGACACTGAATTAGAAATCAGTCAACTGTCGAATAGACAGTCCCACTATATTTATTTCCAATTCCAAAACCCTCCAACCTAAAACCCTTGCTCGTGGTTTCTCCTCGGCTCCTCCTGCGCTCCCAATGGCAGCGACCTCAACCCGTATGCACCACCCACGTCCCGCCTTCCGACGCGGCGGAACTCCGTCGACCTCCTTCCTTCGCTTCGCCTCGTCGCCGCCGATTCTCCTCCAGTCCCGCGCCACTGCGATTCGTCCGCTGGCTCATGCCTCTGCGCGGCGCAAGCGCAACGACGACGACGACGCGCTCACCTACCCGGAGTACCGTCAGAGCCCGCTCGGCCTCTCTACACTGCTCGTTGCTGCCGCTACGGTGGCGGCGAGCCCTCAGGCCGCGCTCGCCCTATCCGGCGGCTCCTGCGGCGGTTACGACGACTCCAGCTATTCGTCATCCTCCTCTTCGTCCTCCTGCGATGACTCCACTACCGACTTCATATACGGGTTCGATGACTCCTCTACTGAGCCGGAGAAGAAGGAGGCGACTCACGAGTCGGTCGGCACGGCAGTGGCTCCTCCGGTGCCCCCGAGCGACATGTGGCTTTGGGGAGGCATCGCCGTGTGGTTCGCCGCCATGGTCCTCGCCGCGAAAAACGGCTGGCTGTCGAGTGAGACGACCTCCGTGACCGTGGTTAAGCTCCAGGTCCTCTCCTGATTCCTTAATCCAAATGCAGCTCAGTTTTAGGACTTGAGGTTCCTTGATCACTAGGAATTTTTCGCAATTCAGGTTGCCGTGCGGGGTAAGGAGATGGTAAAATCGGCCCAAAAGGATCTGAACGCGATTGCTGAGAGCGTGCAGGCTTCGAACCTCCTCGAAACAGGCTTTCGCCCCGCTATATTAATATAGCAACCACACGATACAAGCATGCTGGGGCCGCAGCACAACCAGGCCCAAAAGAAACGGAAGAGAAAGAGAAGAGAAAACAAAAGCCGACACCGGTAGCTCGACAAGAACGATGACGACCCCGCAACCGCTGCGTCCTCCGGAGAATGCCCACCACACTCCTAGCACCTCGAACCGCCGCATACCAAAACAGCACCTTCAACAAGGAGAGCGACGACGACGCCGCTGCTGTCCGGAGAATTCTCCTGGGGTTTCCCCCGGTACACGGAAGGAAATGGAAAGGGGGTACAACCGACACCCTCCAAGAAGGTAAGGCGGCACCCTCGGGCGCCACCGCGTCAGAGTCGGATGAGCCGACATGGATTTCTCCCAACCCCAAAGCCACCATCCTGGACGATTCGAGGAGCTCCCCCCAACCTACCGCCCACCAACGCACGCCCCCACGGTCTTGAAGTCCTCATCGCTGTCTCACCGTGGACACCGGCGCAAGGCCTAGAGGAAGAAGAGGGAGACAGCAGTGCCCGGGGTAGCACACCACTGCCGGCGGGAGGGAACAACCTCCACCGGACGACCACCACCTGCGGTCTTCACGGCAGCCGACCGGACGAAGCAGCAAGGACAAACCAGGCCCCTCCCGGCCCGGCCGAGCCCAACCAGGCCCGTGAAGTCCTCGCCGCCAAGTTGCAGCAGGCCGGCCATGGCGTCGCCACCACCCCGCCACCGCCGACGCGCCTCTTCCGCCACCGGGAAGCGCCGGGTCGGACCGAGGGCCTACGGCCCGCCAAGCCCGGATCGGGCCCGAAGGGGGCCCGGATCTTGGCCGAACGGACGCCGCCACCACCCTCCCGACCGCCGCTCCGCCACCAACGACGGCGCCGCTGCGCTCCTTCCACCCGACACGCGGATTCCACGCCGCCGCATCAGACCGCCGAAGGCCGAGGTGCACCGCCACGGGTCGCCCTGCGCCGCGCCAGGGCTCCGCGCTCGCGGGGAAGGGCCGCCCGCCGCCGCCGGCACCGCACAGGCAACGCCCGGCGGCCCGCGCCGGCGGCGGCGCAGAGAGGGAGGGGGAGGAGAGGGCTGGGAGGCGCGGCGGCTAGGGTTCGCCCCTGCTCGCCCGCGCGGGGGGCGAGAGGAGCGGAACGTTTTTTCGATGTGTCGAGCTGCAGGCTTCGAACCAACGCTGGTACAAGTTCATATTGACCGGTAAGACTACCCATTCTAAAATTATTGCACCCCTGTGTCATTGAATTCATGTGTGTTTGCTCTTAAGAATACAGTGCCTATTTGACATCCTCTTGGACATATATCTTCAGGTTTGTGCCTCCTTTGTTTAGTTTGTGATTTTGTTACAGAGTTTGTGATCTCAAGTTTAGAATGTCTAATCAATCCTAGTAACATTGGTTACTAGGAAAAGGAAAAGGTTAGCTTGGAAAAAATGTGACCAGTCAGTTGGCTTGGAAAAGGTTAGCTTGGAAAAAATGTGACCAGTCAGTTGGCTACGGTGTAAGAAGTGCAGTGGCAACTTTGGAACTGACTTTTTAGCTGTAACATTAACCAGTCAGGCACTCAGGTGGCTCCCGGGTATGAAGCAGTGACAGGTTTGGAACTGGATTTAGATGGATCACTAAAAACACAAGGAATCTAGATTTGTACTTTTCATAGATAATAGGTTGGAGATTCTTTTTACAAGGCATACATATGTATTTTGATTTGCATATACTCCCTCTGTTTTGAAATACTCTACATTCTAGGACTAAATTTTGTTGTGAAATACTCTACATTCTAGCTTTTAGTCAACAAAAATACGGAAAACGAAGTGGTCCTCCTTTATCTGTTGGATGTCACTGTTTTATAGCTTGGATTGGTTATTTACCAATTTAAGTAGTACTAATAAATGCACTACAAATTTATCTAATTTTTCTTAAAATGTAGATTAAAAGAGAACGGAGGGAGTATACTATATGGATACATGTCAATTGTTAGCATTCACTGAAACTAAACAAGGCCTTCTCTGCCAAGGAGCTAGTTGATTTAATCATGCTGGAGTTAGCTCAATGGCGAGCTGCCGGCGCCATCCTGGTGTGGCCGGCGGGAGAGTAATACTTAGGCTAGCTGGGTGAGCCCTGCAGAGCAAGCTCACATGCATGTAGATAATCTCTGTATTTGCTTTATCCTAGATTGCTCTTTCTTCGGGCAGTTCTCTGATATTTGTATCCTTGTGTTCTGAACATCTCCCGGCATTTGTCCCGGTCTTTGGCTTAATGAAATTGAAGCAGCGCTGCTGCCTTCCGTCAAAAAACTGAAAGTAAACAGAGACATAGGTGTAAAGGGTCAACATACCACCTAATGCACAATATTGTTCACGCATTCGCACACATAGTAATGGACATGAGTTACCTTCTCTTTAGATATCAGATGATTAGTATTAATACTACTAGTTTGGTCTATTCTGATGAATCGCCTTTTTTTTTGCAGAGACCATGTATATCTTACGTCGTAATCAGTATTTCTGCACCTCTTCAAGCTTATCAGTAAGAAAACATTCGTAAAACCTTTGATGAATACAAAGTATACAAATTTTCAATTGGATCCTTCGGGTGTTAGATACTTCTATACTCATGCTGCTGCTTCTTGTTGTGAAGACGTTTTTATATCATGTACTATGTGTGCATGCTCCCAGCAGAGTGACTCACTGAATCTTGAACTGTTCCACTAATTCCATCTACTTTAGGTTGTCGCAGCCGAACAGAGTTCTTGGAAGTGGCATTTTGACATAATTTCTTCCCATGAGAGGAGCAAGTTTGATGAAGAAACACTTTCGAACTGGAACGGGTTCAAGCGAAAGAAAACCTACTCCATGAAAACCGACGGCAGCAAAAACGAATACATAGTGGTATGCTCCACGGAAGCCAATATTCACTACAATTCCCGTGATTATCATGTACTGATGTACTAAAGTTTTCCATTGACCTGATGAAACGTGGATATTTCATTCTATTAGTATAAATCTGTAATGAACTGAGCAGTGTTTTGGATGACGCCCAAATTCTCCAGGTAACCATTCTTATTGCTACTAATGGAACAATGAACCTCCCCAAGGTGATCAGAAGCGCTACCGAACTGGATACATTGGCGGCATTCCTCAACTCCAGGCCTGAAAGTGGCCTTCGGGTATGCAGAACGTTTCCTTCCCATTCCCTGAGTTACCCAATTCGACATTATTAGCTTAGTATGTTGCATTGCTAATCCATTCCTCTGTTTCAGGGTGTTCGAGTCCTGTGGACGCCTCAAGATGCGGATGACGTTCTCTCGGAGGAGAGGATGCGGAAGGATTACCCAAACCTGAAACCCCTTTCATGGTGAACGACTAGGACAGCGTTCTTCTGTTCATCACACCCTTGGTTCAGAGGTCTGGTTACCATTTAAGCCAGGTCTTTTAGTTAAAAGAACATATGCAGATGATAGGTTATGCTAAGCTAATGGATTCATGGTATACCGAGCCTAGTTTCTTATTTTCTAAACAATGTTACCTTTCTGAAAAAGATTGTATCCACACAATCTGATTATGTAGTGATGTGGGTTTAGGCCAGTCAAGTTCGACAGTATGCATAAAACATGATGTTTAAAATCTATTTTATCAGTCCTTATATACATGAAATGCATGCATTTCTGGTTTCACTTTTGATCATTAATGTGACAAACGAACATGGTTATATGCTACAGAAAATTATACTACTGAATTCCTATTCGATTTTTCCCAGTGGTACAATATTTATGACAAAGTTTAGAACATATTATTGATCAAATTGATGATTAAAGTTAAATCACGCAAAACAAGGATGTCATGTAAATACTAGGGACAAAGTTAGTACTCTGTAATGGATGCTATACACAGGTAAAAACATAAAATTTAAACTGCACTAATCTTCGAGTATTTTAAATATGAGCTTGTTATTTCTCAATGGTTGATGTATCTATGGATCTTATGTGATTGTTGAGTTATCATAATTGCAAGGATAAACTTTCGAATAAAAACGGTTGCGTGCATCAACCAATGAGGGAGCTAAGGTTATGCTCCCCATTTTAAAGAAATAATAATAATAAAATGTTCCGTAGCTATGTATCCAAAAAATAATAGAGTTTGGGAGCGTCGAATTTAAACAATGATCTACTGGTAGCAATTGTTCAGTGCAAAATGTATCTGCCTTGTGATTGGTTCTTTTGAGTACTATACTGTATGAACTTTGTACTCCCTCCCATCCAAATTACCCGTGTCAATGATCTAAGGTTACGCTGCCCATTTTGAAGAAATGATGATAATGATAATTATAATAATAAAATGTTCCCTAGCTATGTACTAAAAAAATAACAAAGAGTTTGGGAACGTCGATTTTAAACAACGATTTATCGGTAGCTATTGTTCTCTTTAAAATGTATATTGTGATTGGTTCTTTTGAGTACTATATTGTATGAACTTTGTACTCCTTCCAGTCCAAATTACCCGTGGCAATTTTTAATGAACGTAGACATATTTTAGGCTATAATTTTCGTAAATTTGCAATAAGTAATTTTGGATAGGAAGAAGTAATAATTGTTCTGCTTATAAGTAAGTGTGTGACTAGCTCTTAGTCTACTAAGAGCTAACTTAGTTCTCAGTAGAATGATATTATCGAATCTTAGTTGTAATTCATGTTGCAACTCACCAATGGCATGGATCATGAAGTAAATCTAATGGTTTGGAGACACTTTTCTAGTTATAACCTCATTTGCAACTCAAAAAATTCAGTTTTAACCCCACTTACGACTGAAATTTTCTTTTTTAGTTGCAACTCAAAGTTCAAGAATCACAATGTAAATCCAACTACTAAGTGGTAAATTAGTTCGCAGTCTACTACTGAAAACTAGCAATTTCCTATAAGTAAAAGCTGATCGTCCTTTTGAAAAACGTGTTACTCCTACTCTGGAATTCAGCGTTTCGTGAGCAGTTTCAGTTTACAGCCCACGCAAAGGACGCCAATCCCCACCTCGCACGTAAACGTAATCCAATCCGGGCCGCAACAAACAAAACCAACGCGCGCGCCCACCGCCATGCCACATTAACACGCGCCGCGCGACGCCATCACGCGTCCTCCGCCCCGCCGCCATGCCCGCCGATGCGAAGCTCCGAGCGCTCCTCCCCGTCCGCCCCATCCTCCTTCTCGCCGTCTCCTTCCTCTCCCTCCTCCTCATCTACGCCTACTCCTCCTTCTCGCCCCCTCCCCCATCCTCCGCCGCCGCCACGCTGGCCCTGGCCGCGGCCGTCCCGCTCCTCCCACCCTCCCCGCCCAACCCGCACATCCGCATGCGCGGCGGCGCCGCCTTCCGCTCCTACGACGACTACCTGCGCCACCAGCTCAACAAGACGCTCGACCCGCGCCTGCGCCGCGTCTGGGCCACCCGCGACTGGCGCCGCAAGGTGGACGCCTTCGCGCGCCTCTTCCGGGCCCTCCGCGCCGACGGCCTCCTCTCCGACGCCTCCCGCGCGCTCTGCGTCGGCGCGCGCCTCGGCCAGGAGGTCGCCGCGCTCCGCCTCGTCGGCGTGCGCCGCGCCGTCGGCATCGACCTCGCCCCGGCGCCGCCGCTCGTCGTCCGCGGCGACTTCCACGCGCAGCCCTTCGCCGACGCCGCCTTCGACTTCGAGTTCTCCAACGTCTTCGACCACGCGCTCTACCCGGACCGCTTCGCCGCCGAGATCGAGCGCACGCTCCGCCCGGGGGGCGTCGCCGTGCTCCACGTCGCGGTGCACCGCCGCGGGGACAAGTACTCCGCCAACGACCTGCTCGACGTCCACGGCCTGCTGGGGCTATTCCGCCGGTCTGAGGTCGTCAGGGTATCCAAGGTCGACGCCTTCGGCCTCGACACCGAGGTCATCCTCCGCAAGAAGGGGTCGCCCTAGCCACACCGCCATGCAATCCGACCCCAATTTGCAAAGAAGCAGAAAATTTCCTGTGGGCCGATCGAATTGCTATTGTAGGTAGGTAGTTCATTCTTTGATGGGCATGCATTGTGTTGTTCTTGATCTTTGTACGTATCTAGGAATTACTAGTATTTACTAGTACAGAACAGATGATCTGGGAATTGCTATGTGGAGGAAAAGAGATGGATTGGAAAAGCGGCAGTGTTTAGGTTTGCAGTTAGTTTCCCATCCTTTTCTTCATCACTTTGTTCTTCCTGTCCCTCCTCTATTCTTGTCTTTCTAACTTTCCGGGAAGAGCATTCCTTGATTGGTTGATTCTTGTTGGCGTGGCGGGAGGCACTGATGGAGCAGCATAATTGTGCCCGTGCAGGGTCACAAAATGATGGCCAGATTTCCACAAAACAGTACCAGTTGTGGTATTGTTTGTTGCACGTTGGTCTTGTAATGTTGGGATGGTACAAATTGGACAAATGCTGCTCATGTATGAAGTTTCAGCATTATGGAGGGTAATGCAGCTAATTAATCACTTGTGCTGGGATTGTGGCAATGACCACTGGGGAATCTTTTTTTTTCCTTTCTCTTTATGCAAGGGCAGGATGTGCTAATTCGGCTACAAGTTGCAACGCAATTTTCAGGGAAAAGCATCTCCTTTACCTTTCCTGTCCGCTTTGGGCAGAAACACAAGCCAGAAGAGAATCAACGTCCCCTATTCTGGCATTCTCCCCAAGAGGAACAGGGAGGAATGTGTCTCTTCGTGTTCATTGTACCATTGTCCCATGGCAAATTAAAGCATACTACACAACTCATAATGCAATAGCTTAGATATACCCCATTTGCCGTGAGATGCATATAAAACCAGGTACACATGACCTGAAGAGTCCCAAAACGTGGCCTGACCCATTTCACACACCAAATAAGTATGTTTTCGTCCGTTTAGATTGGTCCGCGGACACAAAATAAATCAAATATTATATTAGCGCGTGCCCGTTTGAGCCAGGAGCTGCCCAGCGGCCCGACGCAAATGAATTTTTACTAAATTTTATTCATAGAAAGTTTAATTTACGTAGGGCCAAAATAAGAAAAATAAAACATAAAAAAAAATAAAACCCCCTAATCACCATGACCGCCTAGTCCTCTTTGGTGAGGTTGATGAAGACAAGCGGCTCCCATGCACCAGAGGTGGTCCAGCCGTTGTCGTAGGCGCAAGAGCAGCTGGTGATGGTGCAGGAGGAACGGGCGCCGCGAAGCACATACATGTGATCGGTGGTGTCACTGGCCCACCCTGGGCCAACGTAGACTCCCGGAGCTAGATGGAGAGGCCTTACCACTGGCCAAGCTTGTCGAGCTCGCTCTTGGCTATGGCGAGTTCAGGGGTCTCCTCCTCGGTTATCTCTCGCAGCTGGACCTCAGTGTTGACGATGGGCCGATCGGGCTGCCCATCGTTGTTGTTGAAGAGGTCTTCGTCTTCGTGCTCCTCCTCGTCCTCGTCCTCGTCTCCGTCATAGATACGCCTGGAATTAAAACTCGAAACTCACGAGCTAAACGAGTAACTCTTGACTCGAATCGCCTCGACTCGAACTCAGTGTATAATGAGCCAAGCCAAGTTTCATATTTTGTCGTTAAACGAGTTCAAGTTAAATGAGCCGAGTTTATCGAACTCACGAGTAGCTCGTTTAGCTCGTTAAAAATGAATTCGGCCCAAGCCCACCAAAATGCGCAAGTATATTTTTGGTTTCTCAACTTGACAATCTTATGCTGATGATATACTGATCGTTGTGGTTTATATTTTTGTGGTACCATAGTCCTAATGCTTGTTCTTCATTATTTATGCCCCAAATATTTGGGAAAAATATATTGTACATATTACGTGTTCTATTTGACAGTTTTAAATGAGCTACTCGTGAGTTACTCGCAAGCTTTGCGAGTCGAGCCGAGTTTCAAATCCGGACTCGATTGTTAAATGAGTCGAGTCGAGCTAACTCGATTGTTGACCGAGCTTTAGCGAGTCAAGCCGAGCTGGCTCAGCTCGGCTCGAATTCCAGCCCTCATAGATCCCACAGCCCAGCAGGGCGTTAAAGTAGACCACATCGCCTAGGTAACCCACCCGGCGTCACAGGTCAAATTCCCAGGTGTCGAACGAGTGTCTGTCAGTTGAAGCTGTCCAACGCGTAGGTCGGGTCCTGGCAAATTAAAGCATCCACACAACTCATAATGCAATAGCTTAGACATACCCCATTTGCCGTCACATCAAGTGACATGACATAAACTTGGGTAGTACGTGATAGTTCCGAGTTTCTTTCTGCTCCCTCTCCTCTTGCTCTCTCCGCTCTCTTCCAGATCTTGGGCCGCTTGGCCCCTCCCCTCTCCTCTCCGGCGATCGCCGGCGACGAGACGGGTGAGGGTCCCTCCCATGTACAGCAGTAGTTCAGGTTTAGTACTAGTTCTAGTGTTTGTTTGGCTTGGCGTTATGCCAGAGTTTAGGAGTAGGGTGCTGGATCTCTTGGGTCCGGTCCGGTGCTTCCCGGCGGTGCAGCCTCTTCCCGTGGAGCTCCGATGGGTGGAGACGGAGGCGGTGATGGAGGCTACCGCAGGCATCTCCTCGAATAAGGCCCCTGGTGTGGGAGATCGAGATCTGGGCGCCGGAGTCCTGACTAGCCTCCATGGTGGTGGACGAAGGATGCTGGTTGACGGATCTAGATCTCCGGGGAAAGATCGAGCTGCTGCTTTTTGGGGTTTCTACACAGCTGCAGAGTCTGGCTGCTGTGATCTTCGACCGAATCGGCGGTCACCCCAAACACCAGTGCAGCCTATGCGCTCGTGCGTGTTCAACCTCCTTCGGTGGAGGCCCTGCTACCTCGATGCGGCGGTTCCAACCATTCTCAGGCCAAGTGGTGTTGTCCCCGGTCCTGAGTTTGGTCGCTGCGATCCGAGTCAATCCAGTGCTGGTGGTGACAAGGAAGAAGAAGGACCCGATGGCGTTTTTGCTAATTTATGTAGGGTTCTTTTTGCAAGATTCCAGGACCAAGCTGTATTGTATTTTTTATTGAAGGTCCTCTATGTAAAATGTAAGGCCACCACATATGAATAGAGCAGTCTAGTCTCTGGTCCTTCGGGACCTTTCCCCGTTCAAAAAAAAAAAAAAAAAAAAAAATTTGCCGTCACATCACATATAAAACCAGGTACACATATAGACCTGAAGAGTCACAAAACAGGGCTCATGGCATCCTAGCGGCCTGGCCCATTTCAAACACCAAATATGTTTGTTTTAGTTTGTTTAGATTGGTTCACAGACACAAAATAAATCAAATATTAACGCGAGTTTGATCAGAAGCTCCCCAGCGGATCAACGCAAATATTTTTTTAATAAATTTATGAAGTTTAATTTACATAGGGCAGAAAATAGAAAAACATAAAGAAAAAAGGAAAAAAAAACTAATCGCCATGGCTGCCTAGTCCTCCTTGGTGAGGTTGATGAAGACAGGCGGCTCCCATGGCCAGGGCCAGTTTGGCGCCGGAGGTGGTCCGGCCATCACCGCAGACGGAGGAGCCGCTGGTGGCGGCGCATGAGCGACTGGTGATTGTGATGGCGCTGGAGCGGGAGGAACGGGCGCCTCGACGCACGTAGTTGTGATCGGAGGTATCACTCGCCTACCCTGGGCCAACGTAGGCCCTCGGAACTGGACGGAGAGGCCCTACCACTAGCCGATCTCATCGAGGTCGCTCTGGGCTATGGAGAGTTCGGCGGACTCCTCCTCGGTCAGCTATCGCGGCTGGACCTCAGGGTTGACGATGGGTAGATCGGGCTGCCCATTGTTGTTGTTGTCGAAGAGGTCTCCGTGTCTTCGCGCTCCTCCTCATCCCCGTCGCCGTCGTAGATATCGCGGCCATCAGGGCGTTGAAGTAGGCCACATCGCCTAGATAACCGACTCGGCGTCATAGGTGGAATTCCCAGGTGCCGAACGAGTGTCAATTGAAGCTATCCAACGCGTAGGCTGGGTTCTCAGATTGGGCGGGGGGATGAAGTGGCGGTGGAGCTCATCGCGCCGCTCGAGGCCCTCCCGCTGCACGGGTGGCACCGGCACCTGCCGCGAATTTAGAAGCTAGCCTCCGAGGAGGTTGACATCTGGCCACAGCACGGGGCACCCACGCCGTACAATTAGCACGCGTAGTCGATTGGCACGTACCGACGTTTACTCTCCTTCTTGCGGCCGCTCGAAGAGCCGGCCTTATGGCCGTTGTTCGTCTTACGAAACATCCATGACTTGCCCATGGCGGCCCTTTGCTGTTATGTGGAGGGAGAGGAACTGGCAATGCCGTGGGCGAAAAATGACCGCAGCCGATTGGCTTAAAAAGAGGTGCCACGTGCAACGCCATCAATGACCTAGCAGGGAAGTCTAGCGCCCCCTCCAGCGCTGGCGAGCAGAAGCTGAAGCAACGCTATAAACTCGACGCAGAAGGCCATACCGGCGGCGATGGCGAGGACCCGCGTAGAAGGCGAAGCGAACACGAGACACTTGCATATAGGCCCAAGGAAAACTGGCACGGACACGCGCGCGGTCACAGAAGTGTTCGCGGCTAGGCAGACAACTTAGTCCATTTATGTCGGACCGTTGAGCTTAGATTTTGCTCCCAAGTATCTGCACAGGTACAACGGACTGCGTGATCCGTTCGTGGTCTGCATCTAACAATCTCGTACCGTACGTATTACCAAAATACTCCCTCCGTTTGAAAATGTAAGATGTTTAAGCATTTTGATCGGTTCACCTACTTTATTTTGTATCTAGTCTATTTTTAGTAGGTAGGTTCACTCATTTTATGTTGTATCTAGTCTACTTTATAATCACCTAAAATATCTTACATTTCCAAATAAAGAGAGTACTAGGACAAACATGGGTTCCAACATACGATTGTAGTATGATGTCCAGCTGTGGGGAGTGCGACAATCGTTCCCGGCCACGTGACTAGGTGAGTGAGCGCATGCATGCAGAAATTTTGGTTGGTCAGTGGGTCACTCTTGCCGTGACAGTCCAGCAGACCAGCACGATTCCATCCACGGAAACGAACGGTATGTGTCACGAGATACGACCTTGCGCGTGAAATTCCACCGGATCCAACTTGGATTTTTGCCGGAAGTTCATTGGATTTCATAGTTAAACTGTTCAATTTCATCTTTCACACTAGGCTGGGCATGTAATTCCACCTTACAGCAACCTTAGCAGATGTACTAAATCCCTCCGTGTTCTGTAAACAGACTGCTGAACTATAGAAAATGTTTTTTTTAACGTGGAACACATTTATTCCATTAATTAAAAGGCACGTGTAAATCATAAACCACGTCATTAGTACTGAACATGGCCCTTCACACGGCAAGTCACTATACAAGGGTGGGCTGTACTCCTCTCCACAATGCACACAATTAAATCCATTAAATAAATCGTGTGTCATGGGGTCAACTTTCCTGAACCGTTTTGTTCCTGTAATCGTTTGTGATGTGAAGGGCTATCACAAATATTTTCTTACACTTGACCATAAGCTACTTTGGAGATTGCATACGATGTTTCTCGGCAGCCGTATGTATTTAGCAGAGATGGCACACACTTGTTTCATCCAGCCATATGCTTTGTACAAGCATCACAGACGTTTTATGTATGCAAGAAGCATTACTCAGTTGTACCGCCATAGCACAACATTGCATGTAATTCTTGGTTACATAGTTGTCTCCATGCAAGAACAGGTTTTATTTCAAATGTTCAACCTTTGTTGAGAATCTTCAGTGGTCTTGTCATCATCCGTGTGGTATTATGGCAACACTGCATGGAACACTTTTAAATAAAAAAATGTTTTATGTAGTGGATCAGAACATCGCCATAGTGATGGGTGAGGCGCAACCCATGGTTTGCAATCCTTGTGACAAGGGAGTTGAGAGAGCTAATTAAGCTTCTTGTAATGGGCAAACCTAATAAATCTTTGGAGTTAGAATATAAACATACCTAATACATGATAGCTAGACTTAAACTGATTAAGTAAAAATGATTTGGGGTCTTAATGAATGGGAGGGGAACACGAGACTCTATTGGCTCTAACGACCCCAAAAATTCTTATGTAGCTTCACCAAATACATTTTCTATTGTAACACGAGAGCTAGAGTTAACTATGTGAAACAGATAGAACAACTAGAAATGTGTAGCAAAATATAGATCAAGCTATACACAATACATATGGTCAAGCTATAGACAGCAACATCCGGTCATGATATACACATTAACATATAGATTAAACTATACACAATACATATACACAACATGTAAAACACAAATCTAGCAATCTAACCCTAGCATACAACATTACATATATATCAAGGTAGATTACACATCAGATCACAAAACACATATCCCTAACATAATATTCTAATGGATCTGGCCTTGCAAACTATGCTAACGAGTAAAAAATCCTTACTCACCAATCCGAACACAATATTAAGATGGATTTGACCTTGCTAATTGTGTTACGCCTCAGATCGGTAGCCTATTTAAATAAAAATGCATGAGAAAGAATGTATAACGCCTGATAGGACAAGCCAGCTTGACCGCCATTATCTGTGTTCGGCCGCGTGGTTAGGCCACAAAAAACAACGAAGAAGCCACCGACGAGGCCATCTGCATTCCGCCATTCCGGCAAGGCAGAGCTCCAGAAGATAGCTAGCTTCCACCGAAGCGAACCAGGTTACCCAGGGGAACAAGGTGTGCATTGCATCTTCCTAAATCTGGATGGTGGTTGTCGTCGAGTGGGTTCGAACGGGAACCGTTCTGGTCCTTGTATATGTCTGAAAAAGAAGGCAAGCACTAGTGGAAAAAAGAGCATTAGCACCGGTTGGTAAGGGGCTTTTTCATCGGTTGCCCAACCGGTGCAAAGCATTCGGTGCTAACGCCCCCCCCCCCCCCTTTAGCACCGGTTCAATCCACATGGCTGGCTGCCGAGCGCCCGGGCGGAGGACCTTTCGCACAACACGAACCGGTGCTAAATGTTTCTGCCGCGGTAACGTTTTGGTGCGCTTCCCTGCCGCGGCAGGGAAGTTCACCAAAACGCTGCCGCGGCAGAATCTGCCACCACGCCCCATTTGAAACACGTTAATGCACACATATAGGAAACCATTATATTACACAAAAACATCGTTATGAATATATAGATCAAAGTGACCTCTTTCATCGTGCTTGGCCGAACATATTATGCATATATGTGTATAATATAGTTTCTATGGATCATAGTTTTCCAAAATCGATTTGGCGCTGATGGTATTCTCCGTTTGGATGTATGACTTGCTCAAGTAAGAATCCCGACAATTCTTCTTGAATGCTCGTACATGCTCTGTTGCTAGAAGACCGTCCCGCAACCGTTCGATCTAATAATTTAAAGAAGGTGGTCAATATATATGAATGAAACACAACATGATCGATGGTGATAAAATAAAATTATGAATATTGTTTACGTACTTGAAGTTGTTCTAAAATTCTCCCCATCTGGTGGGTCATCTGGCGAATGAACTTGCAAACGTAGAATCCACATAAATTATTCCCGTCTTGTTGGCTCAAGCAATTTACAAGAACATAGTTCAATCAAAATAATAATCAAAGATGGTAATAGTATTGAAACTAGAATCAAATGGATGCGTGGGCCTAACTAGTAGTACTTACCAGTATATGTTTAAGTTCAAGCTTGTTTTTCCACTCACCCGGAGTCTTCTTGGTGAACCGTTTCCAAGCCCTGTCCGGCAAAAAAATGAATAAAAGATTTATGAATTACTTGATATTGGGAAAAAAACGAAAGTTGCCGATATATAGCCATAATGATTGAAATTACCACTGGAGGATACCAGCCATGTCCCTCCATGCCGCAAGGGGTTTACTTTTCGAGTGCATGACTTCTACTACTCCGGCGTCAGGTTCAATGATTAGCAGGATAAAGTAAAATCTACGCACATGCATAACTCATCAATTGCACTTAACATGCTGTAAGCGAAATAGATTTAATATGTTCAGGACAGTAACACTCACGCGAAGTTCTAAGGAAGTAGTATTTCCCTTTTGTGTGCATGTTTCCTTAATGCCGATACCAAGTTATCCTCCGTGTCCTTGGCATAGCGTTGGACACTATGCTCATGCACGGTATATGGGTCAATGAACCCAATGTCATAGATTTGTCATTTTCGGCATTCGTGTATCTTCATTCTGCATAATATAGTGAGTATAATTATGCATGCAATGGACGAGCCACGGTAGAGACTTAATTACATAAATAATACTTACAGATAATAGGCACTGATCAAAGATTTATTGAGGGCGTCTTGATTGAATAACTAAAATAATTCAGAAAATTTGATGTTTATCACGTTATTTCCACGTCCGTAGTGCTCATCTTTGATTGCCAACATGATCTAGTTTTGGCTTTCCTTACAGGCAGCCAAGTACCACTTATGCAGTTTTCACATTTGTGTTGGTAGATGCTGCACCTCCTTAGATCTAACGAGAGGTTCCCTGTACTGGTATTTGTATGCTAATTGGACATCACCCATGGGGAAATGGAGCTGACTTAAGTACTCAGAAATACTCATACTGTGAGCATCTGCATCATCTTTGTATAGTGCTACCTGAAAAGTATCGAGAAAAGATGATTTGGTAGCTGACCCGACGTGCTCCGTCGGGTGAGGTTCTCTTATATTTATAGTGTACACAGGATTACATAAGTGTTGTATACGTATACAATACGTATAGGTACATAAACTCTAACACCCTCCCCCAATCTCAACTAGGGAAAGATTGAGATTGCGCTTACAATGTTCATACAACGGTAAGGGGAGAGGCTTAGTAAAGATATCAGCAACTTGGTCCTTTGAAGAAATGAACCGAATCTGCAGTTGCTTCCGAGATACACGCTCACGGACAAAGTGAAAATCAACTTCGATGTGCTTTGTCCTTGCATGAAAAACTGGATTAGATGACAAATAAGTAGCACCAATATTGTCACACCAAAGCACTGGAGGCCTAACTTGAACAACTCCAAGTTCTCGCAGTAATGACTGTACCCAAACAAGCTCAGCTGTAGCATTAGCCAGAGCCTTGTACTCGGACTCAGTACTAGATCGAGAGACGATGAGGCGCTTACGAGCACTCCGGGCGATCAAATTACCTCCATAAAAGATGGCATAGCCCCCGTGGATCGCTTTGTCATCCACACTACCAGCCCGATCTGCATCGGAAAAGGCTGAAAG
Source organism: Lolium rigidum (assembly GCF_022539505.1). Lineage (NCBI taxonomy): Eukaryota > Viridiplantae > Streptophyta > Magnoliopsida > Poales > Poaceae > Lolium > Lolium rigidum. The sequence goes on along the minus strand of NC_061508.1, from coordinate 222,791,172 downwards.
TAGTGTAGAGGTGGAAGACCGAAGCAGCAGTCCGGTGTCAAGCGTGTGACGAACATAGCGAAGAATACGCTTAACGACGGACCAATGAGTTGTACGAGGCTCATGAAGATATTGGCACACCTTGTTGACCACAAAGGACAAGTCGGGGCGTGTCATAGTAAGATACCGAAGACCACCAACAACAACTGCGATATCGAGTAGCCTCTTCGGGGGACAATGGATCACCATCAAGACTACAAAGGCGCTAAGAGGACGCCATAGGTGTAGTCACAGGGGTACACTTCAACATGCCTCGCACGCGCAAGAAGCTCCGAGAGCGTACTTACGGCGACGAAGAAGAAGACTACCGGATGAGGGGACGACACCTCAATGCCCGGAAAATAATGCGAGAATACCAAGATCTTTAACAGAAAACTCAAAGCGAAGGCGACCGATCAACTCTGGGAATAGCAGCAGCTGTGGAACTGAGAACGATGATATCATCAACATAGACCAATAGGTAGACTGTAATATCTGAACGTCGAAGTACAAACAAGGAGGTATCAGTGACGGACGGAAAAAATCCCAGTGATCCAAGAACAGAACTAAGACGAGCATGCCATGCTCGAGGTGCCTGTTTCAGCCCATATAACGACCTGACCAGCTTGCAGTAATGACCAGGTTTCGCAGAATCAATAAAACCAGGAGGTTGGCGCATATATACCTCTTCATCCAGAAAACCATTGAGAAAAGCATTCTGAATATCAAGCTGACGAAGATGCCATCGACTAGAAAGAGCCATACCAAGCAACAAACGAATAGTAGCTGGCTTAACCACAGGGCTAAAGGTCTCATCATAATCCAAACCATAGCGTTGCTTATACCCCTTAGCAACTAGACGGGCCTTGTACCTCTCAATAGAACCATCTGCATGCAGCTTCACTTTAAAAACCCACCGTGAATCAATTAAATTTACCCCAGGCACAGGAGGTACCAATCGCCATGTACCATTAGCCTGAAGAGCAGAAAATTCAGCCTCCATAGCATCACGCCAGTGAGGAGTGCGGAGAGCTTCTTTGTAATCACGAGGTTCATGCGTATATTTCAACGCTGTATGAGCTGCTAAGACACAGTTCCAAGCAATTGTACCGTCAGTACGCCGTTTGGGTTGATGTATTCCATGGCGTCGACGTGTCATAGGGCCAGCTGGAGGAGGAGCTGAAGTTGTTGGAACTGAGGGAGTAGAGGAAGCTGTCGGTGCTGAGGACGCAGGCGCGCTGGTCAAGAGAGCAGGGTCATCAGGTTGCTCTGCATGCGGGACAGCAGGCTGCTCTGCATGCGCTGAAGCGGGCGAATCATGTTCTGCATGTGCTTGTGCTGGAGAGATAATGCATGGCGGCTGCTGCTCTGCATGCAACGGAGATGCCAAGAGATGCTCATGCTCTGCACGCAATGGAGATGCATGCAACGGAGATGCATGCAAGGAATCGCTGTAGGGAGATGCAGCTTCGTGTGCGTGTCTGACGCGCGACGCGTCCGTCCGCGTAGGAGTGGCCAGCACCTGGGAGGAGCCCGAGACAGGAGCCAACATCGGCTCGGCTGGGTCAGCTGCTGAGCCCGAGACGGGGACAGGCATGGTGGAGCTCATGCATGGCTGCACGCAGCCCGGAGCGGAGCCATGCAACGAAACGGTGTGATCGTCGTGAAACACCGGCGGCTGCGGAATTAAAACCTCCAAGCGATTTCCGCGTCCAACACCTGCACTATGGTCAGCAAGCAAAGGAGAAGCATGTGCAATATCCATAAATTGGTCAGCCGAGAGTAGTGATGACTCCGAAACAGGTGGTGACATTTGAGAGTTTGGCATATGGGCAAAGGGAAAAACATTCTCGTCAAAGATGACGTCCCTAGAGATGTAGACACGATTAGACGGAACATGAAGACATTTGTATCCCTTGTGAAGAGAACTGTAGCCCAGAAACACACACTTCTTCGAGCGAAAATCAAGTTTATGATTGTTGTATGGTCGAAGATGAGGCCAGCAGGCACACCCAAAGACCTTAAAAAAGGTATAATCAGGTGTTTCATTCAGAAGCCTCTGAAGAGGCGTTTTCATGTCGATGGTGCGACTAGGAAGTCTGTTAATAAGAAAACAAGCCGTCGCAAAGGCATCACTCCAATAGCATAATGGAACAGATGCATGTGCAAGTAAAGTAAGACCGGTTTCAACAATGTGACGGTGCTTACGCTCAGCAGTGCCATTTTGTTGATGTGTATGAGGACAGGACACACGGTGTGAGACACCCAAATTGTGGAAGAAAGGATGGAGTTTCTCATACTCTCCACCCCAATCAGTTTGCACATGAATAATTTTACGATTTAAGAGGCGTTCAACATGTTTTTGGAACTGGAGAAACACATCATAGACATCAGATTTACGTTTGAGTAAATAGAGCCAAGTGAAACGACTGTAAGAATCAACAAAACTCACATAAAAGCGATGTCCACTAACAGAAGTTTGGGCAGGACCCCATACATCGGAATAAATAATCTCTAATGGAAATTTTGTTACACGAGTAGACAAGGAAAAGGGCAACTGGTGACTCTTTCCTTGCTGACAGGCATCACAAACAGACTCAATTTTATTGGACTCATGTGTAGATGGTAACTCATGACTACGAAGAACATGTTGAACGACTTGTAAGGCTGGATGTCCTAGGCGATGATGCCACATATCACGCGAAACTTTGACACTGGAAAGGACTTGCTTGATGACAGGTGCTTTAATCTCATAGAGACCTCCGCTGCATCAACCTCTAAGGATGGGTGCTCTCGTGTCCAGGTCCTTAACAAAAAGATCATGAGGATGGAGTTCAATAAAGACATTATTATCATGGGAAAGTTTACTCATAGACAATAAATTACGGGTGGCTTTAGGAACATGAAGGACATTATTGAGAGCTAGAGACCTAGAAGACGGAGTGGATAAAATAGCCTGACCAACATTATGAATATGCATACCTGCTCCATTAGCTGTGTGGACCTGGTCGGTGCCATGGTAAGCCTCGCGGGTGGTGAGCTTGTCCAGCTCATGAGTGATATGATGTGTAGCGCCGGAGTCCGCATACCACGCCGGGTCTACGGACTGAGAGACACCCTGAGAGCCATGAGAGGCAGACATCGCCATAGCAAGTTGCTTCTCCGTATTACTCCCATCATTACCAATACCCAGAAAGTCGCGCTTGAAGCGCTTATAGCACCTGGATGCTGTGTGACGAGGAACCCCACATAGTTGGCAAACAACAGGGGTACGGCTGCCACTCTTGGATGTGGTGGATGGAGATGGTGTCTTCCCTGAGGAGGAGGACGGCATAGGGGGCCGGGGTCCACCCCGACCAGCTCCATAGGCAACAGGTGGCGCAGAAGGTGTAACCACATGTGCAGCAGGGTAATGCGAGGAACTGCCTGAGCGACGCTGAGCCAACTTGCGCTGTTCTGTGCTCTGAAGTTGCGAGAACAAGTCGCGAATCGGTATAGGGGTGGTGCGATTGGTCACCACCTCATAGAGAGCATCATACTCTTCATCAAGTCCAGCGAGAATGTATGAGACAAGCTCCGCATCACGCAGAGGCTCGCCAATGCTAGTAAGAGAATCCGAGAGCGCCTTCATCTGATGAAAATAAGTATTGATGGTCTTGTTACCCTTCTTCAGTTCAGCCATCTCCTGTCGAATCGCAGAAGACCGAGCAATAGAGGTAGAGGCAAAGGCTCCACCGAGAGTTTCCCAAGCCTCACGAGAAGTGCCCGAGAACATGATCATACCAAGGACACCTTCTGTCATCGAGGAGACAAACCCAGAAAGAATGGCACTGGTCTCGCTGAGTCCAATGCTGATGCGCCGGGTTAGGGACATGATGCATACCACCGGCGTGAGGAACAACAACATGGGTATTAGGGCATGGAAGCGTGCCATCAACATAGCCCATGAGCAAGTGACTGCGGAGAAGTGGACCAACTTGAGCACGCCAGAAGAGATAATTCTCATTCGTCAATTTAATGGTGATTGACGGGGCAATTGTCACAACAGGTGGCAGGCCATGATGGAGAGTAGGCGCTGGCATGGACGGGGTAGAGCCGTACGGCGGAGTTGTGGTAGAGCCATAGGGCAACGCCAATGTCAGTGGCGCTGAAGACGGCGATGCAAACCCCGGCGAGGACGCAATTGGTGCTGCAGACGGCGGAGGCAGCGCATAGCCCGCATAGCCTGTCATGGAGTACCCCGGGTACCCAGGGAAGAACCCTGGATAACCGGCCATGGAGGGAAAAGCCATCCCGGCTCCAGGGCCGGCCATACCGGCGCCATGGCCGAGGGACGCGGCAACCAGGGAGGCATCCGTGTAGATGGCCGCCGTCCCCGTGTAGGCCGGCGCGGAGGGAGCGGCAGCAGCCGGCTCGCCTGGAAGAACCGGCGGCGGCGCGCCTGGAAGAACCGGCGGCGGCGCGCACGAGACGGTCGTCGGGGCGGAGATCGTTGTCATGTCCTGCGGGGCGGACTCTCCCGACGAGGAAGCGGGGAGGTCAACGGGTCCCGTCGGAAGGGAAGAAGAGGCCATCGCGGCCTAGGAGACGGCGGCGCAGGAGGTGCACCGGCGGCGGCGGAAGCTTGAAGTGGCGGCGCAAACCCTAGGCGTAACCGCTAGGCTCTGGTACCATGAAAAGTATCGAGAAAAGATGATTTGGTAGCTGACCCGACGTGCTCCGTCGGGTGAGGTTCTCTTATATTTATAGTGTACACAGGATTACATAAGTGTTGTATACGTATACAATACGTATAGGTACATAAACTCTAACACTACCATCTCCAGATCAAGGCACTCCAGGACATCGGGATACACTTGGAGCGGGGGGGCACGAGTTTTTCTGGTCTCCGAGCTGGGAAACTGATTTCCCTTTTGCCTTACTTCTTGACCGCAACTTTGCTGCCTCATTTGACTTGTGAATAGAGCGGTCATATTTTGATGAAAGCTTTGGCTTAGATTGATAAATGTTCTTCATCATTTTCCTCATTTTTTCCTTAGGTATACGAGGCTCGGGCTCGGTATTTTTCTTGCCAAAATTCTTTTACATGTATTGTTCCCTTGAGATCTTCGCATTTTCCTCTTATGTATAGTCGTAATGTCTCTTGGGAGGAACCTTAGGTACTCTTAGGAGGGGATCCTGTCGACGTTTGGGTGATCGGTTACGACTCATTGCCGGAGCGGTGATGGTATGCTTCCGCTTTTGGCTCTGGGACTTAGTGGGATGAGGGGGTGGAGAAGGCTGATGCGCTGGAGACGGGAGAGGCGACGGAGACGGCTGACGCACTGGAGACGGCTACAGCTGCGGAGAAGGCTGACGCACTTCAGATGGGCCCACTTTGACATACAGTTTACACTGAGTAAGTTGTGTACGCTTCAGATGCATCACACACGGTTTAAAGTTGGGAAGGTCGTATGCATTAGATCGCACACGAGTGATTTATATCGGCACCTCCACCAGCATCACAAACGTGTTATCCGTGGAAAGCTGTTTGCATTATTTGTGCACCTTCAGCCTTTGCCTTCCTCTGCACAACTATTTGCGCATATATAAAAGGGAATGAATTTCCTTCACAATGTACACGGTTCATCTTGAAGAAGAGTTCATAGTATATTTAGGCTTAGACGGGAAGGAAACCTATCAAAAATGGTTGCCCTTCTTGTTACAAAAAGACATATGTATGGCCTAATAAAACCATAAATCACTATACTAAATGTCCTCCTTGTCACAAGAGGAGACGTCGCTGACGTCAACACCATTGCTAATGTCGGATGCCTCTACATCATCGACGGCTACGCACTCTCTAGAGCCTGATGCCTCGGCATCGTCAGCGAAGTTTTCGCTAGAGCCTGATGCTTCTGCTTCCCTGCGCCTTGCTAGCATGGTCATTAACAGCTCCTCAAGTTCGTCGCTGGGAAATTATGAAACACCCGTTGTGCGAACGGCCTTCTTACCTTTCTTCTTGGTGCGCAGCCATGCACGTAGTTGGTCCTCGCGGAGAGTGTCGAAGGAGTCTTCCACCCTGCGATGATCAACTTCTTCCTCATGTCGAGCCGACGTGGTGGAATCCTCCACCACCATCTGCTCCTCCAAGTCCTCCTCCTGCATCCCAACCAGATCCCGCCCTAGAGCGTGCTCCTCCTCCGAGCCAGATCTCATGAGGTCGATGATGCTTCCCCGACACCGTTGTGCTGTGAGGAATGCTCCTCCTCCGCATCTGATGGTGCTAGGTCAATGCCAACTAGAGTTGATTCGCAGTGTGGCATGGTACATATGCGGGAGGCCGCCAGCGGGAAGAGTTAGCAAATTATTTTATATGTGAGGATGTATACTGCGGGAATATTTTGAGTTCGTATTTCGAACGAAAACAGTGAACTTGCAGGAATATTTCACGACCAGAGTATTCACAAACGATTTTTCATAGAATCGATGTTTGTGAAACAAAGCTGAATCTGTGTGTGACACATGCGAACACATTCACTTTTTCACTCATAAATCATGGGAGATGTTTATTACTCAAATGTTTACTTTACAGTATCGCAATATGTTTTTCCTATTAAAAACATGGGCAATATTAAATCTATCGATTTCCTTCATAACCGACCTTTTCAATATATATAAATTTACAAATTAGAAGACAACAAAAGGACATCTCAAATATTTAACTACTAATATATATAACTCCTAAATTTACTCCTCATCATCAGAGATGTCGATGATATCGTCCTTGCAGCTGGACAAGCTTGCCGCTACACCGGAGGTAGAGGCCTCTACATCGTTGGCAGCGGTGATATTGACGTCCATCTCCGCGCGCTCTCTAGCCTCGAATTTGTACACAAAGGACGCCAGCATCACCTATTGCTCCTCGAGCATCTCCTCCTCCTCCTCGTACTGCCGCTCAGCCAGCTCCAACCATTTGAGTTGCAGCGACTCGTCTTCCCCCATCGCAGTCGCCGCATCTTCGTCATCCTCCAAATTCATTTTGCCTTTGTCATCGTCAGAGGACCAGTGGGAGTACAAGGAGCCAGCTTTTAGGTCAGTACGCGAGAGGGCTTCTTCTCCCTAACTGGAGATGCTTGTCATCCCTTCTCCACCCCCGGAGGTGCCTGCTCAACACAGCGACGATGCGCTGGCCGGCACTGCTAGAAGCAAAAGAGGCGACCGGTCTTATTGCTGTGAACCATGTCAAAGTGGTGTGTGTTTGTTGTATTGGTGATGTGTGCCAAGAGGGTGGCGGCACGGGGATTTCTGTAGCGCAACTGATGAAGCGGAGTCTTCGGCGACACGTATGTTGCACGTGGGAGGAAGGTAAAGAGGCTACTCAGGAAATTTCTACACGCAACTTTTATTTATTACCGTTTGGGATGATGATGATAAGAAAACAAGAGGGGAGCTGGCATGGGAACGACCCTTCAGGTGCCAATCATTGATAATACTAGTGCGGCGCAACACGAGGCGCACTGATACGTCTCCAACGTATTTATAATTTCTTATGTTCTATGCTAGTTTTATGACAATACCTACATGTTTTATTCACACTTTATAATGTTTTTATGCATTTTCTGGGACTAACCTATTAACAAGATGCCACAGTGCCAGTCCCTGTTTTCTACTGTTTTTGATTTCGGAAAAGTTGTTTTACAAGTATTCTCGGAATTGGACGAAACAAAAGCCCACGGCCCTATTTTCCACGGAGTGTTCCAGAAGACCGAAGAGGAGTCGAGGAAGGCCAGCAGGGGGCCCTCCCCATATGGCGGCGCGGGGGGCCCACAACCGCGTCGTAACGTGGGGAGGGAGCCCCCTGGCTCCCCCGACGCTGCCCCTTCGCCTATTTATTCTTTCGTCCCTGAAAACCCTAGTACCGAGAGCCAAAATACCAGAACAATTCCAGAGACGCCGCCGCCATCAACCCTAACTCGGGGGGGGTTCAGAAGATCTCCTCCGGCACCCCTGCCGGAGAGGGGAATCATCACCTGAGGGCTCTACATCACCATGCCCGCCTCCGGACTGATGCCTGAGTAGTTCATCCTTGGACTACGGGTCCATAACAGTAGCTAGATGGTTGTCTTCTCCTATTGTGCCATCATGTTTAGATCTTGTGAGCTGCCTATCATGATCAAGATCATCTATTTGTAATGCTACATGTTGTGTTTGGTTGGATCCGATGAATATGGAATACTATGTCAAGTTGATTATTGATCTATCATATATGTGTTGTTCATGATCTTGCATGCTCTCCATTGCTAGTAGAGGCTCTGGCCAAGTTGATACTTGTAACTCCAAGAGGGGGTATTTATGCTAGATAGTGGGTTCATGCCTCCATTGAATGCAGGACGAGTGACGTAAAGTTCTAAGGTTGTGGATGTGCTTGTTGCCACTAGGGATAAAACATCAATGCTTTGTATAAGGATATTTGTATTGTTTACATTACGCACAGTACTTAATGCAATTGTCTGTTGCTTGCAACTTAATACTGGAAGGGGTGCGGATGCTAACCCGAATGTGGACTTTTTAGGCATAGATGCATGTTGGATGGCGGTCTATGTTCTTTATCGTAATGCCCTAAGTAAATCTCATAGTAGTCATCATGATATGTATGTGCATTGTTGTGCCCTCTCTATTTGTCAATTGGCCAACTGTAATTTGTTTACCCAACATGTTATTTATCTTATTGGAGAGACACCACTAGTGAACTGTGGACCCCGGTCCATTGTTTTACATCTGAAATACAACCTACTGCAATCATTGTTCTCTTTTGTTTTCTGCAAGCAAATATCATTTTCCACACCATACGTTTAATCCTTTGTTTTCAGCAAGCCGGTGAGATTGACAACCTCACTGTTAAGTTGGGGCAAAGTAGTTTGATTGTGTTGTGCAGGTTCCATGTTGGCACCGGAATCCCTGGTGTTGCGCCGCACTACACTCCTTCACCAACAACCTTCACGGGATCTTCATCTCCTACTGGTTCGATAACCTTAGTTTCTTACTGAGGGAAAACTAGCCGCTGTACTCATCATACCTTCCTCTTGGGGTTTCCAACGGACGTGTGCTTTACCGTCACAAGCAGCTACTTTTCTGGCGCCGTTGCCGGGGAGATTAAGACACGCTGCAAGGGGAGTCTCTCACACCCAATCTCTTTACTTTGTTTATTGTCTTGCTTTATTTTATTTTCTATCTTGTTTGCTTTCTTTATATCAAAAACACAAAAAAATTAGTTACTTGTTTTACTTTATTTAATTCGGTTTTGCTTTATTTATTTTTATTATTGCTAAAATGAGTACTCCTGAGAACACTAAGTTGTGTGACTTCACTAGCACAAATAATAATGATTTCATATGCACTCCTATTGCTCCACCTCGCTTCTACTGCAGAATTTTATGAAATTAAACCTGCTTTACTAAATCTTGTTATGAGAGAGCAATTTTCTGGTGTTAGTACTGATGATGCTGCTGCCCATCTTAATAATTTTGTTGAACTTTGTGAAATGCAAAAGTATAAGGATATAGATGGGGATATTATAAAACTGAAATTGTTTCCTTTCTCCTTGAGAGGAAGAGCTAAAGATTGGTTGCTATATTTGCCTAAAAATAGTATTAGTTCATGGACTAAATGTAAAGATGCTTTCATTGGAAAATAGTATCCTCCTGCTAAAATTATATCTTTGAGAAATAGCATTATGAACTTTAAGCAATTGGATAATGAACATGTTGCCCAAGCATGGGAGAGAATGAAATCTTTGGTAAAGAAATGCCCTACCCATGGACTAACTACTTGGATGATCATCCAAACCTTTTATGCAGGATTAAATTTTTCTTCAAGGAACCTATTTGATTCAGCTGCTGGAGGTACTTTTATGTCCATCACTTTGGGTGCTGCAACAAAGCTTCTTGATGATATGATGATCAACTACTCTGAATGGCACACTGAAAGAACTCCTCAAGGTAAGAAGGTAAATTCTGTTGAAGAAACCTCTTCCTTGAGTGATAAGATTGATGTTATTATGTCTATGCTTGTTAATGGTAAATCTCATGTTGATCCTAATAATGTTCCTTTAGCTTCATTGGTTGCTCAAGAAGAGCATGTTGATGTGAACTTCATTAAAAATAATAATTTCAACAACAATGCTTATAGGAATAATTTTGGTAACAACAACTATAGGCCATATACTTCTAATAGTGGTAGTGGTTATGGTAATTCTTATGGTAATTCTTACAACAATAGTATGAGTGTACCCTCTGATCTTGAAGTCATGCTTAAAGAATTTATTAGTACACAAACTGCTTTTAACAAATCTGTTGAGGAAAAGTTTGGTAAAATTGATGTTCTTGCTTCTAAGGTTGATAGTCTTGCTCTTGATGTTGATCTTTTGAAACTGAAAGTTATGCCTAATGAAGTTAAAGATACTAAGTCATTTGCTACAGCAAATGCGATCCAAGTTCGAATTAATGACAATATTAGAATGATGGCTGAATTGCATGCTAGGTGGGAAAGAGAAGAAAAACTTGCTAAAGAGAATAATATAGCTAGAGTTTGGACTATTACGTACCACCACTCGTAATGTTGATGCTTCACATGTTTCTAAACCTCCTACTATCAATGGTAAAATAATTGGTGTTGGCAATGTTTCTACTTCTACTACAAAGCGTGCAAAATTGCCTGAAACTGTTGAAACTGTTTGTGATAAAAGTGCTGAAATTTTTCAAAGTGTTGGAGAAAATGGTCCCATTGCTTTAGATCATAATGGTTTTGATTTTGATAATTGTCATTTCTGAAGTTATTAACTTCTTGCAAAAACTTGCTAGAAGTCCTAATGCTAGTGCTATAAACTTGGCCTTTACAAAACATATTACAAATGGTCTCATTAAAGCTAGGGAAGAGGAATTAAAACTTGAAGCTTCTATCCCTAGGAAGTTGGAAGATGGTTGGGAGCCCATCATTAAAATGAAGGTCAATGATTTTGATTGTAATGCTTTATGTGATCTTGGTGCAAGTATTTCGTTATGCCTAAGAAACTTTATGGTATGCTTGACTTGCCACCTATGGAATGTTGTTATTTGGATGTTAATCTTGCCGATAATTCTATAAAGAAACCTTTGGGGAGAATTGACAATGTTCACATTACGGTTAACAATAACCTTGTCCCCGTTGATTTTGTTGTTTTGGATATTGAATGCAATGCATCTTGTCCTATTGTTTTGGGAAGACCATTTCTTCGAACTGTTGGTGCTATTATTGATATAAAAGAAGGAAATATTAAATATCAATTCCCTCTTAAGAAAGGTATGGAACACTTCCCTAGAAAGAGAATGAAGATGCCTTTTGATTCTATTATTAGAACAAATTATGATGTTGATGCTTCTTCTCTTGATGTTACTTGATTTTCACTTTCTGCGCCTAGCTGAAAGGCGTTAAAGAAAAGCGCTTATGGGAGACAACCCATTATTTTATTTCTGCAATTTTTGTTTTATATTTGAGTCAAGGTGTTTGTTACTACTGTATCAATACCTTTGTATCTTTATTTTCTTGCATTGTTGTGCCAAGTAAAATCTTTGATAGAAAGTTGATACTAGATTTGGATTTCTGCGCAGAAACAGAGTTTTAGCTGTCACGAATTTGAGATTTTCTCTCTGTAGAAAAAACGTAAAATCCTGAAAAAATTCATGAGTAATCCTCAGATATGTACGCAACTTTCATTCAAATGGAGCTTTTCCATCTGAGCATGTTATGTGCCTCGAAAAAATTCGTCTTTACGGACTGTTCTGTTTGTGACAGATTCTGTCTTTTATTTCACATTGCCTCTTTTACTGTGTTTGAGTGGATTTCTTTGCTCCATTAAATTTCAGTAGCCTTGGGTAATGTCCAGAAGTGTTGGGAATGATTGTGTCCTTGCTGAATATGTGAATTTTTGATTATGCACTAACCCTCTAATGAGATTGCTTTGAGTTTGGTGTGAAGGAAGTTTTCAAGGATCAAGAGAGGAGGATGATATAATATGATCAAGAAGAGTGAAAAGTATAAGCTTGGGGATGCCCCCGTGGTTCATCCCTGCATATTTCAAGAAGACTCTAGCGTCTAAGCTTGGGGATGCCCAAGGCATCCCCTTCTTCATCAAACTTATCAGGTCACCTCTAGTGAAACTATATTTTAATTCCGTCACATCTTATGTGCTTTACTTGGAGCGTCCGTGTGCTTTTATTTTCGTTTGTTATTTTAAGTTTTCTTAATAAATCGGATCCTAACATGCGTGTGTGGGAGAGAGACACGCTCCACTTTTTCATTTGAACACTTGTGTTCTTCGTTTTATTTTTCATGTTTGTGGCGAAAGCTGAAAGCCGCAACACTTATTGTTATTTGGTTGGAAACAAAAAATGGTTCATGGGGTAGTTGGTATATTGTCTTGAATAATTGGATACTTGGCAATTGTTTTGAGCTCTCAAGTAGATCATGTTTAAGCTTTTGCATCATGTAGTTTAAACCTATTAGTGGAGAACTACCGTAGAGCTTGTTGAAATTTGGTTTGCATGATTGGTCTCTCTAAGGTCTAGATATTTTCTGGTAAAAGTGTTTGAGCAACAAGGAAGATACTGTAGAGTCTTATAATGCTTGCAATATGTTCTTATGTAAGTTTTGCTGTACCGGTTTATACTTGTGTTTGCTTCAAACAATCTTGCTAGCCAAAGCCTTGTACTAAGAGGGAATGCTTCTCGTGCATCCAAAACCTTGAGCCAAAACATATGCCATTTGTATCCACCATAACTACCTACTATGTGGTATTTTTCTGCCATTCCAAGTAAATACTTCATGTGCTACCTTTAAACAATTCAAAACTTTATTACTCCTTATTTGTGTCAATGTTTTATAGCTCATGAGGAAGTATGTGGTGTTTTATCTTTCAATCTTGTTGGGCAGACTTTCACCAATGGACTAGTGGCATATACATCCGCTTATCCAATAATTTTGCAAAAAGAGCCGGCAACGGGGTGCCCAGCCCCAATTAATTAAATTTCATTAATAATTCTCTTCACATGTTTTGCCCTGATTTATCGTTAAGCAACTTAATTTTCCAATAGACACTCCTCCATGGTATGTGAAATGTTGGAAGGCACCCGAGGATTCGGTTAGCCATGGCTTGTGAAAGCAAAAGTTTGGGAGGAGTGTCATCTATAAATAAAACTAAAATACATGTGTAAACAAAAGAGAAGAGGGATGATCTACCTTGCTTGGTAGAGATAACGTCCTTCATGGGAGCCGCTCTTTGAAAGTCTGTTTGACAAGGGGGTTAGAGTGCCCACTACCATTCGTTGACAACAACAAACACCTCTCAAAACTTTATTTTTATGCTCTCTATATGATTTCGAAACTTGAAAAGCTCTAGCACATGATTTAATCCCTGCTTCCCTCTACGAAGGGCCTTTCTTTTACTTTATGTTGAGTCAGTTTACCTACTTCTTTCTATCTTAGAGGCAAACACTTGTGTCAACTGTGTGCATTGATTCTTACATGCTTGCTTATTGCACTTATTATATTACTTTGTGTTGACAATTATCCATGAGATATGCATGTTGAAGTTGAAAGCAATTGCTGAAACTTAAATCTTCCTTTGTGTTGCTTCAAAACCTTGTATTAAGAATCTATTGCTTTATGAGTTAACTCTTATGCAAGACTTTTTTATGCTTGTCTTGAAAGTACTATTCATGAAAAGTTTTTGCTATATGATTCAGTTGTTTAGTCATTATCTTTTTGTTTGCAAACTATAGACCATTGCTTTGAGTCACTTCATTCATCTCATATGCTTTACAATAGTATTGATCAAGATTATGTTGGTAGCATGTCACTTTAGAAATTATTCTTTTTATCGTTTACCTACTCGAGGGCGAGTAGGAACTAAGCTTGGCGATGCTTGATACGTCTCCAGCGTATCTATAATTTCTTATGTTCCATGCTAGTTTTATGACAATACCTACATGTTTTATTCACACTTTATAATGTTTTTATGCATTTTCTGGGACTAACCTATTAACAAGATGCCACAGTGTTAGTTCCTGTTTCTGTTGTTTTTGATTTCAGAAAAGTTGTTTTACAAATATTCTCGGAATTGGACGAAACAAAAGCCCACGGCCCTATTTTCCACGGAGTGTTCCAGAAGACCGAAGAGGAGTCGAGGAAGGCCAACAGGGGGCCCTCCCTATATGGCGGCGCGGGGGGCCCATAGCCGCGCCGTGACGTGGGGAGGGAGCCCCTGGCTCCCCCGACGCTGCCCCTTCGCCTATTTATTCCTTCGTCCCCGAAAACCCTAGTACCGAGAGCCAAAATACCATAACAGTTCCAGAGACGCCGCCGCCATCAACCCTAACTCGGGGGGTTCGGAAGATCTCCTCCGGCACCCTGCCGGAGAGGGGAATCATCACCGGAGGGCTCTACATCACCATGCCCGTCTCCGGACTGATGCGTGAGTAGTTCATCCTTGGACTACGGATCCATAGCAGTAGCTAGATGGTTGTCTTCTCCTATTGTGCCATCATGTTTAGATCTTGTGAGCTGCCTATCATGATCAAGATCATCTATTTGTAATGCTACATGTTGTGTTTGTTGGGATCCGATGAATATGGAATACTATGTCAAGTTGATTATTGATCTATCATATATGTGTTGTTTATGATCTTGCATGCTCTCCGTTGCTAGTAGAGGCTCTGGCCAAGTTGATACTTGTAACTCCAAGAGGGGGTATTTATGCTATATAGTGAGTTCATGCCTCCATTGAATCTGGAACAGTGACAGAAAGTTCTAAGGTTGTGGATGTGCTGTTGCCACTAGGGATAAAACATCAATGCTTTGTATAAGGATATTTGTATTGTTTACATTACGCACAATACTTAATGCAATTGTCTGTTGCTTGCAACTTAATACTGGAAGCGGTGCGGATGCTAACCCGAAGGTGGACTTTTTAGGCATATATGCATGCTGGATGGCGGTCTATGTTCTTTATCGTAATGCCCTAAGTAAATCTCATAGTAGTCATCATGATATGTATGTGCATTGTTATGCCCTCTCTATTTGTCAATTGCTCAACTGTAATTTGTTTACCCAACATGTTATTTATCTTATTGGAGAGACACCACTAGTGAACTGTGGACCCCGGTCCATTGTTTTACATCTGAAATACAACCTACTGCAATCATTGTTCTCTTTTGTTTTCTCGCAAGCAAACATCATTTTCCACACCATACGTTTAATCCTTTGTTTTCAGCAAGCCGGTGAGATTGACAACCTCACTCTGTTAAGTTGGGGCAAAGTAGTTTGATTGTGTTGTGCAGGTTCCACGTTGGCACCGGAATCCCCGGTGTTGCGCCGCACTACACTCCTTCACCAACAACCTTCACGTGATCTTCATCTCCTACTGGTTCGATAACCTTGGTTTCTTACTGAGGGAAAACTCGCTGATGTACTCATCATACCTTCCTCTTGGGGTTTCCAACGGACGCATGCTTTACCGTCACAAGCAGCTACTTTTCTCGCACCTGATGAACTGTTAAGGATCAAGAAGTCGAAGATCAGTTGGTGATCAGAAAGCTTCAAGGCCCATACACATGTCGTGTGGAACAAGGACTAGCCCATATCAGTAAACCCTAACATGTAACTGACCCGGACACGATACCCGATACCTAGCCTCCTTTATAAGGGCTAGGAGGGATCACCGAGAAGGAGAGTTTAATCGATAGGCAGAACAACATAGCCATCACGACAACCTTTTAATCTTCATCATCAATCAAGAGCAGACAAATAGGAAGTATTATTTTACCCTCCGGGGGCCTGAACCTCGGTAAATCGTGCCTGACGAACTCGCCACCTTCTTCCCTAAAATACGAGTCCATAAGCCATGGACATTGCCGAGGAGATCCCACATTAAAGCAAGTGTCGCTGAAGATTAACACATGGTGGATTGATACGTCCAAAACGTATCTACTTTCCCGAACACTTTTGCTATTGTTTTACCTCTAATTTGTGTATTTTGGATGCAACTAACACGGACAAACGCTGTTTTCAGCAGAACTGTTCTGGTGTCTCGTTTTTGTGCAGAAATTCAACTTTCAGGAAAAACCTCGGAATTTATGCGGAAGGTCATATTTTCTCAGAATACTTACGGGGCCAGAAGGGCAAGCCAGGTGGGGGCCCGAGGGCCCCACACACTAGGCCGGCGCGGCCCAGGAGGGGCCCGCGCGGCCCTAGTGTGTGGCGGCCTCGGTCGGCCCCCGACGCCCTCCTTCGGACTACTTATCGCCTTCGACCTAAAAACGCACGGAGAGAAGTCGAAGTCGCCGTAAACCCTCCGTAACGCCGCCACATCGCGAAACTCCGTCTCGGGAGCCGAAGTCTCCGTTCTGGCACTCCGCCGGGACGGGGAATTGGAGGAGATCATCGCCATCATCACCACTGACGCCTCTCCATCGACCAGCCATGTTTCCCCCATCCATGTGTGAGTAATTCCCCCGCTGTAGGCTGAAGGGGATGGTAGGGATTGGATGAGATTGGTCATGTAATAGTGTAAGATTGTTAGGGCATAGTACCTAGTGTCCGTAATTGGTACTTTGATGATATTGTTGAAACTTGTTATGCTTAATGCTTGTCACTAGGGCCCGAGTGCCATGATCTCAGATCTGAACATGTTATTACTTCATCATGATATTCATTGTTTATGGTCTTACCTGCAAGTTGTATACACATGTCGTCTGTCCGGAACCAATGGCCCCGAAGTGACCGAAATCGGGACAACCGGAGGGGATGGTAGTGATGTGAGGATCACATGTGTTCACGGAGTGTTAATGCTTTGCTTCGGTACTCTATTAAAAGGAGTACCTTAATATCCAGTAGATTCCCTTGAGGCCCGGCTGCTACCGGCTGGTAGGACAAAAGATGTTGTGCAAGTTTCTCATTGCGAGCACGTACGACTATAATTGGAACACATGCCTATTGATTGCTTTGTACTTAGACACCGTTTTATTATTATCTGCAAATGCCCTGCTTGATTGTTACATGAGTTTCTCTCATCCATGCAACGCCCGTTATCCGTCCCCGTGCCTACGATATTTTAATCCTGCTTGTTTACTATAATCACTACTCGCTGTCTCTCGTTACCCTGCTGCTCGTTATTTCACTACCGCTACTCGCTATAAAACTGTTACTATCGATAAACTCTTGCGAGCAAGTCTCGTTTCGAGTGCAGCTGAATTGACAACTCCGCTGTTAAGGCTTTCAAGTATTCTTTGTCTCCCCTTGTGTCGAATCAATAAATTGGGTTTTACTACCCGCGAAGACCGTCGCGATCCCCTATACTTGTGGGTTATCAAGACCGTTTTCTGGCGCCGTTGCCGGGGAGCATAGCTTTATTTGGAAGTTCACTTGGATCGATATTGTTCGCTGCAAATTCTCCATCATGGGTAAAACTCGCGATCCTAAAGTCGCCATATTACCATCCACTACAAGAAAAGTACAACTCTGAGTACCTCTGCTGCTCTTGATTCACCATCTGTGATTGATAAACTTGTTTCACCACCACATGCTTCACTTGTCTGGTACTTCGCTGAATCTGAAAATTCTTATAATATTGATGATGCTTCGCTGTGCTTGATGATAGTGGTTCATTGGGATCTTTTCTAGATGCTACAATTGCTAGGTCTAGACAAATTGAAAATACTGAAACTCCCGATGCTACTACACTCGTTAATTCACCCGAACTTGATTATTCTAGTGATGATCCCGGGGAAGATTATGTGGAGCTTAATGATGATCTTATTAATAGATGCAATGCTACTGCCTGATGCAAGTAAAATTAAAAAGTTTCTCACACAATATACTGTTAGACATAAGTTATCTCCGGATCCTAAATTTGCCACATCTCCTATATGCATTAAGGATAAAGATTATGATTTTTCTCTTGATCTATCTCATATAGCTATTGTAGAGAAAGCACCCTTTTGTGGTACTGAAAAAGAAAGTGCTGTAGAACACATGATTGAACTTTCTTCTATGAGTAGCTTGTTTTCTGATGATGTCAAGATGCGTACTTATTTTGTCGCTAAATTTTTTCCTTTCTCATTAAAGGATGATGCTAAAACTTGGTATAATAATTTGCCTCCTGGTTCTATTAAAAGTCCAACTGATTTGCATGATGTTTTCTTTCGAAAATACTTTCTTGCTAGTGCTCAACATGTTGCTTTACAGAAAATTTATAGATTTGACCAGGGAGATGAAGAGAAATTGCCTGAGGCTTGGGCAAGATTTTGTTCTCTTATCGCAGCTCGACCTGGACATGATTTAGAAAAGAATGATCTACTTGATATATTTTATAGTGGAGTAACCATTGAGTCTAGGGCATATTTGGATAGTTGTGCTGGTTGTGTTTTCAGGAAAAGAACTCCAGCACGAAGTCGAAGAATTATTGGCTAAAATAGGCCGGAATCATGATGATTGGACTACGCCCGAACCAATTCCAACGCCAATATTGAAGAAGAGGGGTTTAATTAAATTGAATGATGAAGATATGAGGGAAGCCAAGAAGTCTCTCAAGGAGAAAGGTATTAAATCGAAGATGTGAAGAATCTACCCCCCATAGAAGATATATGTGAGATAATTCCCCCTTCATCCATGATTGAGGTAAACTCCCTTCGGCGCTTTACTAGGGAAGATATTCCGTATTCAAAACCTCTCGCGCAATGCTTAGATGAGTTTGATAATTATATTGTTAAGCAAGAAAATTTTAATATGAGAGTAGAGAATCATCTAATGGAAAATTCTCAAGCTATTAGCAATTTGCATGATATTGTGGAGAGAACCTCCAATGATGTTAAGATGCTTGTTAAACATTTTCAAATGGTTCAAACTCAAATTGATCCGCTTACTAAAGTGCAAAATGACTTATTAAAAAATAATTCTAAAGAGAAACATGCTTTTGAAGTAACAACTAGAGGTGGTGTCTCTACCCAGGATCCTCTATATCCTGAAGGGCATCCCAAAAGAATTGAACAAAATTCTCAACGCATTGAACCTAGTGCTCCTTCTAAGAAAAAGAAGAAGAAACATAAAAATGTTGTAGAATCCTCTGAACCTGTTAATGATCCTAATAGTATTTCTATTTCCGATGCTGAAACTGAAAGTGGTAATGAACATGATAATAATAATGGTAATGATAAGAATGATATTTCTGATAAAGAAGAAGTTGAAGATGAACCTGAAAAGCGAGATAAAAATAAAAAGTACACTAAAGAAGATTTTATTGCTAAGAAACATGGTAATGAAAGGGAACCTTGGGTGCAAAAGCAAATGCCTTTTCCTGCTAAGAAACTAAAATCAAAGGAAGAAGAACACTATAATAAATTTTGTGATTGGATGAAACCTTTATTCTTGCAAATTCCTTTGATCGATGCTATTAAATTGCCTCCTTATTCAAAGTATATGAAAGATATTGTTACTAACAAAAGGAAAATCCCCAATGAGGAAATTTCCACTATGCTTGCTAATTACTCTTTCAATGGCAAAGTTCCAAAGAAGTTGGGCGACCTGGTATACCTACTATTCCTTGTTCTATTAAGAATAATTATGTTAAAACTGCTCTATGTGACTTGGGAGCCGGTGTTAGTGTTATGCATTTTTCTCTTTATAAGAGACTTTACTTACATAAGTTGATACCTACCGATATATCTTTGCAAATGGCTGATAAATCTACCTGCTATTCCCGTTGGTATATGTGAGGATGTTCCTGTTCAAGTTACTAATAACTCGCTTGATATTAACTCGATTTTGTTGTGTTGGAAATGCTCGAAGATGATAATATGTCTATTATTCTTGGGAGACCTTTTCTTAACACCGCAGGGGCTGTTATTGATTGCAATAAAGGAAAGGTTATTTTCAATGTTGATGATAGGGAGCACACCGTCTATTTCCCCAAGAGGATTGATAAAGTATGTGGAGTTAATACTATTTCTAATGTGAGAACTATTAAAGTGGGGACTACTGATTGTCCAATATATGAGCCTAAAGAAGAATATCAAACTCTTGTGATTGGATCCATATCAATACAATACAAGGTAACATGATTGATTTGAGGTTTATTTCTTCATATGCTATGTAAAATTTATTTGGTGGCAAGACTTGATCAACCTTGTTAACAAATTCATTTTATATGCATAGAGGAACTAAACAACATCTCTTTCTTCCTCCACTTGTTTTACTTACTCGTAGCAATACATTTGTATCTTTACTTTAATGCATTATTGTGCCAAGTAAAGTCTCTAATAGAAGGTTGATGCTAGATTTGGATTTACGCACGAAACATGATTTCTTGTCGTCACGCATTTGGGTAGGGTTCTCTGTTGGTAACTCGGAAAATCTGCCAATTTACGTGAGTGATCCTCGGATATGTACGCAACTTTCATTAGTTTTGAGTTTTCCGATTTGAGCAACGGAAGTACCTCTTAAAAATTCGTCTTTACTCGGTCGTTCGTTTTGACAGATTCCGTCTACGTTTTTGCATTGTCTCTTGTGGACTTTAAGTGAGGCTTTCTAGACGTGGAGAGTCTGTAGCTAATGTTTTATTGAGTTCTTGCAATGTGTCACTAAAGGTCTAAAGTGGATTAAAGTTTTTGAGTACTAACCCCTCTAATGAAGTTTCGAGAAGTTTGGTGTGGCGTAAGTTTTCAAGGGTCAAGAGAGAAGGGTGATATAATGTGATCAAGAAGAGTCAAAAGCCTAAGCTTGGGGGGAGGTATACCGGCATCACTCATTCTTTGCATATTATGGTTGCTGGATACTTGTACATACTTGTTTAGTTTCTTTCAGTGGTTTTCTAATGAGAGGGAGATGAGATTTGGGGAAGTGCTGCTCGAAAACAGATTACTGGACTCGTTACTAAAATAATTCGTGCGCACAGCCGTAACGTTATTTTGAGCTGCCAATTTTTGTGCATGTTCCCCAGGTTGTTATCTAACTTTCATTAGTTGAACACTTTTCGAGCTGAGCGACTTAAGAATTTCTTTAAAATCGATTATCGTATTCGTTGTCAAGTTTTGGCAGATTTCTGCCATCTTGCTTTTCTGTGTTTCTTTTAGTTTTCATTTTCTTATTCTTACTATGTTTCTTTCCTAAAACACAAAAAGACCAAAAATATTTCTGTTGTTTCTCTTCACCACTTGTTTACTTTAGTTTCTTGATTTCATCTTACTTTATTTGCTATCATTGGTTTGCTATAAGAAAATCCAAAAAGATTTTGCTTTATTTGCTTGTTTCCTTTTGTTCTTATTTCCAAATTCGAAAACACCTAAAATATTTTCTGTTCTTCTTTGGTTTTGTAAAGTTCATTATGAGTTCAATGGTCTTCGGTGGCTGGAGCGTGGTTTTCATTTCATATTATCCAAGCTACACAAGTGAAAGGCAATAATGACGATATTCGACGATCTGATTATGGTGAGAGGTCGGTATGAACTCTATTTGTTTTCATTTTTGTACATATACTCATCCATGTGAGCATGCTTGGTTAGTTCATGTGAGGTATATGTCATTTAAGAAAGTCTAGTAGTTCATGATCTCTCATGTTTAGCTCCAATTTATTAATATGAGTAGCATGTCATGAATGTTTGCTTGCATTGTTTTATTCATAAATAGGTATGATATTGTGGTATCCTCCTCTGAATAATTCGTTTGAATTAACTTGGCACATGCTCACGCATGCATATGACTGAACAAGATTCAATTAAGCCTCAATGATTTACATTGCTTCAGAGTTCTTGTATCACTTTTATGCCTCGGCTAATTTATTTTGCCGCAAGCATGATTATGACGATGCTATCGCTCTCTTGATTTGTCGCTTCCCAGTCTATTGCTAGCCTTCACTTGTACCGAGCGGGAACGCTGCTCGTGCTTCCAAACACATGAAAACCAAGTTATTCCGAGTGTCCACCATAAATACCTATGCATGGCATTTCAAACCATTCCAAGTAAATTCTCATGCGCTACCTTTAAACCTTCAAAATGCTTCTCAATTTGTGTTAATGTTTCATAGCTCATGAGGAAGTATGTGGTGTTTAACTTTCAACCTTGTCATTTACTCTTGACGGACTTTCATATGGACTAGTGGCACATCCGCTTATCCAATAATTTTGCAAAAAGAGCTGGCAATGGGGTTCCCAGCCCCAATTAATTAACTTTCATTAATAACTCTCTTCACATGTTTTGCTCTGATTCATCAGTAAGCAACTTAATTTTGCAAATAGATACTCCTCCATGGTATGTGATTGATGGAAGGCACCCGAGGATTCGGTTAGCCATGGCTTGTGTAAGCAAAGGTTGGGGGAGTGTCACTCATAATAAAACTAAAATACGTGTGTAAACAAAAGAGAAGAGGGATGATCTACCTTGCTGGTAGAGATAACGTCCTTCATGGGAGCCGCTCTTGGAAGTCCGGTTGGCGAGGTAGTTGGTGTACCCATTACCATTCGTTGACAACAACAAACACCTCTCAAAATTTTTTTACTCCTGTTTTAAAAATGAAAAGCTCTAGCGCATGTTAATCCCTGATTTCCTCTGCGAAGGGTCAATCTTTTACTTTTATGTTGTGTCTCCATCCTTTCTTTGAGCACTTTCTTGAGAGCACAACTGTCATTCTTAGTGTAATATGCTTGTCTCAAAATATGATTGATTGTGGTATAACTTTGATGCTTTTATCTTTGACAATCACTATTTCTAGTCTTTCTATGAACTTCAGAGGTGCCTGAGCATTTATGTTTTGCTGATCAAATATGGGCAAGTGATACGTCCAATTTGCATCACTATTTTATATCATAATTTGCTGTTATTCATTGATATATTTCATATTGGGACACAATACTTATGTTATTTCATCTATTTTGCATGTTTCATGATTATTTGGGGATCGAGCACCGGAGCCAGGATTCTCGCTGGAAAAAGCACCGTCGAGATGCAATATTTCGGAAGATCAACTCGTGGAAGCTGTTTTACCAAAAATCCTATTTTTCCGGATGACGGAGGAAGCCGAAGGGGAGCCAGTCTGGACCCAAGGTGGGCCCACACCATAGGGTGGCGCGGCCCATGGCTCCGGCCGCGCCACCATGTGGTGTGGGGCCCCTCGGCCTCTTTCGCCTCCTTTTCTTCGCGAAACCCTTCGTCCCGAAGACCTAAGCCACGGAGGAATCCTCACGAAAGGTTACAGCCCGCCTCGCGGGGCGGAGAACACCAGAGAGAAAAGAGCTCTCCGGCGGGCAGGAATCCGCCGGGGAAACTCCCTCCCGGAGGGGGAAATCGACGCCATCGTCACCGTCATCGAGCTGGACATCATCTCCATCACCATCATCATCATCTCCACCATCATCACCGCCATCTCCACCGCTGGACATCGTCACCGCTGTAGCAATTTGGGTTTGATCTTGATTGTTTGATAGGGGAAACTCTCCCGTATTGATTTCTACTTGTTATTGATGCTATTGAGTGAAACCATTGAACCAAGGTTTATGTTCAGATTGTTATTCATCATCATATCACCTCTGATCATGTTCCATATGATGTCTCGTGAGTAGTTCGTTCAGTTCTTGAGGACATGGGTGAAGTCTAAATGTTAGTAGTGAATTATGGTTGAGTAATATTCAATGTTATGATATTTAAGTTGTGGTGTTATTCTTCTAGTGGTGTCGTGTGAACGTCGACTACACGACACTTCACCATTTATGGGCCTAGGGGAATGCATCTTGTACTCGTTTGCCAATTGCGGGGTTGCCGGAGTGACGAAACCTAAACCCCCGTTGGTATATCGATGCAGGAGGGATCGCAGGATCTCGCAGTTTAAGGCTCGTGGTTAGATTTATCTTAATTACTTTCTTGTAGTTGCGGATGCTTGCAAGGGGTATAATCACAAGTATGTATTAGTCCTAGGAAGGGCGGTACATTAGCATAGGTTCACCCACACAGCACTTATCAAAACAATGAAGATTAATCAACTGTATGTAGCGAAAGCACTAGACTAAAATCCCGTGTGTCCTCGAGAACGCTTGGTCATTATAAGTAAACAAACCGGCTTGTCCTTTGTGCTAAAAAAGATTGGGCTACTCGCTGCAATTATTTCTCTCGCATTTTACTTACTCGTACTTTATTCATCTGTTACATCAAAACCCCCTGAATACTTGTCTGTGAGCATTTACAGTGAATCCTTCATCAAAACTGCCTATCAACACCTTCTGCTCCTCGTTGGGATCGACATTCTTACTTATCGAAGATACTACGATACACCCCCTATACTTGTGGGTCATCAAGACTATTTTCTGGCGCCGTTGCCGGGGAGTGAAGCGCTATTGGTAAGCGGAATTGGTAAGGAAAACCTTTACTCGTTTGTGCTGATTTTATTTCTCGCTCGTTGCTATAAGTCATTATGGAGAGATCTTCTCTTCAGCTTCTATTTGGGAAATCTACTACTACCGCAACGGTAGTGGATGAGGCGCCGAGTGAGGAAGTAATACCATATAAGATACCTACGAAAATTATTGAACATGTTATGGATAACCGCTATGAAGGGGATGGAAGCTGTCCATCCCGGTGATCATTTACTCGTTTTTGCATGAATTATGCGGGTTATTCAAATGTGCAGTATTGCTATGAATGAAGTTAGGAAGAAGCTATTCTCTATATCGCTGTCCGGTAAAGCGGCGCATTGGTATAAATTGTCTGAAGAATGGTGATTCTCTTGATTGGGAGGACATTGTGCCTTTATTTTATTCCAAATTTTATCCTCCAAGTGAAATTCATAAAGATCGGAACCGCATATATAATTTCTGGCCTCATGATGGAGAGAGTATTGCCCAAGCTTGGGGGAGATTGAAGTCTTTAATGCTCAAATGCCCCATTCATGAGCTTCCTGGTAATATTATTATTGATAATTTCTATGCAAGACTTTCTTTTCAAGACAAGACTTTGCTGGATACTTCTTGCTCTGGATCATTTACACGCAATAAAGAAGAGTTTAAAAGGGACCTTCTTGATCGGATCCAAGAAAATACTGAAGGTTGGGAGAACGACAAAGATAGAGAATCGGTATAATTTATGATTATAAATGCATTGAAGCTTTTATGGATACTGATACATTTCGTAATATGAGTGCTACATATGGTCTTGATTCTCAAGTTGCTTCAAACCTTTATAAAGCTTTTGCCTCTCATTATGAATTGCCTAAGAAGAATTTTGATAAGTATCATGAACCGTATAAAGATAAAATTGATTCATCTATTAATAAGTGTGTTGTAGTTGAAACTGCTGATCGTGTTATTCCTGAAGCTTATATTGAAAAAACTCCTTTTCCTGCTAAAATGAAGGAGTACTCTGTTATAAATAGTGTGGTTCATAAAAGTGAAAAGAAACCTATAGAACCTGAAGAACAAATAAAAGTTGAACCTGCTGTCGCAATAGTTAAAGATCTTGTGACTGAAAATGTAGAGGATGGTCATATTATTTTCTGTGAAGATGCTTCTAATATTGTTTCACATCCTAATAAACCCAAACAAGCTAGTGTTCCTATGATATCTGTTAGAATTGGTGATCATTGCTATTATGGTTTATGCGATATTGGTGCAAGTGTTAGTGCTATACCTTATGAGCTTTACACGGAGATTATTGACGAAATTGATTCTTGTGAACTTGAAGATATTGATGTGGTTATTCAGCTGGCTAATAGAGAAACTATTTCTCCAATTGGTATTGTTCGAGATGTGGAAGTTCTATGTGGTAAGATTAAATATCCTGCTGACTTTTTGGTACTTGGTTCTGCCGCTAGTGATTATTGTCCTATCATTTTTGGTAGACCTTTTCTAAATACTTGTGGAGCTATTATAGATTGCAAGAAAGAGAAAATTTTGACTAAATTTGCTGGTGAATCTTATGAGTTTAACTTCTCTAAATTTACCAAAACTCCTTATAAAGCTGATTTGCCTAGTAATGATTTTAAAATGGAGCAGTGTGCATCTATTGTTCTTGTTCCTAATAATCCTTTGCAACAACATTTGGAGGACAGCGAGAGTGAAGTTTTTAGGAAAGAAAGAGATGAGCTTGAGGAGATTTTTCTTCGCCAACCTATTCTCAAGCATGATTTACCGGTGGAAGATTTGGGTACAACACCGCCACCAAAGGAAGATCCTGTTTTTGATTTAAAGCCTTTGCTTGATAATCTTAAATATGCTCATATTGATGATAAGAAAATATATCCTGTTATTATTAGTTCTAAGCTTACAGAGTTTGAAGAAGAAAGATTATTGCAAATATTGAAGAAACACCGAGGTGCTATTGGCTATACTCTTGATGACTTGAAGGGGATTTCTCCCTCTATTTGCCAACACGCCATTAATATGGAAGATGATGCGAAGCCTCGTTGTTGAACCTCAGCCGTCGTCTAATTCCCAAGATGAAGGATGTGGTAAGAAATGAGGTATTATGACTTCTTGAAGCTGGTATTATATATCCTATTGCCGATAGTAGATGGGTTAGTCCCGTGCATTGCGTTCCTAAGAAAGGAGGAATGACCGTTGTGCCTAATGATAATGATGAGCTCATACCTCAAAGAGTAGTTGTAGGGTATAGAATGTGCATTGATTATCGAAAAGTTAATAAAGTTACTAAGAAAGATCATTACCCTTTACCATTTATTGATCAAATGCTAGAAAGGTTATCTAAAAATACTCATTTTTGCTTTCTTGATGGTTATTCAGGTTTTCGCAAATTGTCGTTAAAGCTAAAGATCAAGAGAAAACCACTTTTACTTGTCCCTATGGAACTTATGCTTATAGGCGTATGCCTTTTGGTTTATGTAATGCTCCTGCTACTTTTCAAAGATGCATGTCTGCTATTTTTCATGGCTTTTGTGAGAGTATTGTGGAAGTATTCATGGATGATTTTTCTGTCTATGGGAATTCTTTTGATAGTTGCCTGCGAAACCTTGATAAAGTTTTGCAGAGATGTGAAGAAACTAACCTTGTTCTTAATTGGGAGAAATGCCACTTTATGGTTAATGAAGGAATTGTATTGGGACATAAAATTTCCGAGAGAGGTATTGAAGTTGATAGAGCTAAAGTTGAAGCCATTGAGAAGATGCCCTATCCGAGGGATGTTAAAGGTATTCGTAGTGTTCTTGGTCATGCTGGGTTTTATAGGAGATTTATTAAAGATTTCTCCAAGATTTCAAAGCCTCTTACTAATCTTCTTCAAAAAGATGTACCTTTTGTTTTTGACGATGATTGCAAGGAAGCTTTTGAAACTCTAAAGAAAGCCTTAACAACTGCTCCTATAGTTGAACCTCCTGATTGGAATTTACCATTTGAAATTATGTGTGATGCTAGTGATTTTGTCTGTAGGCGCCTGTTCTTGGACAAGCGAGTAGATAAAAAATTAAATGTTATTCATTATGCTAGTAAAACTTTTGATGCTCGCTCAAAGAAATTATGCTACTACTCGAAAAAGAATTGTTAGCTGTAGTCTTTGCTTGTGATATATTTAGATCTTATATTGTTGATTCAAAAGTTACAATTCATACCGATCATGCTGCAATTAGATACCTTATGACAAAGAAAGATGCTAAGCCAAGGCTTATTAGATGGGTACTTCTTTTGCAAGAATTTGATTTACATATTGTAGATAGGAAAGGTGCCGATAATCCCGTTGCCGATAATTTGTCTAGATTGGAAAATATTGCTTATGATCCCGTTCCCGTTAATGATAGTTTTCCAAACGAACAATTGGTCTGTAATAAAGGTGAGCTCGCGAGACAGTCCTTGGTATGCCGATTATGCTAACTTTATTGTTTCCAAGTACTTGCCTCCAACCTTTTCAGCTCAGCAGAGGAGGAAATTCTTTTATGACTTGAGGCATTATTTCTGGGATGACCCACACTTATATAAAGAAGGAGTGGATGGTATTCTGCGAAGGTGTGTTCCTGAATATGAACAACAAGAGATATTGAGTAAATGTCATGGCAGTGCTTATGGAGGACATCACGCCGGAGATAGAACCGCGCAAAAGGTTCTACAATCAGGTTTTTATTGGCCAACTCTCTTCAAAGATGCAAGGAAGTTTATTTTATCTTGTGATGAATGTCAAAGGGTTGGTAATATCTCCAGACGCAATGAAATGCCTATGAATTATACTCTTGTTATTGAACCGTTTGATTGTTGGGGATTTGACTTCATGGGACCTTTTCCCTCTTCAAAAGGTAACACTCATATACTTGTTGCTCTTGATTATGTTACTAAATGGGTGGAAGCCATACCTACAAAAAGTGCCGATGGTGAGACCTCTTTAAAAATGCTTTTAGATGTTATTTTTCCTAGATTTGGAGTACCTAGATATATTATGACTGATGGAGGTTCTCATTTTATTCATGGAGGTTTTAGAAAAACTCTTGCTAAGTATGGTATTAATCATAGAATTGCTTCCGCTTATCACCCTCAAAGTAGTGGTCAAGTAGAACTATCAAATAGAGAAATTAAATCTATCTTGCGGAAGACCGTTAATAAATCTAGAAAGAATTGGGCTAGTAAATTGAAAGACGCACTATGGGCTTATAGAACTCGCTTATAAAAACCCCATGGGAATGTCACCTTATAAAATGGTTTACGGAAAAGCTTGTCATTTACCCTTAGAACTAGAACACAAAGCTTATCGGGTCGTTAGAGAATTAAATCAAGATCCTAAACTTGCCGGTGATAAGAGGTTGCTACAATTAAGTTCTCTAGATGAATGGAGAAGTGAAGCTTATGAAAATGCTAAACTCTTTAAAGAAAAAGTTAAAAAATGGCATGATAGAAGGATCATCAAAAGAGAGTTTAATATTGGGGATAAAGTCCTATTGTATCGGTCTCGTCTCGGATTCTTTGCAGGGAAATTACTCTCGAAATGGGAAGGACCATATGTTGTTGAGGAGGTGTATCGTTCGGGAGAAATTAAAATTAGCTCTCTCCAAGGCAATGCTACGCAAGTGGTGAATGGACAAAGACTCAAGCATTATATCTCGTGTGATTCTTATAATGTTGATGTTGATATTATTCGAGTGGAAACACCGGAGGCTTTCATCAAAGGACAAATTGACAGATCCGCCGTAACTCGACTTTGAATAGGTAACAGTGATCGGTAATGAAAAGTTCGCGATTTACTTTCCGAACATTATTTTTGCTGTTTTTGGAAAATAAGAAAAATTACGAGATCGAAACGGAGTGGAAAGGACGCACGAGGGCGTGACACCACAGGCCGGCGCGGCCTAGCCTGGGCCCGCGCCGACCTATGGTGGCACCGCCTCGTTGCCCCTTTCCGACTCTAGTTCGATCTGGTACTTTCCGTTTGTTCTGAAATTTTTTATTATAAAATCCCCCGGACCCCTGGAGGTCCGTATATCGTTTTCTCGACGTGTTTTGTTTCGAGTCAGTTTCGCCGAGATTTGTTTTCAGTTTAGAAGCACCATGGTCTCCAAGAACAAGGGCAAGGAGCTTCCGGATGAAGATAATCAAGATCGTGAGTGGAGAGAAGCGGACAAGAGCGTCAAGGAAGAAGCAAAGGAGGATGAAGAGGAAGTCGAAGAAGTTCCGCAAGAGCGCCCGCGCACCACAATTGCAAGCATCGGAGTGGTGTCAGACTCGTTCAACACCAAGAAGAGCGCACGGATTAGGACCGGAGGAGGACTTCCCCGTCATTACCTAGCTCCAAGGACATCTTCCTCAGGCATTCACCATCCCTTCCGCAATCTAATCTACAATAATCAAATTGAAAGGACTCCCAAGGCAGCATTGCCTAGCAATTGGGATATAGATCGTTCTAACAATGCAGGAAGGACGAAGCCTGAAGCTGAAGGTTGGGGAAATAACTCCAAGAATTGGGACTCGCCGTCGGACATACTTCTCAATCGCGTCGAGCACAATTCGGAGATGATCCGCAACCTCATGTACAAGATTGACGAGCTTCAGGAGCTTGTGGAGAAGCTTGTGGGGAATTCATCACCACCATCACCAAAGGAGTAATCCATCATCGGTATTGGCATCCCCTTGGTTTGTTCCAAGCTTGGGGGAGTGCCGCGGTATCACATTATCACTACCTTTTACTTTTTACTATCAAGTAGTGTCATATCATGAGTAGGGAAGTTATCGTATGAGATGAGTTGCAATGTGGAAGTATCTCTCCTTTAGTTTGTCTATGTATCCCTTGGTGTGAGTTATCGTTATGGAATATTAATGAGAAGTCTTATCATTTACATATTGCACACCTTATTTTAGTTTGCAATTTCTACTATATGATTGATCTTGATTTTAGTATTGGTACCACTCTGGGAGCATTAAGTAAATCTATTTGGTTTTGGCAAACTTAGCAATGGTCAATAGCAACAACACTTTGAGTTTTAGAAGAATAGAGGAAACAAATGTAGAAGATGTTATTATCTTTCTTATCGACTCCTTAGCTTAGTATTCGAAGTTAAAACTGTTTGTGCTTACAAGTAAGATGCATGATTGTTTCTATCACATGTATATTTGTTTGTTTCCCTCAACTCCTATGCTTGCTATTTAACCTTGCTAGCCAAAGACCTCGTACCGAGAAGGAATACTTCGTGCATCCAAACCTCGAACCCAAACCTATGCCATTTGTGTCCACCATATCTACCTACCGCATGGTATTGTCTCGCCATTCCAAGTAAATACTTCATGTGCTACCTTTAAACAATTCAAAATTTATTACTTCTTATTTGTGTCAATGTTTTATAGCTCATGAGGAAGTATGTGGTGTTTTATCTTTCGACCTTGTTAGGCAGCCTCCATTAATGGACTAGTGGCTTCATCCACTTATCCTATAATTTTGCAATAAGAGCTGGCAACGGGGTTCCCAGCCCCAATTAATCAACTTTCATTAATAGTTCTTTTCACATGTTTTGCCCTGATTCATCAGTAAGCAACTTAATTTTGCAATAGACACTCCTCCATGGTATGAGATTGTTGGAAGACACCCGAGGATTCGGTTAGCCATGGCTTGTGTAAGCAAAGGTTGGGGGGAGTGGCATCCTTAAATAAACTAAAATACATGTGTAAACAAAAGAGAAGGGGGATGATCTACCTTGCTGGTAGAGATAACGTCCTTCATGGGAGCCGCTCTTTGGAGGTCTGTTTGGCAAGGGGGTTAGAGTACCCGCTACCAGTCGTTGACAACAACAAACACCTCTCAAAACTTTACTTTTATAACTACTATACTAAAGTACAACAACTTCGATTTTTCTCCTAATTTTAGATTATTTTTCAGGTTAGTGTTAAGCTGACACGTATGTCTCCTTGTTAGTTTGATCTACATAGATTCTTTACTGGGTATGGTTTGGTGCTCCCTAGCATTTACCTACATCTGCTATGCATGCTTTGGTGCATTATTAGTGTGGCTTTTGCTGTTTGTGGTGGGCCAGCTTATCAGCACCGCTTTGACTCTGATGTCTTGCCTCCTTTCTCTTCTCAGTTCTCAACTCGATATTCATTCTTTTCTTGTGAACATGTAGGCCACCTCCTCCTTGTTTTATCTGCATGCGACGGCGCAGAGGATGGGAGGGGGTCAGGCGGCGCGGCGGGCTGTGGGCACGAGCGGCGCAACAGTGCGGAGGATGGGCGGCGGGGCGCGCGGACGGACGGCGCGCGGACGGACGGCGCGGCGGGAGGTCGTCAGGACGGCGACGCGCGGCCGGCGCAGCGCGGGGACGGCCGGGAGGGCGGCCGCGGGCGGCGAGCGGCTGACCACACATGGGTGGCGCCGACGCGCGAGAGGGCGGAGGATGGGCGGCGGGGCGCGCGGAAGGACAGCGCGGCGGGAGGTCGACGGGCCAGCGAAGCGCGGCCGGCCAGGAGGGCGGCCGCGGGCGGCGAGCGGCTGACCACACATGGGCGGTGCCGACGCGCGAGATGGCGGTCGGGCGGCGCGAACGGCGCGGCGCCCTCCACTTCCAGCGTCGCCGCCTCCTCCTCTTCAGTTTCCCGTCACCACGGACCGCGTCAAGGAGCAGCACGGCGGAGCTCCATCTTGGTGAGTTTCTCAGCGTCGCAGGAGATGTTAGGCAGAAGGGAGAGGACCTCGAGGAGGCGCGCGGAGAACCCGACCTAGGAGGCGGCATTGAAGGAGCGGCCTAGAGGGAAGGCGATGAGTGTGAGCGGGTGAGCAGGTCCTTCGGCGCGGCGAGGCACTTGAGAGTCATGGCGGCGTCGCCATGGCCAGAAGCCACCGGGCACAGCCGCTCCGTCAGCGCGGACGGGAGTGCCGAGGTAGAGAGCCGCGATTTGCGGTAGAAGACGAGGATCGCGTACATGCAGTGCACAAGCAGAGCACTGCCACGCGAGGATCCGCGGCCGGCCGACCTGCACGTCTCTGTACAAGCACAGCAAGGGAAACTCCCTCTGTTGGCCCTGACGGCCGCGTCCAATACTATCCACTAGGGAATTGCACATGTGGAATAAGTTATGGGCAAGGAAGAACACGAGTTGCAATGATTCATTCTCTCAATCCACCAAGGTTTGTTAATTTCCCTGGATCGTCTCTTCCACAATTAATTTCCCGTGAGGTTGACTTTTCACTTACATGTGTGTTTCCTGTGTTCTTAATACCATGTCAGGAAGTTGAAAATTATTTTAGGTTTATGAGATGGAGCTTAAGTGTAAATTTATATGCAGAATTCAGTTTTCTGGTAGAAGCTTCCGCATGGGGATGACAG
Organism: Lolium rigidum; assembly: GCF_022539505.1. Lineage (NCBI taxonomy): Eukaryota > Viridiplantae > Streptophyta > Magnoliopsida > Poales > Poaceae > Lolium > Lolium rigidum. The sequence continues at coordinate 222,758,363 of NC_061508.1, read as the reverse complement.
AAAATTAACCCTAATAAAGACGATCTAGGAGGATATCCAAAGAAGTAAGTTCATATTCCATAATGTTATGTCCCACTCTTCTCTATTTTAGCCAAGAGTATTTGGAATATACTTATCCATCGACAGTTTTAGAGGCTATCCGAAAATGATCTCTGTCTCATGTGTGAGCGTATCAGGCTATCCGAAAAATCATGTATGTCTCATGTGTGAGCGTATCAAAATTTTACAGTCGCTTGAGTATTGATCTTTGTAATTGTAGGCTTTGCGGGATGTTCAATGTCTAATTCTTATTTAACTCTATGTATCTCCTCACGGCCTTCGAGGATATTGTTGACGAGGTTCAAGAAGGCAGATGAAAGTGAGGTGACTTACACAGCAGCACAGGCAGATCCAAAAATTATTCGCTGTTCAATTATATTTGACATACACGTCTTTGGTTACTGAGGCGAGATCTCTCAGCAGTTATTTTCTTATCTTCTCTTAATAGCGTTTCCGTAGGAGAGCCATAGTTGTGTTGCTTCAAGTTTCATATGAGTATTGTTAATCTGTTTTTTCCTTATTTATATTTTCTTCGTTTTGGTTAATCTCCCTGCTTCTTTCTATAAGGATGGAAAGGATATACAATTTTTTATCTTATATAAGGAGCAAATTCCTCAATGTTTAGTACTGTAATTTTGATTCTGAGACGCCGTCTCTGTTCTTACAATTGTATTAGGTATTTTTTCTTGGTTTTTTGTTAGACCGTAGAATAATAAGCATGGAGAATTGAAACGATAGAGCGGTTTTCGAACCACTGAAACTTGTGACCTTACCTATTTTCTGCTATTTCTAATTTTTTTGCTAATCTTTATCCCCTTTTTTTATACAAGAGATACATAAGAAGGTTAGCTAATCCAATAAACTTTGTCTGAGCTTAATGTAGTAGCTGGGTTTTCAGGAGGTTTACTATTGCTCAGTTACTAATTAGTTGCATCCACCTTTAGTCTTTGGACTATACTATTGGTCAAATACTAATTAACAGTGCAGTTTTCTTCTTGCTACATCATGGCCTGGAGACATGATCTTCTCTTTTCAGCTGATCTCTTTGATGAGGGCAACAAAGAATTGATAAGGTTTTCTTGGAGTTTCGTTGTACTGAAATTTGTTCAATGCATGTGGATTTTTCTCAATTATACAACCAGGGAAAGCTCTGAAACATCAACCTAGCTATCCAGGCTGTGGGTTGGGTTCAAGTAGGCCACTGTGTTCAGCCGGCACTGCCCATCTTCTCCTAGCTACTTTTTCCAAGGTTTTGCTTTCACTGAGCAGGAGTGCAGGGCAGGTGTTCTCTTGAAAGTTTCAAATATTCATTAAATCTAGAATCTCGAAATCTTTATCTCCTCGAGAGTGAAATATAAAGAGAACGTGGTTTATTATTCCTCAAAAAAAAAAAGAACGTGGTTTATTTTGTTCGAGGTACAGAGCTGTTTTGTAGGTTCAGTTGCCTATTGTAGATCACTCTCGCCTGCAAATTTTGCTGTTGTTGATTGTTCCATTAGTTTCATAAGCTCATGTTTGCCACTACGAATCAATTTTTTTCCAAGGTTTATCAATTGGGATTATGTAGTTCCAGTAGTGAGTAAAGGGTAACATTCAGATGGTCAGAACGTGTTTAGTGTTGCACATATATATTTCCATGCCGGATTTACCTGTGTAGCATGAATTTTCCGTGACTTCTTCAAGCAGCAAATGGCAATAGTGTATGTAGTACCGAATTGGGGGTCGATTCTCACATTACTACTTTGTTATTGCAATCTAATTCATTTATCATGCGGTCTTCCCATGCTTAATTTTTTTGCAGTATATAAGGGTGGACAAGTTACCTCATTATTTGTTTGACAGTTTGTTATTGATGACTTCGATGGAAGGTAGTTTTCTTCTTGGTCTGATAGTTAAATATTGAGTACATGAAATTGATTCATAGCACTGTAAGTTAACTGTGATGGTTGGGCCCATCACAGGTGTAGTTTCTGTTATTTGCGTTTGTGCAGAGCTATGAAGGAAGTGGTCCTTCTATATGTTAAGTAGTCATTGCTTCTTCTCAATATACATGTACGGTTGTAAAGATAATTGTTAAATGCATCTGACTGCTCTCTCTCTCTCTCTCTCTCTCTCTCTTGCCGTCCTTTCACACTCAACTTGATAATATCAATGAATATTGTAGATTTATTTCAGAAAGGAATCCTATAGTATATATGGTAAAACTCAATTGGGTTTCCTAATGTTTATTTTATTTGTGTTGAATTGGTCAGTTAGTTTACTTTGACCTCTGTGTTGCGATGAAGTAACATTATTTTTTTATTGTTACTTTTGCTCTGCCATTTGCTCGAGTGTGAGAGACACCAGTTCGTCACTTCTATGAGAGTTGAAGTTGCTGAGCCATGGGACAATTATGTCTTCCACTTTGGGAGATCATTGCTTGGTCTTGTTTACCTCATCTTTTTTATTGGCACTTCCATACCTGTGAAGTTGTTGGGTATCGATAGACATGCTTTCTACTACTCCCTCCGGCCCGATTTACATGATGTGGTGGACATTTTGCAAAAAACCCCTTCACGAATTTCTGACACAATTAGAAACCCTCCCACCGCTTCTATTTTCTCACATTCTTCTCATGGATTCTTCAATTTTGTTCCCATGTGAATGTATGGTTGCAAACAACCTTGACAGCAGCGCTAGATTGATGCGTTGTAATAAAAACTATTATACTACTATTGTAGTTGTTTGTCTGATTACCCAAGTTTTAACTATCTGCACACCCATTAGGATCAAACAGCTAACACGGATTAAATCCGAGGATGTAGAGTTTATTAAAACGTACTTCTTAATAGCATCCTCACTATTTCAATAGCCTTAATTTCTTATGTTGAATGACTATATTAGTGTCTTCTTCTTGGTAGCTATCTAAACAACACAGCTCTTTTGCTTTCTACTTCAGTTTTGTAGTTAGCCCTTTAATAGGGGGTATGCTCAATAGTAGTTTTTTCTGTTCTTACAGGTGTCTTTGATTCACGGATTTGCAATCACTGCTGGGGAATAAACATGGACTTTATGAATCATGTCATTTTTCTCAAGGGATACTTTTCAGGTTTTAAATCTTCTCTACTGTCACTTAAGGGCTATGGCTGTTTGTTCAGCCAAATGATACAAGTGTTCAGTCATGATATTTCATTTTCAACGGAAATATGTATGCGTTATCCAGGCTGCAGGTCGAGGTATCCAGACTCCACAGTCCACGCATCGTGTCATTTTTCTCAAGGGATAATTTTCAAGTTTTAAATCTTCTATACAGTCACTTAAGTGCTATGGATGTTTCGTCTTATCCAGGCTGCAGGACGAGGTATCCAGACTCCACAGTCCACACATCTGGTACCTTGTTCTGACGAACTAGGTATGTTATCTCTTTCGGATTACAATTATCTTATCTGTGGGTAGAAGAAAACTTTGGTTATCTTAGCAGACAAAGCTTGCTTGGAAAGCAACATTCAACATACTTCTCACCAATCAGTCCAATAGTTTATGCGACTGGTTATTGGTAAATTAAGTTGGATAAAACTCCCTTTTATCAATGTTGACTACTTCTCTGTGTTCCATTCATTAAGAGCTCTACATACTCTCATGGCAGAAGTTGTGTTGATCAGATTAGCTAATCATGCTTGAATAATTTTATATCCAATATTGCCAATCCTTTATTCATTTGCTGCAGAGTAATATATATTCAATGTGGACATAATCCACATATCATTGTTTATCTCTTCAATTTTCATTAGCAGAATTTTACCACTTCCAAATAGATGGGAGGTAGAGTATTTGAAGGTTCATCAACCAGATGGTCTGCTAAGAATTGTTTAAGCATTTTAAGGTTTTTTTTTTCTGCCATGTCATTTCTAAAATGATTGTTTGATTGAAGTACTTGTATTCTTACAATGTATTGGGAATTTGGATAAATTGGTGAGGTGTGGGAGGTTGTTTGCTTTCTTGTTATATTTTGAATAACTGATGAAAAGAATAATAGCCTAATGTTGCACATTCTTAAGGATCACGATTAGTTTCATGTGTACAAAATAGTAGGAGGTGGTATCTTCTATCTCCATTTCCAGACAAGTTTTTGGTTGGAACATGTTGGTATTATTTTGAAAAATGAAACGCAACCCAATCATCAAAGTGTGCCCTGGTAGAGTCAAAACAAAAATTATCTGACTTATTCCCTACGCCATGGTTAATTATACACTTGGAATTTCTAATCTGGATATCACATTGTACAGACGTACTGTTAGTCTGATTCGGTTTTTCCTAAAAATAGTTCGCCAATCAGGAAAACCTCCGGTTATTTTTGAACGAGAAGCTAATATGATTGCCACGTAGTGTCTTAGCATACTATTCTTTAGAGCAATATATAGTACATATGAAACTATTTAAATAAGCATCAAATAAACATTATTACGTTCTGTTTATGTCCTAGGAATTTATCTTTTCTAATTTACTATTTTGCTTATACAAGTTGCTCTGTTTTAAGGAATCCATTTTTTCTGGTTTATTTTAATTCCAAATGAACTCAAATTATTTGGAACTGAACCTGCATGGTTGCCCTGGTTCATGAAGTGTGGTCATATAGAGGACATAGACATACCTCTATCAAATAAGGTGATAGAGCCTGAACTTTTGACTACTCGATCATTTTTTTGCTGCTCTAATTTTCTCTCTACGGAGAAAGAATGAAGGATTGGACAGGTAATTAGTCTCTTGAACCAACATATTTTGTTTTGAGAGTAATAGTAGGAGTAACATCACAAGAGTGACCTAATTTTCCTATTAGGTACAACCTGACAAATATGTGATACTGATTTATTTTGTAGCATGACTCTAGCATTGTAGTTTGCCTAAGGTTGATTGTTGTAAAATTGAGTCAAGCGGTTGGGTGGCGTGTCCAGAATTTCCTTTCTTCTCTTTCTTCGGTAAGAAAAAATGTTGTCCAGGAGATCTCCCCTACACGGGTTTGTGAGAAGGTAATCAGTTGAGGACCTGTCAGTTTGGTTCATCTTGCAAGACAACCACGCTTTCGGTTATTCCTATGGTACTCTCTAATTCTTCATTTTCTTGGTGATAATAGGCATGCTCTTAAAGGTGGAGTAATTCTTTTATTGGAAGATATGTATGGTTGCTCCTGAATATTATTTTAGGGTTCGTTTCTGCAGTCTAAATGATTGTCACATTGTTTGCGTAAAGTATTCTCCACAAAGGTGCATTAGGCAAGAATATAAATGAAATCATTCATACTGTTTATGATTCCTTCGTTTGAACTAACTGTGTTTTATTTATGTTGTTCAATTCAAATGTTAGAGAAGTTGTTCCCAGTATTCAATAGCATTTTCTTCTATTATTGATGTTCCAAGTTCTATATAGTACTGTTTCTATCTGCCTAAACCATACTATCAGTCCATGTATATTTTTATAGTGCAGTTATTAAATCTTCATATTCGCTAAATTTTGTACTCTGGATTTTCCATTCAGATCAGAAGAGTAGAATGTGTACATAGTTCAAGAAAGCATTTGAGTATAGTAGTCGTAAATGTCTCCACTATAGCTATTACACGTTTTGATGATTTTGAAGTGTTTGTATGGTTAAATTTACCCGACTATTGAATCTTTGTCTTTTCTTCATAAGTTCTTTTAGTTATGGGCTTAATCTCTCCTCTTATGGATTATCCTACTGGCTTTGTATTTTATTCAAAAAAAAACTATGGTGCCTACCCCTCAGTTGGTCTGTTTTGGGATAATCGTTGGCTGTCAGAGTTGACAGCTATGCTTAGATCGGATCAGGAAAGACAGTTCGTCCATCATTTTCTTCTCTTCCTTTCGAATTGCAGTACCTGACATGTCAAAGGTTAGAGTTCATAGTACTGATGAGGTATGAACTTTCTACTATATCAGTTCGTAAAAGAGTAATCACATACTAATGCAGATTCTTCTATGTTTGAATTTACTTTGCTACACTCTCTAAAAGTACCCCGTTATTTTAGAAACATGCATAGGTTCACATGTTAATGTCTTGCTTAGTTGACTCAATTTTTCATCTCTTTCTATTTAATTATATGAGTATCTTATCTCGCTTCCAGAGACCTCACATTTCCTCCAGTATTTGTAAGTCAGTTTTTGGTATAATAATTTGAATATGTATAGAGATCTCTCACCTGCTTCAGTATGTTACGTTTTCTTTATAATTATAATGGAGGCAATCGTGAATTCATTTCCAGTTAGGCCTAATCTTTTATATTAGATCTATTCTTCTTGTGGGTTCATTCCCTTGAGCTTCTGCTCTTTCAGTTCATATGCAGTGTCGCGTCTTCTGTCAATCCAGATGATGGCAAAGCCAAGGATGAGGATCATGATTCACCTTCTTTGGATGATCAAAGGTGAGGGTCATGCATGTTCATATGGTGGTGGCGCTTGAAAATCGATTCTTGATTTCTTTAGTTTCTTGGTCTTCCAGTTATGCATTAGGACACCTCAAAAACAGGGATGATCTGTGCATTGTTGCAACAACTTTGTGCCTCACTATGTTCATGCCTTGGTGACTCATGTTCCCTAGATTGACAGTATAGTTTTGATGCTACATAAGTTAATTCTTCCAATAACTACTACTACATTTTGAATAGACACTGCCTTCGAAAGCTTCGCCGTCAACACTACTGATATATGATTATATAGGTATCAGACTAAACATTTATATTTGGAAGATGTAATCTAATACATGACTTACTGACATGAGCCTTTATCAAAGAAAGGCAATCATTAGAACTTCTAGAAAAATAAAAAACCATCCATCTTTAAGTAATTTTAATAGCTGCCAATCGACGGCCAGTGTAGGAATCTATAATGATGGAAAATACATGTGATTTGCATATTTAGCCTGAGTGTTCAGTCTTCCTGTTAGAATAAAACATAATATTTTTTTGGCAGATCTGAGTATATAGCATCCACTATTCTTGAGGACATGCATCGATTGATGCACAAAGCAAAAGTACAGTACTCTGAATTTGGCTTCTCTTGACTTCTGTTTGTAGTTTGCCTGAATAAGAAAGTGCGCTATGCACAGAGTGTCAATGTTACCAATTTTCAAATTTTCCGTTGCTGGATCAATGGTGTTTAAACTGAAACAATATTTCCATATTATCTCTTATTTACCAAAAATAACTTGGTACATCTTCTCTCCAATACGGCATGCAGGTTCCCTCTTGAAACGATCACTTAAAGTGGCTATAATTGCAATAATCTGCAGCAGGAAATATAGATTTGGCCTTATCTTACATCGGTAATTAAACACTTAGGAAAAAAGGTAGGAAAAAAATTAACCAAAAACACTATGTTTGGTACTATTAATTTTTACCCAAAAATTATTAATTCATATATGTTAACCAATTCTAGCAAAGTGGCCCATCTTATGGTTCAGCGTTTTCCATAACATCTAGGCACTCCATTTGAATTCCTATAAATTAAAGGCTCCAAGCCCATACATGATAACATTACCGATCGGAGATAATAGCAGTAATATAAATATATTATATTCATGCATAGTAGAGATTTTATCCAACAATGTTACATGTCCTCTTAGTTGCTCTCCCTACACAATTGCAAGATCTAGCCACCAAGGCGTGATGAAATGATCCATCTAAACAATTCTATGATCTAAAATGACTTCCACAGTCATACATTTTAGTCATATGCATATAATCTTGCATATTGGTGAAGACTGTACGAGCTCTGTCTTACTTCAGTACATGGTTATAGAATACTAAATGGTGGAGACTACTAGAGATCAAGCAGATTATGTCCCACCTGCCATAACTTGCAATGTTGGAAAAAAAGCATGTCGTCGTTGTTGTTCCGGCATTAGGAAAGATGCCCAGCCATAGCATTCAGCAGCAGCTATATAGTGCCTATTGATCCAAGAGCGAACAACCAAAGATCTACACTGGCAGAAGATGAATGAACCCCAGAAGATACACCGACTTGGATGTCATGGAAATAGTCCACACAGATTTAGCAGAGGTAAAGCATATGGGACCAGCAATGAATTTCATGAATTTTGCGCAAATTTGTCTAACACGCTAAATTTGCCCTATCAGGACATGAGACCCACGGGAGAGTACAAGAAAAAAAATTCAGCACAAACGGCTACATGGGCCGAAAAAAGGTACACTCTCACATCTATTTTCTTCAGTGGTAATATACAATTGATTCCACTCATGCCATGTACTTATCGCCCGTCCACTCTGTGCAATGTAGCACATGAAGAGAAGAAAGCCAACAAGGAATTATTCCTGCCCAAGTAAGAAGCTCCACCTTGGCAGGTAAACACCTAAAATAAATGTCAATTAAGCAAACCATAAATCAGCATACCAAAACACTAATTTCAATCTCCTGTTTTCCCGGTGTCACCTATATTTTATCTCCATTGACAGATAGCAGACCTGATTGGCGAAAATAAAGAAATATCCGCACTGGTGAAATTGTCTTACTGACTCCTATTACCATAGATATCATCCGTAGTATTATTATGTTACTAGTTCAAATGCCCGTGCTTTTCCACGGGTACTCAAATTTTATTTCTCAATACACGTATATAATTCACAACTCACTATAAAAATTGAAAATAAATCAGGAATATCATAATTTACTACAACATGATAATACTGAACGCAATAACAAGACAACATTGTCTCGTTCTCATGTCTAAAAATAATGTCTTCTTTTCGAGCTTGCTAGGCTCAAATTTGTGGCCTTATATTTCTTACTCTCTCGTCCCGTAAAAGATGTCTCAGATTTATCTAAATTGCAAATTTATTCAGATACATCTGAGACATCCTTTATGTGATGGATGGAGTATTTAAGAAGATAAAAGACAAAACTTCATTTTACACGTTTCATCATGAGTCATGCTGGATACAAGCTATAAAGGTTCAGGTGTATAAAGACATCGACGTCCTTACAGGGAGGGGGTGCGTTGCTGTGAACTGAACTGCTGAAAGTTGTTATGGTCTTCATTTTTTGAAATCAGAATAATACCTACCACTATATAATATGCCTATTTTTGAAATCAGATAAGTCATCACCATGATGCACAATCAATTATTGGCCGTTGGATTTTCTCACGTCAGTTCTCCAACACTTGATCCAACGGTTACAACATTAGGATGGAGAGTCTAATTTGGCCCCATAATGAGTTGCCATGTTAGCCTCCTTCTTTACATGACATACATCAAAACAAGTACATGTTCTACTTGACTCCTGAATTTAATACACCGCGAACTCTTCCACAAAAGAGCTAACTTCGGGTTGCCGGTCTCCATTATCACTTTCAACATGTCCATGCTACATATCAGGTCAATACCATTTCAGCAAGCATAAGCCTCACCAGATATGCCATTTGGGAGTACATTATACCATCTGCTCATTACATCAATCACATGACCTAATTCATCTCGTACAATTACTCCCGTCACCCTGTTGTGTTTCTGGGTTAAAAGATGTATTAACATGGGCAACGACTCCACTTGATGACTATAGGTAGTCATTCCTCCTTCGACCATGAGCTAGCCGTCTACACCAAACCTGATGCCATGTTTCCCACCCATTTATAGGCATTTGTAATACTCATCATGCTTTTTTGTTTCTGGCCATCCAGACTGCCCACACTGCACAAAGTATATTGATGCCCACATTTCACAAAGTATATTGATGCCCCATTATCAATTCTTTCAATAAGCCTCAACTTTAACCCAGATACATCCTTGCTGCTTCACGGTCAAGATTCAAGTACGTGCAGCTACAATGGAGAGGTGAAGGCTGATAACAAGCATGAATTAGTCAAGACTAAATGTGTGTAGTATTGGAACTGCAGCTCAACATACAAGTTTCAGTATATTACAAGCATATAACTACTGAAACTTGTAGAAAGAAGCATGAAGTGTTGATCTTAGATCAAGAGCGTTGATCCAGAAGCATACCAGAAGCATTGGTATAATGTACCCCATACCTCTTTTCTAGTGTCATTGTTAAATTAAGCAAGGAATGTTGATCTTAGATCGAGAGCTTCTAGACCAGAAGTTGCGGAGATGGCACATAACACAGCTGCAAGCGTTGGCGCGTTGCATTGTGCATACCATATTTTTGGTACAAAGAATAGTGGCTTGCTAGATTGGAACTTTTAGTGCACAATAGTTCGGTTAGCTACTGTTTTACATCGCAAAACGAAAGATGTACTATTTTATACAAAACGTGATGCTGCTTAGTTTTTCCTGCTCAGCTTAGCTATGGGAACAATGCTTGAATTTCCAACAAATTGAGCACATATATGGACGTGCATAGCTACAGGGTATGTGCAGCCTAAACTTGTTGCACTTTGCATAAAACTTGTGAAGCCTCATGGAGTCATGGAAGGAAAATTTTATCAGTTCCAGTGACATGATCAGAACAACCAAACACTTGCATGAAGCTCTATACTGAAGAACCTGGGACAGTAAAATCAAACGAATCTCAAGTCTCAAAATAAATGGGTACGAGCACACAACTTAGTAACTAAGTTTGTGATGCTAACAATTTTGTCGAACACTACCCTGGCAACACTACACAACTTGCAAATCATGAAAGTCTTTCAATCAAAGAGGTTGTGGAGAAATAGTGGGGTGTCCACTTACCAACACGCAGGAGCACATGCGCCCTTTGTGTGCACAACTGACAGAAGTTACAAGCTCTTTTGGTCAAACAGCCAGGAGCTAATACCAGGATGCTATTGCATACAACTGAAAGCTTTTGCTAGCGGGGCAGACGAACGGTACGGACGAACGAAACGAAGGGCCAACAAACCAGGAACAATCAAGAACCAGTACGAACAAAAAAAATCAAAAATCAATCACAATATGTAAGGGCTGGAGTTTGATCATCTTACCGGAGTCCAGCTGGGGGCAACGACCCACACACACATGGGCTAACTTTTTGGCTCCAAAACCGGCAGTCATTTTCTCCGACTGAACACGAGGTTTCTCATTCTAGAATCTAACAGAGATGACAGTAAAGAAATGTGAACAGAGGAAGAACTGACCATATCACTTTGCATGTTTGCTCTATCCCAGAATACATTATGTGGGTCATTCATAAAAATTGTATCCTGAATGGTGAAAAATCATTGCAGTATGTTTACGATTCAATCCTGCTGCTACATCTTCAATGCCATGATATAGTGCATTATATTCATGTATGTCAAATAGGAAATATATAGTGGTACCCTGGACTACATATTAAAGTTTACGACAATATCCTGGATAGAAATATGAACTCACCATTTTGTTAAGAACAAACGTAAAGTTGTCACTGAGAACGAACTATTTTGAATTAAGCCTTGGACTACATATTAAAGTTTACAACAATATGCTGGACGAAATATGAACGTGCCATTCTCTGAAAGAACAAACATCAACTGTCACGGAGAATAAACTATTTTGATTTAAACTGCCAAACAAATGTGTCCCAAGTCGAAAGTTCCAAACAAACTCACATGTACTGGACGTATGCTATTAATCAAAGCACACACCTCGTAGCCCCCTCATACTCACATATAGTATATACCACCAATTTTTAACGTTAAGTAATAAATTGATATCCTTGTTTGCCCGAATGCTCTAAACTGGGCCCCAAAGGAGAATTAAACCTGCAGTCTTGCATCAATAATGTTTGCTTGCTTAGAAAAGGAAAACAGAAAAATTTATAAGATATTAGAGTGATCCTGAGACAAATAAGCCGTTTCCACCTAATCTCCAGCTGGAACAAATAACATTCTAAGCTATAAAGGAGAACACACAGATCCAGTGATCAGTATGGTATCGACTGCAATGACCACTTTCTTTTGCTGTCACTACTAGGGAAAGGCTTATAGCCGCACTCCTTACCGCCGGCAAATACGAGCTGAAGATGCCAGCGGTAATACCTTCCAGGGGGGCCTAACAGTACCGCCGGCGAACACGTAGGACGGCGCCGGGGGTAGCTCCTTTACCGCCGGCGAAACGAAAATTGAGGCGCCGGGGGTGCAATGGGCCGCGGGGTCCCATTTGGGCCTAGCCTTACCGCCGGCGTATTGGGCCCAAAGCGCCGGGGATCTCGGGCTCTACCGCCGGCGAACGCGCGCGATGAGATGCCGGCGGTATTGCCGAGCCAGGGTGGGCCACCTGGCCTTAACTTACCGCCGGCGTTTTATGTTGTAGGCGCCGGCGGTAACGTGCCCTACCGCTGGCATTTTGTGTTGTAGGCGCCGGCGGTAACCCGGGCATGTCCATTTAGGACGACCAGCCACCTACCACCACCCACACACACTCATATGTGATGGCAAATCAACCCAAGCACTAGTTAGCTCATTCCCCCACCCATTTTAGCTATTTCAACCAATAAAATATGATGTATTTGAGCAAATCATGCACTACCTAGCCCCTCTAGCATGATTTGCATAATCTAGATCTAGATCTATGTCCTCCCACCACCTTTTCCACTAGATCTAGCTAGATCTCTCCATTTCTTAGATCTCTAGATCTCTCAAGCATTAAAGTCGACGTGTGGCATCTCTCGGGTGCTTTTGGACGTCGCGGCAACTAATAGGTACATAACTAAATGAGTGGAATGTTCATATGTTGGCGAAAATTCGCGGTTATATCACTAGTACTAGTGGTGGCAAAAGGTGGTCCATATATGTAAATGCATTGTTTTGCATTTGTTTACGCGTGCGGGAACATTGAGTTGCCAATGTTTTGCCGGAATATTGATTAACTTCCGTTCCGGCGAATTTTGGAACTCCGGCATGACAATATTTAGCAAAGGTCATGCCGAATTTTTCCGTGAAAACCGAGACGGCGGTGTAATCAATTATCTTGTCTTGTAGGCGGCGATGGTCATCGCGATGAGGGAAAGCGTCGTGGATAGATACGTGGAACGCGCGACGGCCGACATGTATCGAAATAAGCGAAAGGATATAATGTGTCCTTGTCGAAGATGCAAGCTAGGATCGTTGTTTGACCCCTTCTCGGGCATAGTGAATCAACACCTGCTCGGGTATAGTTTCATGGAGGGGCATACTCGGTGGATGAGTGATGATGGAGATGATGATATCGATGGTGATGATGATGGAGATGATGATGGTGGAGATGATGATAACGAAGGTGATGGAGAGGATGCCCCACACGACAATGGAGACGAGGTTGAAGAGGATGGCGCACACGTTGATGGTGATCAAGAAGGTCGGGAAGAGCATGCGGCCGACGAGGACATGAGTAGAAATACCCCGCTAACCGCGGCCGTGCGGGACCGTCATGTTCGGGAACTTCTTCTCGGCAACACATCGACCGACCCCAAAATCGCTGGTAGACGGAAGGCTAAGCTAGATCAACTCGAGGTAGACTCGAGAACTCCGTTGTACGATGCAGCTCGTGGGACGGAGGAGAGCCGTCCGAGATACGCTCTCGATATTATGGAGATGAAGGCAAAGCACAAATGGACGGACACAAGCGTGGACGAACTCTTCGGATACTTGAAGATCCACTTTCCTAAAGATAACACGTGTGCCGGTAGCCTACGGGAGGCCAAGAAAATCGTGTGCCCTCTCGATTTACCGCACCAGAAATACCACGCATGCATCAGTGACTGCGTAATATATCGGAACGAGCATGCCAATCTCGATAAATGCCCACAGTGTGGCGAATATCGATACAAGAGAGGGACAAGAAAATCTCCTCGAAAAGTTGTGTGGTACTTCCCGCTCACGCCCCGTCTGCAGCGGTACTTCGTGGACCCCAAGGAAGCAAAGCTCATGCGGCGGCACGCGGAAAGAAAGGAGGCGGTGATGCGTGATGTAGAACGGGTTGAAAACCCGAGTGCTAACACACCCTTCGGATGCAAGCCGGTGGAAAACATTAGACGATGAGTATTACGAAGAATTCGGGAAAGAACCAAGGAACATCGAGGTTGGGTGCGAGCACCGACGGACTCAATCCGTTTGGGAACCAAAGCAGCAAGCACGGCACACTGGCCCGTGTTTGTATGGATGTACAACCTCCCTCCATGGCTATGCACGAAGAAGAAGTACATACACATGAGTATGCTAATCCAAGGGCCGACGCGATCGAGGAGCGATATCAACACTGTATGCGGAGCTATTGAAGGAGGAGCTAGTCACTCTGTGGGAGGAAGGGACGAAACTTGGGACGCCTACGGACAAGAAACTTTCCGTATGAAAGCCGCACTTGTTTTCGACGGTGCGGGACTATCTTGGATACGGATATATCGCGTGCCAGGTGTGCCACGGACACAAGGCATGTGTGAGGTGCATGGAAAAGACGCCATTTTTACGAGTTTGGGCAAGGATCCGGGTCTTCAAAAACCGTCTACATGAGGCATCGAATGTGGCTTCCCAAGAATGACCCGTGGAGGAAGCGTGGAGACCTGTTCAATGGGAAGGATGAGGTCGAGGGACCTCCACCTAGGAGAAGCGGCGAAGAGATAGATACTCGTTGAAAAAGCTGGAAAGAGCGCCCTCCGGCGGGTAAGATAAAGATCCGAGAGCGGAAGAAAGGAGACAAGAGAAAGAAAAAGGAACCCGGGCCGCTCTTGGGGGTATGGAAAAGGAGGTCCGTGTTTTGGGACTTGCCGTCTTGGAAGATCCTCGGTACGCCTCATAGCCTTGATGTCATGCATATCACGAAGAACGTGTGTGAGAGCTTGCTTGGCCTCGTGCTCAACATGCCGGAGAGGACCAAAGACGGGTCGAAAGCAAGACACGACCTGATGGCCCTTGATATCGGAAAAGAGCTTCATTTCGCCCGAGGTTGACCGGAAACCGAGGAGGAGGAAACGGTTGGTCGCAAACGCAAAAGGGTGGCCAAGCGGCGCGAAACTCCTCGCCCCTCCTGCTTCACTCTAAATCCCGATGAGCTCGAACAATTCTTCAAGTGCCTACTAGAAGTCAAATTTCCTCTAGGCTACGCGGGGCTGATACGCGGATGGCTGGACCCGACGAAAAAAATCTTCGGCGGGATGAAGTCTCATGACTTGTCATGTCATGATGACGCGGATACTTCCGGTTGCTATCCGAGGGATAATGGAACCGCACGTTCGTGCGACGCTGACCGACCTATGTAACGTCTTCGACGTCATCACTCGAAAGTCGATAACCGTCAAGAAACTCGGGAGGCTGCAGGGAAGAGATCGTCACCATCCTATGCGAGATGGAGATGTACTTCCCGCCCGCATTCTTTGACATCATGGTCCATCTGCTGGTGCATATAGTGGACGATATCGAGGATCTTGGGCCCGCGTTCCTTCACAACATGATGGCGTTAGAAAGGATGAATGGCTTCATCAAAGGATACGTTCGTAACAGGGCACATCCGGATGGAAGCATCGTCCAGGGCTTTCTCACCGAGGAGTGCATCTCTTTCTGCAAGAATTATTTAAACGAGGACGACCCACATCCGGTTGGATTGCCCGCCAACAAGCACCTCGGCAGATTCGAGGGAGTAGGCCACAACGCGCGGCGGAGGGAACTCGACGCGGATCAAGATGATAGGAGAACAGGACTTTAATAGGCCCACTTAGTAGCACTACGGCACATGAACGAGGTAGAGCCTTGGGTGGATCGGCACATAAACATGATCAAGAGCGGGGCGACAAGCCGATGACGGAAGAAGAGGTATTTAGAGCGCACAACTCCTCTTTCGCGAGCTGGTTCAAAGACCAGATTGATGCCAATCCCCCACCAATGGCAAGCGGCGTAGACAAAATGATATTAGCCTTGTCTTGTGGGCCCGCCCCCAACCTTATGACTTATCGAAATACGACATCAATGGTTACACATTCTCCACGAGAGGAGAGAGACAACGAAGCGACTATCGGAACTCGGGTGTGACGATGGAATCGTACACGGGTGAAGAGAAGAAAAGGTACTACGGAAGGATCGAGGAAATGCGGGAGCTCGACTACGTCGGGGAGAAGCTACCGATGTTTCGTGTCAGATGGGCTACGGACGTCACAAAAGAAGATGCGTATGTCACCACCATGCGACTGCCCCCCAAATCCAAGACCAAGAACCCCACTGCGCAAAATGAGCCTTGGGTATTGGCTAAGCACGTCGAGCAATGCTTCTTCATAACTGACCCGTCAAGGCCCAGCCGTGTTGTTGTAAGGAGAGGAAAAAGGGCCCTCGTCGGAATGGATGGAGTTGCCGACGAGCAAGACTTCGACGGCCTCGTCGGAGACCCAATGATGGATGAACCCGATGAAGACGATAGAACCTACACACTAAGAAGAAGAAGGACGACGCTACCTAGGTCAAGTGTTCCTCCGTACACAAGGAGTCGCGACGATACCGGTGGGGTCACAAGGACCAAGCGGAAGGGACTTTGAAGTCATTTGTGTATTTATAATAATTATCTCTCGAACAACCATTTGTCCTTCTCAAGTGTATCCTAAATTTATGTCTTGGTTTTTTATCGGATATCCTCGAAAGGACTTTGAAGTCATTCAAGAATTAAAATCATCAAATTATGTCTCGCAATTTATCCTTCATTGCTTTATTTTATCGGATGTTGCCAAAGGACTTTACAATTTATCTAAATAACTAGAAACAATAAAAAAAAGGTCTTAAGAAAAGAAAAAAAAGTTGCCAAAGAACTTTACAATTTATCTAAATAACTAGAAACAATAAAAAAAGGTGTTAAGAAAAGAAAAAAAGGGTGCCTTTTTTGCACTCACAGGAATCGAACCACTAGGTGCTTCAGCTGTGCGAAGCGGCTCGGAACCACTGCGCTAGCGAATCGGTTTTGTATAACTAACGGGGTTTACGGAATTAATACGGTGTCACCTGTTATCCCCGGCGAATTGGTCGATTTCGCCGGTGGTAAATGCACTTGGGCCCACCTGTTAGTGGCTCAAACTTTACCGCCGGCGGTTTCGCAAAACGCCGGGGGTACGCGTTCCAGGACTTAGGCGTGTGGCCGTCGTTCCCCACTGCCAAATCAACCACGCGCGCAGTCGATCCGCCGTCGTCGTTGCCCCTGCCGCAGTCGATCTGCCGCCGTCGTTGCCCCTGCCGTCGTCGATCCCTCCACCGCAGGTGCGCCCCTCTCCCCTTCCTCCCTCTCTCCCTTACCGTCGTTCCCCTCTCCTCCTTCCTCACCGTCGCCGCCTCCCCCAGACCTCCGCCTCCGTGCCACCAGTTCGTCGGCCACCAGCAGGAGGAAGGAGGCCGCCATCGTCGGCCACTAGCAGCTCGCCTACGCGACGCCCAGCCACTCGCTGACGCGGCGCGGACAGCGCTCCGCCTCCGCATCCACCGCTCCTCGGATCGTCTTCCTCACCTAGGAGCTCGGCTGCCTCGCCTGCTCACAATCGAGCTCGTCCGCGTCGTGCAGGAGGTCGCTCGACCGTCACCTCCGTGCTAGGTTCGTCTCTGCTCCCTCCCCCACCCCCTAACCCCCCTTCTCCCCGACTTCTCCCCGAGCGCGACAAAGAAGCTCGATGAGGAGGTCCTCATCCTCCTCCGTTCCGTTCTCGAGCTCCAGGGAGACGCCAACCACGATGGCAAAAATTTCTGTTTTCCCCTGTTACAGTTGTGCTCCGAGTTCACATTGTACTAATTTCATGGCTCTGGACATGTGTAATTGATCATGATCTTGATTTATAATTACTACCGGGATGCTTGAACACTCTTGAATCTTCCTTGAAACTTTACCTGTATGTAGCTGCAACTCTGTTGGTTCTAGCTGATGAAATCATTGTCTCTAGTGTTTCAGACTTAATCAAGTTAGTTGTAATAATCTACTCCTATTGTAGAAGAATTGGAACCTAGTAGTCCAGGGGCTTCCATTTTCACTCACGTTTTTGTCTCGTTTGTGAAAAAAGAAAGGTTTTGACATGCCAGAGTAGTTGTGCTTACTACCTTCTCTACATATGCATGTGTGATAGCTCTGATTCCAAATGGTAGTTGCTCTGGACTTGGACATCATTTCGGTCGTGCTTGCATCTGTTGCCAGAAAATTTATTTGTTGTTAGGGTGTTTTGTGCATGTGCAGAATTCTAGACGAAGTTTAATCCAATGATCTTTGCATAATCTTGTCTCGTGATTATTTTTTCGGTCTTTGTTCTTGAAAGCCAGTACTACTATTAGATGCTTGCACTAAAGAGAAAAGTTTTGTTGTGTTAGAACAACAATATATGCTCCTTATATATTGACTCTTGCTTATATATAAATGAAAAATGACACAGTAGGGAGTTTTTTTCCCTACTGTTTAGTGTCAAAAAAAACAATATATGCTCCTGCTTTGTATGTGATTTGGCCATCACACTGAACTAGTAGGGAGTTTTTTCCCTACTGTTTAAGGTTGGCCAATGTTGTCAAAGAAAAAGAACTAGGCTAGGTAGCACAGGCATATGCCAGAATTTGGTAACCATCCAATCCAAACAATAAAAATAAGCTAGGCAGTCAGCAGTCAGTTTGTTATCAAACATACCATATGTTCTCCTGTGTAGCTTGTGCTGACCAATGGAGTCCAGCAGTCAGTTTGTTATGCTATCCAATTTTAAGCCGTTTTAATTGTGTATTACTATCATAATCAATTAAACATGACCAGTGACTCTGCAACTAGCTAGGCATGTGTTCAGTTTATTTATTCTGTTTCAGTTTATTGCTAATGGTACCCCTGTTTCAGTTTATTGCTAATGGTACCCCTGTTTCAGTATCTTAAAGTGGTTGTGCAAGAATGAACATCTTCCTGTGAATCTTATGAGAGCTAAATTGTGATGTTGATTTCCTGAGAAGCTGGGTGTTCAGTTCATTTATTCTGGAGTGTAGAAATGTGATCTGCAGGTACATTGAGTGCCAATGTTTCGCCGGAATGTCGATTAACTTCCTTTCCGGCGAATTTCTGGCACTCCGGCATGACCATTTTAGCAAAGGTCATGCCGAATTTTCACCGTGGATTTCCACCTAGTAGTGTTTTAGAACAAGTGCTATGTAACTACCTTCATAAGATCCTAGGCCGTTATAATTATGTTTAATTACTGCCTGTTTAATTGAGTACTTTTGATGCTACTGGTTGTTTTAGCTAGTTTAATTACTGGCTATTTTAGCTACTGGCTGGCTATTTAATTGATTACTTTTGATGCTACTGTATGCTAGTTTGTGCAGTGCTAGGTACATATAGCTAGCGATGTCGTCTTCTGCAGACCCCAACGAAGACGTTGACGGGTCTTCTCAGCGGAAGTTGGATGAGCACTACGAGCTCATGGTCTCGGATCGAGCTGGAGGAACTTCCGGGCAGCGATGACGAGTCCTCGGAGGGGGAGGATGCTGAGATGGACAACGAAGGTGAGGATGAGAGGGCCGCTGCCGACGAGACCACCGACAGGGGCGTTGCCGGGGGTAGCTCGGATACTACTACCGAGGCCAAGAGGAAACGGAAGCAGCGGCGCCCAAACGGGGTCGGCACCACTCGCGACATAATCACCACGGTGGACGCCAAGACCGGTCTTCCTACCGAGCCCAAGCACGTGGCGAAGGGGTACGGCCTCCAAGCTGGGAGCAATCCTTCGGGACGTCGTCGACGTCAACGAGACGAAACTCCGAACCAAGAAGAAGCGAGCATCCGCAGGCCCAACTCCTTGCGCGGCTGCACGCACGGTATGAGTTCCCTGTGGAATACGGGAACGAGGATCCCAAGGATAACATCGTGAACAGATGAGCCCTCTCTAAGTTCTCCAAGAACCTCGGCGGTTATAAAACCATGCTGAGGGGATGCTTGGTGACAATGAGACTTGGGAAGAGATCCGGCGCCACTTCCCGCGGATGACGCTGGAGCGGTATAATAAATTCTTGGAAAACGAGGAGCTCGAGTACACCAAACGACAATCGACACTGGGGGAAGGAGGCTGGCGGATAAGAACATCGGTCACCACAATCTCGGTTGCCGTGGCTTCGAAGGCAAGCAACCGGTATGGGACAAGGAGGACCAGGCCTACATAAATGTTGGCCTCGAGCCCCCTTTTGCCAAGTACAAAGACCCACTCTTCAGGGCATATCTCAGGTCCCGATACCATCGAGAATTGGGTGGGAAACGTGTCACGAAACCTGATGTGGTGGTGGGAGTTGAGTTGGTCGCCGACGCGAAGGTGATGGCACTTGAGAAAGCGAGTGGTAAGCAATTTACCAGCTTATTAATTTGATACTGCTCACCAAGTCCATTACATTCTAAAATTGTTCATGTTACTTCGGCGGTTGACGGAACAAGCAGCCGCCGAATCAGGCGGCTCCTCGTCCCGGACGTCGGCGGCAAAGTCCCGTGGGACACGCCTTTTATCGAGGGTCCGAACACCGTGAAGGCGCGGCCGCTTTTGGACAAGCCCCACCGTGTCCCCGGCGCCGGAGGAGGTCGCAAGCTTGCCGACTATGGCTTGGACGTGCCCGCAAGCACTAGGGAGTCGCGGCGGGCGCGGAAGGACCGGGAGCACGAGGCTCTTCGAAAAAGGTGGCCGACTTGGAAGCAACCATGGAGCAACGCGTCGGTGCCGAGGTTCGAGCAACGAGTCGGTGCCGAGGTTCAGCAACGCGTCGGTGCCGAGGTTGCTAGCAAGGTCGATGACGCGCTGGCCAACGGGGTCAATGAAATCATCCCTGATCTTGTGCTTGTCGATGAAGAATTACTTCGACGCCGGCGGTAAGGGACCGATGCCGGTTATCGGCCTAGGCGCCGGCAACTCGGACAACCGGCCTCCAACTAGACACGCTCAATGCACACCCAACTTGGTGACTCCACCCGCCGGCAATGTCGGCGCTAGAGAGGATTCGCCGGACTCGGGGGCCCCGGTACTAGCCCCTCAGTCACCTGCACGCCTGGCCTCGGTCCTTCAACGCGAGCCGAGCTCGACGCCCTCACGGTAATTAATTTAGTCTCTCAAGCTCTACAAATTAGTTACTTTGTCGTCGCCCCTCTCGACCTACACATGTTTTCACGGGCGAACGCGACTCCTTGCACCTTGCTACTGAATGTGGACAACAAGTTGAAGGCTGTAGCGAGCGGCAGTGTCATCCTGCCAACACAGCGGATTTTCCACTGCGTCAGGATGGATGATAGCTTGAGCCGGGTTCGCGTGAACCGGTCATTACCGGGATGCCAAGACCTCCATCCTCCTTATCAACCCCGGAAACGGAAACCCCGCTCACTCTCGGGGACCTCAAGAATCACATCCTTCTATGGCCGAAAGCCCTAATTCGGCTGAACAACGCCGCCTCGGGTTCGGAGGCAAGCTATGGCATGGTCACTCCTCGGGATGCGACGGCTGCCCCGAGTCCTCCACCGGCTGGTGGTCCTTTTGGGCCCGATAGCCAGCCCGACGGTCAGCCCGAGAGTCGGCACGGAAACGCGTTGGACATCGATCAAGCTCCAATCGATACGTTCATCGCCGAGATGGAGGGCGACGGGGTTTCTCCTTACAAGCCACCCGCCGATCGTACGCTAAAGAAGAAGTTGTTCCTTTCACAAGAAACTCCCGAGCAGGGAAGACACTACCGCCTTCACCGCTCCACCCCGAGTTGGGCTTACCCCGAGGACACTCCTTGGTGCGACCACGGAGGGTATGAAACAAAACGCCACTCCCAATTGCAGTAAGAAGAAGGCCAGGAAGCGGAAGAAGTCCGGAGATGTTGCCGCAAGCAAGAAAGTGGTTAATGACAAGTTGCCGACCCCGTGGAGGAAGATGCATCACATAGGCCAGCCTATGCTGCCAGGCACACATTGTCCAGCAGGTGACGCCGGATATGAGGAGCTTGCATGATACTTGTTCTAATGAAGGAGGACCTACTTCTTCGAGATAGAAATCCCTCGTACCCGGTTTTGACGGCGAAGGTGCCCACGGCTTTGGCTTTGTCACCACATACCCTGCGGACTTGATGTTCATTCGATATGAAGACATCTTCGGGCTCTTGAACATGCAACAGCTCGACCGAAACTTGGTCCGCCTCCTATCGCTCGGCATGGCGCACGATATCGCCATGGAGAACACAGCGCACATCGCTATCATGGACCCCTTCTACATGACTCCAGCTGTCGTCCGAACGAACAAGCGTTTCTAGCGAAGTACATCAAGGATTTCTTGGTGTTAAACAAGGATAAGAAATGCTTTGTCATACCATATTTCCGCGAGTAAGTATTTGGTTACTAGAGTACCCTTTATTACATTCTTTCATGAATTTCCTTCATAGTTGATCGAGTATGATGGTTTATTTCCATTTTGCGCAGATTCAAGTACTGCACCCTCCTCCTCTTTTACCCGTATCATTCGGATGTCGGTTACCTCGACTCCGGGCTTGATCCGGACAAGGACTTCACCGACATTAAGTCTACACTTGATAAAGCCCTCAGCGGCTTCATAGCCGAGGTTGGCATCGACAAAATCAGGCATGAGAAGAAAGTGAAAGGTTGCTATGTGTGCAACCACATAACCAAGTTCCCCTGCCTCAAGCAATCGGCGCATGACAATGGGATGGAGGCATGGTTTGCCATCCTACAGATGAGGTCGATTGTAAGGTCTCAGAACGATCTCTTGTTGCCATCCAGTCTTCAGCGGATGTCCGTGAACATGGCGGACACCACCGATGAAAACGTGAGAGCCGAGTTCCGTGCCATCCAGCGGACCATTTGCACAATGCTGTGGAGGGATGTCTGCGGTAATGGTGGCTTGTTTCACTATGGTCCCGAACTTTCTAAGGCCGAGATAGAAGGCCGATTAGAAGATGGATATGACGATAGAACATTCAACACGCTCGAGGGCATCCGTCCCTTCCCGCCGAAGCCGACTTGACTCAAACACTTTTGTCCTTTGCAAATGTTAGTCATAAAATTACTTAAGTAATTTCCATGCTTTTTCTTTGCACTACTCTATGTTATATCTCTCTCTACTAATGTACTAACAACTTTCATTTCTTTTTTCTGTGTTTGCATAGATGACGTACTATGTCGTCTACCACGGCAGGGTTCCTGGAGTCTACGAGGACTGGGAAGACTGTAGGAGGCAGGTCCACCGTTTCAGCGGCAACAGCTACAAGGGGTACACCACTTTGGAGGAGGCGGAAACTCGATACGCCAACTTTCGAGCGGGACGAGAGGAGGGAGATGTGGAGGACCCCTTTCATCGTGATGATGCTTGCCGCCACCGTCTCTCTAGTTTATTATGTCATTGTTGTTTAGCTAGGTCGTCGAGTGGACTTATATCTATTTGTGTATCTTGTGCTACTTCGAGTCGTGATGGTTGAACCATATGGTCGACACTTGTGTTATTGATGCATGCATGCATGTTGTGGACATTTCGGGACTTTCTAATGATGTGTATTGCCAATGATGTTTATCTTGCATCTGATGTATATCTTGCTTGTCATTCTTGTACTTGCATGTATATTACGTGTATATGCTATGAATTCTGGTGTATATATTGTCTAATTCGAGTTTTATTTTTTTGCTCCTGTTCATATTACTGCTGGCGAAATGGGAAGGCGCCGGCGGTAAGGACCTGATGGTCTGTCGGTATTACCGCAGGCGAAATAGGAAGCGCCGGCGGTGAGGACCTGATGCTCCTGTCGGTGTTATCGGCTGGCGAAACGGGAAGCGCCGGCGGTAACATCCAAGCCCGGCGAGATGCGAAGGCGCCGGCGGAAACGCTTACCCCGGCGAGTGTGTAAAACGCCGGCGGTAACGGCTACTTACCACCGGCGAATTGGAAGGCGCCGGCGATGAGGCATTACCACCGGCGAGGTGATCGCCGGCGAATGCGAAGGCGCCGGCGGTAAGCCATTTTAGGACGCCGGCGGTAAGCCTTTTCCTAGTAGTGTGTGTTGGTCAACACTAACATAATGCTCCTAACACTTCTTTTTTCATAATGAACACTTTACGAACCCGGCTTCAGTTCGTAGAGCACGGAATTTCCCAGCTTCCCATTACAAACTCGATCAATCAATTGTGTATTACTGCTTTTTTTTTACAAAATCTATATATATATCACGAAACGGAGCCCTAGCAAAAATCTATATATATCACGAAATAAATTTCCTACAAACTGAAGAATTTCAGTTTAAGTTTTTAGCGGGACGAAAGAAAATTTTAATGTAGTAGATAACATAGGATCTAGAATCAGAAATTGGGGAAACTAATCATGCCATCCAGAAATATCATGCTACTGAACAAATATGATCACGTCGCAAAATTCTCATGAGCCTGTGGATAGAGTAATCAGGTGCTATGAGCAATACAGCAAACACGACATAATTTCATCCATACGGGAGAAGAAAACCAAGCTCACCTTGGTGATCCTTAGCTTGGTTACACAAATCCGTCCAAACGTACTCGAGAGTGTAAGTGATGCTCTTGAATTAACCTGTACAACCGAGGAAAGATCAGCCTCGAAAGGTAGAAGAGAGAACACATACTTAACTGCAGTTGAGACATGATAGCCAATTTTTAAAAACCTAAAACAATCTCGTCTATGCAGATAATTCCCCTGGTGCTGACTGACACACACACACACCACCCATCCTGACAAGCCTACTGGTATGCTCCTCCTGAGCAGGCGGTGATGGCCTTGCCACAATAAAGGGAGGCAAGGGCGGAGAGCATGTTGGCATTGCTCTTGAGTCCAGCCTGCTGCAGGACGTGGCAGGGTCGTCATTGAGCATGCGGCCGCCGAAGATGAAGCAGGTGCGTTTGGGATCTGTGTCCCCATCCCGCAGCATCGACACCTCATCGCCCAGACGGGCGGTCTCCAAGAGGCGGAGCATGGTGGAGTTGTGGGCGACGTGAAGGGCATGTAGGCACGCAAAGGCCTCAGTAATGCACGCAAGGGCGTTCTGGCAACAGAGTGGGCGGCGGAGGTGGAGATGGCGCTGGCGGCACAAGAGGTTAGGCGAATGCAGAGGCGGAGGCGGGGTCAAAGTTTCGGGACAACCTAAGGATGGACGAAACGGAACCTTCTCCTCTGTTTTGGTAGTTGACATCTCAAGCCCTACAACCAATTCGTTAGTGCTGCTTGTGCAAACTGTAGTATGCACATGTTTCCGACCTTCAAATGCCTCTTGTGATGCAATTATTCTGGGAGCCCTAAGCCCTGGTTTGAGACTTTTGTTGCAACCTCATTGTTATGTTGTAATCAATTGAACATACATGAAAATGCAATAACCCTACTCAAGGGGTGATTTCCTAATGATACCCCATTTATAAAAGCAATTAGCTGAAACCATTATAACCTTAGGAAAATAATGCACAGATCCTGTTATACAAGAAAGAGATATAAATAGTATGAATGCCATTGGTCCTAACGCGAACAACTACCTGAAGAGATATCTACCAACCATGCACGCTATCCTCATGATGTAAGTTAAACAACGAAATGACTATGTATAATTGTCTAAGTTATTCTCTGTTGTTTATCACTGAATATTGCTGTGATGTCTATAATCATACGAACTTCTCAACTTCTTTCTTCATTTTATCAACCTCATTTAGTGAGTAATTAACTCTGTTGGAATTTGGAGGAAGAACTCTCCACTAGCAAAACAAACAATTTGCCACATTGGATACCAATATACTTATATACCAAAAAACCAACTGCAACTTAGCCAATAATGTACCACTAACATTCTAAGGAACCAAAAAAATTAGCAAATCATGCACGTTCAACATAATTTGGCAAATCATAGATGGTCCCACGTGCACGGTTTCTCTCACAGCCAGTTTAAATATTAGTATGCAACACACTCTAAAAAAAGACCATGTAAAAAAGACCATCGTTTATTCTAAGCCACATTCGGCACGGCGTGCCGCCGTGCCGGATCTTGCTAGTTCTCTTTATATGATTTCAAAACTGGAAAAGCTCTAGCACATGATTTAATCCCTGCTTCCCTCTGTGAAGGGTCTGTCTTTTACTTTATGTTGAGTCAGTAAACCTATTTCCCTCCATCTCAAGCAAGCATTTGAGTTGTTGTGATCAAACTATTATATTGTGATTTGCTTCATCATGTCTTTATTCTTTCTTGTTTAGTACAAGTTTTACCCTGAATGAATATAGCTTTGAAAGTCATCAATGATTAATATGATTGAGTATGCAAGTTTACCATAAGCTTTAATATGAGAGCGCTGCTCAATAGATAAATATAATCTGTTAAATGTTCTCTGACCAAGAACAAAGTTTGCCATCACCAATTATGATTTCTTATGCACCTTTATTTGTGATTACCTTATACTTGTTTCAAGTTGAGTTATATGAGGAAGTTGTTTACTATAATGTCTTGTGTGAATGAATATGATGCTTCTTGTCCGTATTTTGTTTATCGACTCTTCACTCCATAAACATGCGGTCCTGTTTACCGAGTTCAGTTTCGCTTGGGGACAAGCGAAGTCTAAGCTTGGGGGGAGTTGATACGTCCAATTTGCATCACTATTTTATATCATAATTTGCTGTTATTCATTGATATATTTCATATTGGGACACAATACTTATGTTATTTCATCTATTTTGCATGTTTCATGATTATTTGGGGATCGAGCACCGGAGCCAGGAATCTGCTGGAAAAAGCACCGTCGGGATGCAATATTTCGGAAGATCAACTGTGGAAGCAAGTTTTACCAAAAATCCTATTTTTCCAGATGACGGAGGAAGCCAGAAGGGGGAGCCAGCTGGACCCAAGGTGGGCCCACACCATAGGGTGGCGCGGCCCATGGCCTGGCCGCGCCACCATGTGGTGTTGGGCCCCCTCGGCCTCTTTCGCCTCCTTTTCTTCGCGAAACCCTTCGTCCCGAAGACCTAAGCCACGGAGGAATCCTCACGAAAGGTTACAGCCGCCTCTGCGGGGCGGAGAACACCAGAGAGAAAAGAGCTCTCCGGCGGGCAGGAATCCGCCGGGGAAACTCCCTCCCGGAGGGGGAAATCGACGCCATCGTCACCGTCATCGAGCTGGACATCATCTCCATCACCATCATCATCATCTCCACCATCATCACCGCCATCTCCACCGCTGGACATCGTCACCGCTGTAGCAATTTGAGTTTGATCTTGATTGTTTGATAGGGGAAACTCTCCCGGTGCTGATTTCTACTTGTTATTGATGCTATTGAGTGAAACCATTGAACCAAGGTTTATGTTCAGATTGTTATTCATCATCATATCACCTCTGATCATGTTCCATATGATGTCTCGTGAGTAGTTCGTTTAGTTCTTGAGGACATGGGTGAAGTCTAAATGTTAGTAGTGAATTATGGTTGAGTAATATTCAATGTTATGATATTTAAGTTGTGGTGTTATTCTTCTAGTGGTGTCGTGTGAACGTCGACTACACGACACTTCACCATTTATTGGCCTAGGGGAATGCATCTTGTACTCGTTTGCCAATTGCGGGGTTGCCGGAGTGACAGAAACCTAAACCCCCGTTGGTATATCGATGCAGGAGGGATCGCAGGATCTCAGAGTTTAAGGTCTGTGGTTAGATTTATCTTAATTACTTTCTTGTAGTTGCGGATGCTTGCAAGGGGTATAATCACAAGTATGTATTAGTCCTAGGAAGGGCGGTACATTAGCATAGGTTCACCCACACAGCACTTGTCAAAACAATGAAGATTAATCAACTGTATGTAGCGAAAGCACTAGACTAAAATCCCGTGTGTCCTCGAGAACGCTTGGTCATTATAAGTAAACAAACCGGCTTGTCCTTTGTGCTAAAAAGGATTGGGCCACTCGCTGCAATTATTTCTCTCGCATTTTACTTACTCGTACTTTATTTATCTGTTACATCAAAACCCCCCGAATATTTGTCTGTGAGCATTTACAGTGAATCCTTCATCAAAACTGCCTGTCAACACCTTCTGCTCCTCGTTGGGATCGACATTCTTACTTATCGAAGATACTACGATACACCCCCTATACTTGTGGGTCATCGGCAAGCGAGATACCACTCTATCATACTCTTTTATGAACATTGCAATCCTGCTCATATATATGATTCATGATGCTTATTATTAATTGTTGGTACCTTTCCATGATTGACATAGCTATTAGATGATCTTATTTGCATGTATCTTATTATGAATTGCCTAAGTATTAGCCATAGCATGAGAATATTTACATCATATGAACAAATGTGTTCGTGAAAGTTCTTTTATCGCTCAGTTGTTAACTGAATTGCTTGAGGACAAGCAATAAGCTAAGCTTGGGGGGAGTTTATACGTCCAAAACGTATCTACTTTCCCGAACACTTTTGCTATTGTTTTACCTCTAATTTGTGTATTTTGGATGCAACTAACACGGACTAACACTGTTTTCCACGAAGCTGTTGCAGTGTCTCGTTTTTATGCAGAAATTCAACTTTCAGGAAAAACCTCGGAATTTATGCGGAAGGTCCTATTTTCCCATAATACTTACGGGGCCAGAAGGGCAAGCCAGGTGGGGGCCCGAGGGCCCCACACACTAGGCCGGCGCGGCCCAGGAGGGGCCTGCGCGGCCCTAGTGTGTGGCGGCCTCGGTCGGCCCCCGACGCCCTCCTTCGGACTACTTATCGCCTTCGACCTAAAAACGCACGGAGAGAAGTCGAAGTCGCCAGAAACCCTCCAGAACGCCGCCACATCGCGAAACTCCGTCTCGGGAGCCGAAGTCTCCGTTCGGCACTCCGCGGGACGGGGAATTGGAGGAGATCATCGCCATCATCACCACCGACGCCTCTCCATCGACCAGCCATGTTTCCCCCATCCATGTGTGAGTAATTCCCCCGCTTGTAGGCTGAAGGGGATGGTAGGGATTGGATGAGATTGGTCATGTAATAGTGTAAGATTGTTAGGGCATAGTGCCTAGTGTCCGTAATTGGTACTTTGATGATATTGTTGCAACTTGTTATGCTTAATGCTTGTCACTAGGGCCCGAGTGCCATGATCTCAGATCTGAACATGTTATTACTTCATCATGATATTCATTGTTTATGGTCTTACCTGCAAGTTGTATACACATGTCGCTGTCCGGAACCAATGGTCCCGAAGTGACAGAAATCGGGACAACCGGAGGGGATGGTAGTGATGTGAGGATCACATGTGTTCACGGAGTGTTAATGCTTTGCTCCGGTACTCTATTAAAAGGTGTACCTTAATATCCAGTAGATTCCCTTGAGGCCCGGCTGCCACCGGCTGGTAGGACAAAAGATGTTGTGCAAGTTTCTCATTGCGTGCACGTACGACTATAATTGGAACACATGCCTATTGATTGCTTTGTACTTAGACACCGTTTTATTATTATCTGCAACTGCCCTGCTATGATTGTTACATGAGTTTCTCTCATCCATGCAACGCCCGTTATCCGTCCCCGTGCCTACAGTATTTTAATCCTGCTGTTTACTATAATCACTACTGCTGTCTCGTTACCCTGCTGCTGTTATTTCACTACTCGCTATCGCTATAAAACTGTTACTACTGATAAACTCTTGCGAGCAAGTCTGTTTCCAGGTGCAGCTGAATTGACAACTCCGCTGTTAAGGCTTTCAAGTATTCTTTGTCTCCCCTTGTGTCGAATCAATAAATTGGGTTTTACTACCCGTGAAGACTGCTGCGATCCCCTATACTTGTGGGTTATCATGGATCACCTACCAATCGCTTGTGATGGTGTGCGTTCACGATGACGATTATTTTGAAGAAAGCCGTGTGCAAAGTTAATGTTACAGCCTAGAAAGCACTTATGTGTGTGTTGTACCTGCATAGGGGACTACTTGAACCCGCACATGGCTCAAATTATTGGATATCACTGTTGTTCCACATCACACATGGAAAGGTCCTTCCATGTGAAATGGAGGGCTTAAAAGGCTCGATTCGTACTAGTGAGTCGCTCTAAAAAAAATACCCCTCTATCCATTATATTTATAGAATGAAGGGGAAAATACAAAATAGGGAGACAACTATCCAAGATTTTTTTTTGGTGCCATGAAAGCTCCCACTATACCTGGGCATTTCTCGGGCCGGGCCGGGCTTCGGGCTGTCCCGAAAAAAGCCCGACGGGAAATCCTTGGCCCGAGCCCGGCCCGGCCCGACCAACTTTCAGCAAATTTTGGCCCGAGCCCGGCCCGTGGCCCGAAAAAGCCCGATTTTTTCCGGGCTGGCCCGACGGCCCGGCCCGATCTAATGGTAATTTCCTTTTTCTGTGGCCCGAGCCCGGCCCGATATAATTACGGGCTGAAGAATGATGGCCCGAGCCCGGCCCGATAGAGAGAAAAAGCCCGGCCCGGTCCGGGATTTTCGGGCCGGGTCGGGTCGGGCCGTTCGGGCCGGGCTTCCCATGCCCAGGTATAGCTCCCACTCCCTCCTACCCTTCCACGCGGCTGCCATTGGTTTCATTGCTATTGTCGTCATGGCTACCAACCTGACACACTATCATATTCACGGCCTAGCCGAAGCTTATGTCACCTCCCGTCTGTTTCGACGGAAAAAGTAACAACAAAATATATAGATGACAAACGCACACAGGTATACGGGAACTCTGTATTTTATTGCTCATTGTATTGAATACAAAGTACATGTTACATGCTCCCGTAGGAGTTTGCCTATTTTGTCTTCCGCGAAAATGTTTAAGGAGATCTGACTGAAGAGATTGCGTGTAGTCCGCTGATTCCCGGCGCTTTTGCAAAGCCACCGGTTAATTACATCCGCAGGATCAAGCCTACAGAATACCTCCGATTAAGCTGCGTCATGGTCGTCGTCGTTGAAATAATCATTATGAGATGGGGGTGCCTTTGTTACGGCGAAACACGGTCACGTATGCTATCGCGACGTGCTTAGTTGAGAGTGAGATTTATTTGATGAAGAGGGTGACTTTCGCCTCGTCGGTGCCTAGTCATATGGCCCTGACTTCGCCAAAATATGGTTGCTTTTGCCTCGTCGGTGCCCAGCAACGGTGTGACAATCTCATCAAAACTAAGACGTGTTGATGGCATAGTGATCGACGCTCGTCGTCACTTGGCCGTGGTATAGCCTAGCCTCGTCGGCACTAGACATAAGATGGGTATGATAATTTGATCATTATCTCGTAGAGATTGGGCCGTAGATCCGAGCTAGACAATTGATGTAGCATGTCTTTACTCGTTTTAGCAATCTCGCTCCTTAACCAGGAACAAGATTGTATATCGCCGACATAGATGAAACAGTCGAGCGATGGTATTACAGATGTAAAACTGAATCTAGCATCTCATGTGGATGATCTAGAACAGCTAGCGCGGTTGATGATTTTAATCCCACATGGCCGACGTTGGTGGTGCGGTCGAGCCATGGTTTATGATCTTGTAAACTTCGCATGGCCGACTTTGATAAGGCGGCCGAGCCATGGTTTTAAACAGTAGCGTTGGGACCACATGATCGACATTGATGGAGCAGTCGAACCATGGTGTTAATACCGATCCACACGGCCGACTTTGATGGAGCAGTCGCGCCATGGTTGTGTATATATGACGAACCCTCTAGATTCCATATTGAAACATCTAGAGGAGTAGACATCCATAGATTGATTTTCTCTTCGCTAACGAAAAGATGGGTAAAGCGATCTGATCTAATAAAACTTACCATGCACCCCCGGCGGTAATTCGACCGGCATGCTGATGAAGCTCGGCGCGATCTCCGGCACGTCACGATCCGGCGTGTGGATGGGCGAGATGATGCTATGAGGATGGGGTTACGGCGTTGTGAAAGAGGCTTGCGCGCGCTCGGAAACAGGACGTCGGTGTTGCTCTCCCTAGCCTCCCTGCGCGTCCTCCTTTTTCTCCTCGAGGCTGAGCGACGGTATGCCTTATATAGGCCGACGCTGGCTTGCAAATCACGTCCGCTCGGTTCAACCGCGTGACCGTTTAAATTGTGCTTATCTTCGCATGGCTGGCCGCCGACGCAATCTATGATGTCATCCGTATATCTAGCAGCGTACATGTCGCGAAGACCGGCCCGAATGTACGTAAAAAACGTCAAGCCGTGTGTCCACCAGCGTGCAGGCAAGCTAATGGCTTGTGTATATGCATTCCTCCTGCATGGAAGCTAACGACTATAGTAGTAGTCCAATCTTTGCTGCCATTGAGCTGAATATTATAAGATTGCATGCATCGAGTCCGATCAATGTGGTGCTCTAAATTTAACTAGCTAGCTAGCTAATTTGCAGTTTCAATCCGTCTCAAGATTATATTTCTCAAACAGATTGTTCAAATTGGAATCCATTTGTACCATCATGATGTAGACAACGACGTCTACAAAATGAGTCCAATATGAAATATATAATATTTTATAAATATTTTGTATCTCGTGGCGCCCACATGTCATAGACAAAGCTTGTACTAATTTATATTTAAATTATATCATATGAAACTTTTGGTACAAAAATTCATCAAACAAATCCCCCCCGCCGAGTGTAGTGCGTGTAGCGAAGGTACCGGACTATACTCGGGGGAAAAGAAACTGTGTTTGGGCATCAGACCATGTTTTAGCGTCCTTGCCGCGTATCAAGAAACAGTGGAGGCAAATGCCCAAGTATATCTTCAACAAAAATATGGCCATCATATAGCAACCTATGACATTGATCCGTCAAGACTGCAGTTGGGAGATTTAATTATCAGGCCCAGATAGAGCCTTGGCCCGACCAAGAGCTAAATTGTAGTGTAAGTTGATGCCACAATGTGAACTGACATGTGGAGATTATGCCGATCTATGGCGAAAAACTCATACCATAAATATCAATGAAAATATGAGAAGCATAATATTTCTTGCAATAGTGCATATCCATGCTATTTGTTAATAAACATCCATAAGAGCAAATACACTTACAATGGAATACGGCGAAATACTCATGCCACATATGCTAAAAGAGAAATCTCACTTTTATTTATTTCCATCGCGACCAATGCAACATGGTGCCAGCCGATGGTGCAAGTCTCCTATTTGCCAGGAAATTGACACTTGCATAGAAATAGTTTATCAAGTCCAATGCGAGCATAAAAAGTTATGCGGTGCCAACCATCGGACTTGAAATGTTTCACAGGTTGACACTGACCGCACTGGTGTGCCTTCCTGCTCCCATAATTTACTTTTCCGAGTTTGGTGCGATCGCAAAAATGAACGATGCCAGCCATCAGACTCGAAGGGTTTCACAGCTTGGCACTGACCGCACTGGCGCACCTTGCTGCTCCCAATATGCCAAGTGTCGGAATGTCATCGACGATGTTGATGGACTAGGAGATGGTAGTGCCCCCAATGTGTTGGTATGATCACCAGAGGGATGATTCCCCAGTGTTTTTTATATGATCACCAGAGGGATGATGCTCCCTGTGTCGGTGATATAATCGCCTGAGGGATGATGCCCCAAGTGATGTACGGTGATATGATCGCTAGATGAATACTTCCCCCAATGTCACTGATATGATCACTAGAGGGATGATGCCCCCAGTGACAGTGGTATGATCGCCAGATGGATAATTCCCCCAACGCCGCTGATATGATCACCAGAGGGATGACACCCCCAGTGTCGCTGATATGATCACAAAAGGGATGACACCCCCAGTGACAGTGATATGATCGCCAGATGGATAATTCCCTCAGCGTCGCTGATACGATCATAGAGGGATGACCCCCCAGTGCCGGTGTATAATCGCTTGAGGGATGATGCCCCCAGTCATGATGCACAGATTCATGTAGGAATTGAGTTGCTGTACAACTAGCAGCAACATTATGCACGACGGATGGCGTTGCTTCCATGTAGAAGTGACACATAACATCCGCGCCACAAATATCAAGGAAAAGAGCATTTTCCCTAAGAATATGAGAAAAAATAAGAAACACGGCAAAAGAAAACCAAGTAGAAAGAAAAAAAAGGTTTTGTTTTATTTTGTTTGGGATGTTGACTTTCCCTTGGAACACCAGCTATGGACGCGATCTCGGAAAAGGTAACCGAAGGGCTAATCATCAGGAACCGTCGAAGGACCATGACAGTTGCAACTTGATAATCTAGTTTTCGTGAGTGTATGTGAAAGACCGCATGCTTCCATGATGCTTTCAGAAGGATGGGAATTCTTACTCTAGAGTTCGTGCGACTGAGTAGCCCCACAACTTCATCATGCCCCTTGCACATGTCTCAAAAACGCAGAGACGTAGGAGAGGATGACTTGCGTAAATGGTTATGGGATAAATGGCTTGGCTATTTTTCACGGCCTTGTTGAGGGGTGGTGCACGACTACTTCCCTCCTCCTTTCCAATGAGTCCCCTACGGATCACGACTTCTTGATGGAGACTTGCTTCTTTGATTGGCTTATTTTCCTTTTCTTTCTCCTTTGCTTTTTTTATTGGAGAATTGCTTGGACTTCGTGAAATTTTAACGTAGTTTCCTCATTATTTTGAGAGGATTTGATTGGACTTCTTGAAGGACCTTCTTCGGCAGTTGCTAGGGGACCCATCTTCAGAATTCGAAGAGCAGACGCACACCTCTGTGGACTACATAGACCCTCATAGGCATTTTGGCTGTGGTGGAAGAAACACCCTGGGGGTGTCAAGACGCTCACACTGGACTCAACTTGTGTTGACCAGGTATGCCTTTCTTGCTCTTTTTGTCCTATGGTTTACCCCGAGGTGTCCTGCCTCTGAGAGCCTGAAACATGGCAAGAAACATGAAGAGTATGGGACCTCAATGCACAGAAGTAGCCCAAGTAATCTTCACCATTCCTTCTGAAAGCATACACTTTGGCATGTGTCGTGTGTAGTAGGTATAGATGTCGCTCCACTTAATACATGACACATGTGTCACCTTCAGACTAACCCTACGGCGACCAAGTCTTCAATCACTAGCATGGTGTGTTTTAGGGGAAGCCGTTTATTGTAGGACGTGAGTCCATATTTTTCAAAAGATTTTCTTAAAAAGAAAAGAAAAGAATGAAAAAAAAATCAACAGGGAAGAGAAAAATAAACTTGCGGAGATGGTCACACGTAGTATTTCTTTAGAAACCTCCCATTAATGGGTGGCATTGGACGTTCTCCTTCTTGATTGATCAACTGATAAGCACCGCCATCGTACACTTGTTCAATAACAAAAGGCCCTTCCCATTTAAGCTCAAGTTTCCCTTTGGCTTTGCCTGTTACCACAATGGGGCGCCTAAGTACAAGAACCAGTTCGCCTTTCCGAAAAACTCGGGGCTTAACAAGTTTATCATATGCTCGAACCATGTTTTGTCGATACAGTTCAAGATTTTGGAGCGCATTAAGGCGATCTTCTTCCAAGGAATCTAACTCTTGGTATTGCAGCCGGATTTACTCGTCTTGGGTAATTTCATCATGGATAGCCACTCTTAGAGATGGTAGCTCTAGTTCAAGAGGGAGAACCGCCTCAGTCCCGAACACCAGTGAGTATGGTGTTGCTTGGGTAGGCGTTCGAACAGTGACACGGTATGCCCATAAGGCCTCGTAGAGGCGATCATGCCAATCACGATGATGCTTGTGGACCGTTTTCTTCAGTATTTGTCCAAGGGTCTTATTGAAAGCTTCAATCAACCCATTGGCTTGACGATAGTATCCAGTGGAGTAATTCCACTGGATTTTATACTTGGACATAAATTTCACCATTTTATGTGACTTAAAGGCTTTGGCATTACCGGAGGTAATGCAATGTGGAACTCCAAAGCGATATATGATATTGCGTTCAAGGAAGTTTATAACATTGTCACTTTTTACTTCTCTTAAGGGTACTGCTTTAGCCCACCTAGAGAAATGGTCTGTCGCTGCAAGTATGAATTTGTGCCCCCTAGAGGATGGAGGCTCAAATGGACCGACTACCTCAATACCCCATGCATCAAAAGGCCATGAAGGTACGGTCAGATGTAGTGGAACGGGTGCTTGGTGTTTTATAACGCCATGAATTTGACAACTATGACATGACCTCGCTACCGTAAGGCAGTCTGCCATGACCCCTGGCCAATAGTAGCCGCTTAACTTGATGCTATGATACATTTTTGGTCCACTTTGATGCCCACCGCACACACCATGATAGACTTCTTGCAAAACTTGATCCGCTTCGCTTCTGAACATGCACCGCAACAATACCTCCTGTCCAGAAGAGCGTCGGTACAACGTCCTTGCTTTAATCACATAGGAAGGCAGACGGTGTTGTAGCCTGCGCCGGTCCACTACATCATCTGGAAGCGTTCCATGATTAAAGTAATCCATGAACGGCTTGTGCCAGTCATCGTCGTCGCAAGTGTTGGCCACAACGAGGTGCACTTCATATTCATGGGGAATTAGCTCCAGCACCGCAGGAAGGAGCCATCTTTCTTCAATTTTTATTTGAGCGGGCTCACCTTATGGGAGCACTAACGCTGCTGCTAGTTTAGCTAATGCACCCTCCGGAGAATTCTTACTTCGTGGAACATGCAATAAATGGATGTGCTCAAATTTCTTCATGAGGATTTGGGCTGCCGTGTGATATGGCACCAGTTCTGGTTTGCCTACTTCATATATGTTATTCACTTGGCGAACAATAAGCTGAGAATCGCCATATACTATTAGGTTACGCACATCCATAGAAAGTGCAAGGAGAAGGACGAAAAGAAGAGCCTCATATTCTGTTTCGTTATTGGAGCATTCTTCTTTAAGAAGGGAGAAAGAGTGATGTATGGTTCCTCGGGGCGTTTTGAATACCAATCCTGCCCCCGCTCTTCATTTTGTTTCACCATCAGGATCCATCTCTGTGCGAGAGGCTCCATCAAAATATAGATCCCATTGGGACTCAATGTCGATGGTAAATACTTCCTCATTAGACAAGTCGACAACTCGACGATTAATGGGAAGTCGTCAGGTACGGTACTGGATTCATTAAAAGAAAATCAGCCAATGCTTGGCCTTTAACCAGTTTTTTTTAATGGGTTTGGCACGTGAGATGGGATTGTATCCGCGACACTACACATAAGCTCAAAGGCTACATGTGGTATTCACAATCCTCATGTCGCAGAAGAATTAAAATAGACACTGTATATAGCTGCCGGTACTCAAGGACATGCCCCCTTGGGGAATTTAGATAAGAAGAAACTCGAGGTAGTGTGACTCATTGCTACATTATTATGCTCTTTTAAAGCACATATATGTACCTAGCTTACTTTCATGAGAGCCCCGAACATAGGGAGATCCATACATACATGTATAGCGGGCCAGCCATAGAGGCGCCAAAAGAGTCAAATGAAGAAGTGCTACTCTCGTGTGAGGACTTCAATTTTTTTATTCATTGAGAATTGAGCAAGAAACATCCATGGCAGATGATGAAATTTCAGTACAGGGTGCCACATACGATTTCATGGCCCGAGTTGCCAAATGCTTACGCTGGACGAGGCCGGCAAATTGTTACTGGATCAGAGCGCTGATTTTTAGCAACGTTAGAGGGTAAAGGGAACCCATCCTTGGGGACCATTGAGCGGACACGGCTGAAGTATCCATGTTCAGGTTTGGGAGGCACACTGTATAGGATCCAGCGGACCAACCTATATAGATGAGACTTTTTTTTTCATAAATATTTCACAACTTTGGGAGGTGGAATATTATCATAGAAGAGTTAGCCACGAGTAGATATTATTTGCAGCCAAAAAACAATGCCACAAGAGAAATATCGTGTAGTT
This sequence comes from Lolium rigidum, assembly GCF_022539505.1. NCBI lineage: Eukaryota > Viridiplantae > Streptophyta > Magnoliopsida > Poales > Poaceae > Lolium > Lolium rigidum. The sequence goes on along the minus strand of NC_061508.1, from coordinate 222,720,607 downwards.
GTAGAGTGAACTCATGCCACAACAACGATGTTGAAGGTTGTACCACAAATATTCACCACAAAGGGAATAGTGCGGACTGTAGCAGCTGTATTTGCAATGAAGAAAGTTTGTAGCGAAAGACCATGCTACATGTGAGGAGTCCATGCTGCAGATACACTGCCACTCCATGAACCTAAAGCTTTGCATCTGCGGTGAAAGCCTACACCATTATGCGCCGGTCAATATACTGAGCAGGGATTTCACGGTTCCAAATGAACCATGGTGGTCTTCTTCAAGCCGTCACAAATTTTTTTCAGCGATGAAGGTATTGCCTCTTCACCGGATAATTTTTTTAATTACATAGCGTCCGCTCAACTGAGACAGTGCTAGCCAGTGAATCGAAGGGTTTCACAGTTCCACATTAACCACAATGGTTTGCTTCACTGCTGCCATAAATATGTATGCATGGTGAAGGATTATAGCACTTCACCAAGTAAATTCATCAATTACACTGCGACCGTCTGTACGGTGCCAGCCAGCGGATTGCAAGTGTTTAGCAGTTCCATATTAACCATGATGGTATGCTTCACTGCTCCCGTAAGTTTGCATGTGTGGCGAAAGATCGTACCACTTCATCAAACAACCATCTAACTGCTATGGTGCCATCCAGTTGAATAAAAGGGTTTGCATTTCTCATAAAGAAGTGTTGATGTTGCTAGCGCCAGAAGAAGGACGCTTAGGCAAATAGCTATGCTATCATGTGGTCTTGGCGGCAACTATATGTAACATGCCAGGAAAGATATGCTAGCACTGGCCAACACCATGGCGGTATCTCAAAACTGAGCCTGTCATTTGTCATTGGTTACCTTAACTCAATACACTTTCTTACGTGAGGCATAGAGAAAGAAAGACTAGAGAGAATCCGGCTCATTCATAGTTCTATATATATGATCTCTAGGTATGAGCATTAGCACAACACTGTGGATGTATGCATCATGCTGCACCTAGGCCGTGCTTGATGGAGAGTTCGTGCTGGCTGCCGCGGTCGGCATCCTGTGAGCCAGTGGCAATATAAATTCAGGCAACACATGTGACGTCGGTGACTGTGCCAACAAGAAACGAGCGATCACGGGCCTGGAGTCATGGTTGCCGACTAGAGAATGAGATAAGTGTAACATCGACACCTTTGCGAGTAAGGCGGCGCTTGGTATCTAATATCAGACATGGAGCAGGCCGTTATATGAACAAACCCCCATCCATGTATGAAGCACGCATATTATTTGTTTATTTGCTTGCTCTAGACTTGCCAAAGAGGCAGTGCTTGGAACTGAGTAGGCACACGAAGTCGGAAAATGCTTCATGGCCTCCGATCTTCATGAGTGATAGTTGGAAAGGACTCACATGTGCCAGGAAATCCTTCAATCTGTGCATCGCCATGTGACAGAATTTCAGAACTCCAATAGCAAGTATCAAGTTACAATAGTAAACTATCCACCAAGTGTGGTAGATTTTTTTTTGTTAGCATAGATTAGTTCAGGTGCTTTGAGTATGATGTGGTACTCTTAGAAGAGTCAACCATCAACGACTCCATGAGATGATTTTTTTTCCATTGGAGTATGCAGTAGTCGGTAGTTAATGCGCTACGCGCAGGACTGCACGCTCTCAATTGAGCGACTTTGGATAAGCAGTAGCAGCAAGAACAATCTGTCGAGAGTGATTATTGATCAGGACCGTGTTGTGTTGGTGTGCCCCCAGCTTGTGAGGAGGATGTTTCACGGCCTTGTACGTGTTCTTGTAGCGCTCTGTTGGAGCTGCTGCAGCTGGTATTGCATATCATTTGAGCGAGGCACTGGGCCTCATTAGATAGTACATCAAACTTGTTTTCACTTTGCATCGCCGGCCATAATGTGACAAGCTGAAACTAGTAGGGATGGATTGAAGTGGTTTAACTAGTATTACAAATGGAAGGGTCACATCCTGGAAAGTTAGCGACACGCTTCAAAGTGCGAGTCTAAAACTCGTTCATGATTGCTTGGCTTACAAGCTCTTTCTTCCGATGTGGCCTTGTGATCCACTGAGCGGGGGAAAGAATGTAATGTTCTTTTACAGGGTCCGGGTACCCCCTCATCATCATGAAGTGACGGCGTACCAGAATTCAGAACACGCGGCTCAGCTGAGCCTGTAGCTTCTTTGGATTGGCATGTTTCAGACGAAAAGGATTAGCATTTTTCTTTTTGGACTGCCCATCGCGGATGGACCAAGACAAGTGGTAAGCAGCCATGTCGAGCCCCTCCATCAGCTTAGTTTTAGTGTTCTCTATGCTTGACGAAGGTGGCTCGGCATGGCATCAATATTTTTGATAGCATATTGCGAGCCTCCGTGAGCAAGGCCTGGCATTCCTCCCTTGGCCTTGACAGCAGCATGCTTCTCGGCCTTCTTGGTTCCAGGAGTACGAACGGACATCGGATCATATGTCTTGTGGTAGTCGTTCTTACCCTCATGTTCAATGACTGCTACCGGAGAGTTCGATCCAAACTGGAAAAGAGCCGAAGCATTGTCATGACCCATGACTTGCTCGATGGTGAAAATAGGGAAGGAATCACCAGCAAAAAGGGAATCCCTTGTATTAGTATACTGCCGTATTATACGATCTGGCTAGAGCAAAACGTAGACATAGGCTAAGCAGGCAGAGTACTCTCTAAGTACAACAATAAATTTCTCACGTGGGTACATGGGCCCCCATTTTTACTCTTTGTCAACACGTATGTAGTATTCAGTTTTCAGGGAAACTCATATGCATGGTGCATGGGACACAACATGTAGTGCGTGAATGGCGTATGCACTTCTTTTCTTCTCCAACCAAAGAGCTTATGATGCAACTCCTTCGTGTGGTTGTTCCGGACTAAGCAATTTGCATAAGCTGCGTGCAGTTGACGCGCTTTTTTTAAGAACAAAGAGAACATCGGCTCACACCAATGAGAAGGAAATCCACCACGTGTAATGGACTTTTTTTTTATTCATGCACAAGTCCATGAGCATTGAGCTTGACGTGGTATTTTCTTCCATGACCAAACTATCCACCAAACATGAGATGGATTTATTTTTATTTTTTGAGCACACACGTGTCAACGTGCTTCGGACTTGCATTTATTGTTATACACAGCCCAAAAAATTGTACGATCAACATAACCAGACTTTTGACGACCTTCGAAGCGCAGCAAAGATGGGAGGAGAATCTTGTCCCACCGGGCGTGCCATTTTGTTTCGACGGAAAAAGTAACAACAAAATATATAGATGACAAACGCACACAGGTATACGGGAACTCTGTATTTTTTTGCTCATTGTATTGAATACAAAGTACATGTTACATGCTCCCGTAGGAGTTTGCCTATTTTGTCTTCCGCGAAAATGTTTAAGGAGATCTGACTGAAGAGATTGCGTGTAGTCCGCTGATTCCCGGCGCTTTTGCAAAGCCACCGGTTAATTACATCCGCAGGATCAAGCCTACAGAATACCTCCGATTAAGCTGTGTCATGGTCGTCGTCGTTGAAATAATCATTATGAGAAGGGGGTGCCTTTGTTACGGCGAAACACGGTCACGTATGCTATCGCGACGTGCTTAGTTGAGAGTGAGATTTATTTGATGAAGAGGGTGACTTTCGCCTCGTCGGTGCCTAGTCATATGGCCCTGACTTCGCCAAAATATGGTTGCTTTTGCCTCGTCGGTGCCCAGCAACGGTGTGACAATCTCATCAAAACTAAGACGTGTTGATGGCATAGTGATCGACGCTCGTCGTCACTTGGCCGTGGTATAGCCTAGCCTCGTCGGCACTAGACATAAGATGGGTATGATAATTTGACCATTATCTCGTAGAGATTGGGCCGTAGATCCGAGCTAGACAATTGATGTAGCATGTCTTTACTCGTTTTAGCAATCTCGCTCCTTAACCAGGAACAAGATTGTATATCGCCGACATAGATGAAACAGTCGAGCGATGGTATTATAGATGTAAAACTGAATCTAGCATCTCATGTGGATGATCTAGAACAGCTAGCGCGGTTGATGATTTTAATCCCACATGGCCGACGTTGGTGGTGCGGTCGAGCCATGGTTGATGATCTTGTAAACTTCGCATGGCCGACTTTGATAAGGCGGTCGAGCCATGGTTTTAAACAGTAGCGTTGGGACCACATGATCGACATTGATGGAGCAGTCGAACCATGGTGTTAATACCGATCCACACGGCCGACTTTGATGGAGCAGTCGCGCCATGGTTGTGTATATATGACGAACCCTCTAGATTCCATATTGAAACATCTAGAGGAGTAGACATCCATAGATTGATTTTCTCTTCGCTAACGAAAAGATGGGTAAAGCGATCTGATCTAATAAAACTTACCATGCACTCCCGGCGGTAATTCGACCGGCATGCTGATGAAGCTCGGCACGATCTCCGGCACGTCACGATCCGGCGTGTGGATGGGCGAGATGATGCTATGAGGATGGGGTTACGGCGTTGTGAAAGAGGCTTGCGCGCGCTCGGAAACAGGACGTCGGTGTTGCTCTCCCTAGCCTCCCTGCGCGTCCTCCTTTTTCTCCTCGAGGCTGAGCGACGGTATGCCTTATATAGGCCGACGCTGGCTTGCAAATCACGTCCGCTCGGTTCAACCGCGTGGCCGTTTAAATTGTGCTTATCTTCGCATGGCTGGCCGCCGACGCAATCTATGATGTCATCCGTATATCTAGCAGCGTACATGTCGCGAAGACCGGCCCGAATGTACGTAAAAAACGTCAAGCCGTGTGTCCACCAGCGTGCAGGCAAGCTAATGGCTTGTGTATATGCATTCCTCCTGCATGGAAGCTAACGACTATAGTAGTAGTCCAATCTTTGCTGCCATTGAGCTGAATATTATAAGATTGCATGCATCGAGTCCGATCAATGTGGTGCTCTAAATTTAACTAGCTAGCTAGCTAATTTGCAGTTTCAATCCGTCTCAAGATTATATTTCTCAAACAGATTGTTCAAATTGGAATCCATTTGTACCGTCATGATGTAGACAACGACGTCTACAAAATGAGTCCAATATGAAATATATAATATTTTATAAATATTTTGTATCTCGTGGCGCCCACATGTCATAGACAAAGCTTGTACTAATTTATATTTAAATTATATCATATGAAACTTTTGGTACAAAAATTCATCAAACACCGTCGTGCGCACAACCTCTCCGCTTCTTGGCAAGCATGTCGACATGTTGGTAGGTAAACGGGCGCCCTGCTGTGTCAACCCACACACTCATGGTGCCATCTTGGATGCAATTAACTGGCACACACTTGGGAGGAGGGGGAAGTACACACCATGGCATCAATTGATTATCTTTCTGTTGTGGCTAGTTGGATGATGTTGCTTTTGTTTGATCTATGCTTTTGGATGATATTTAGGACTTTTAACTATCGATTTGGACCTTATTTATGTTTGAATTTAGACTGCAAAATCTGAAATAATGCATTAGAAATGTTTTTGGATTGTGTGATGTTGAATCTTAGATATTTTGGTACAAACTGATGTGAAATTGGAGTTGAAATAGACTTTATATGCAGACACGCGCTTAGGAGAAATACAAGAGAAAATAAATACTCCATCCCTTCACTATTCTAAGACCTTTTAGGTATTTCAACATGAACTAGATAGTACCAAAATGAGTGAACCTATGCACTGAAACGTGTTTTGATACATGCATTTAAGAATAATCTAAAAGGTGTCATAATAGTGAACAGAGGGAGTATAGTTGTTGCAATTTTATGGACTTTGGAAAGGCATACGGCTCCAAAGCCTCTAAATGGTCATAGAGGGCCATCTAAAACTATTAAGAGGTCAAAATTTCACAACTTCACAATTAGGTCACTATTTTGTTTAACGAGAATATAATCTTTGAAACCGTCCAACATGTTGTTTTGGATATTGTTAAGCCGAATATCATGGATATGCTCAATTAGTTGTACAGGCTCGACACCAGGGGTCTACAGGCAGTTCATAAGGCTTTCATTTGGCCGCTGCAGAGGAATCAAGACATTGTCACTAGACATCCCTAAATAGACAAGGTGCTCACTAGGGACGCAGTAGAAAAATACATGTGGGCAAGGAGGCATGCTATAAATGGGCGCCCGTAACCTGACCCGCATCAAGAACGGTACAAAATGGATGATCGTTGCCAACGTGGGTAGGTCACCTCGCGAATGGATGTTTTTCATATGTTTGTGTGTGGTTTGAATATCTGTACGTGGTAATGGACATTTAAAGGTACTCATTTGCAAACTATTAGTCTAATAGACTTAACATTTTTAAGGTGCACATGTGGGTGTGTTCTACTAAACATTGGGCTCCCGCTTATTCACCATTCTGTGTGTATCTTATCATAGCTACTGCATTGGCTCTAGCAGTTGTGATATAGTTGTTCTTTCTTACTTATTTGTTTCGTTATTTCATTATAGTTAAGTCGGAACACAAGCACAAATAGTAGAGAGTATACCAAAACGTCTTCTCCCAACCTGGAAAGGTTTGCTCGTTTGCATATTTATGAATAAATTCTTCCAAGTTATCCACTTTGTTTTGAGAGCGTGAGAATGTGTAATTTGGGTTTGTTTCTATGTCAAGGGCAAATTTCGTATGGAGTTTAGGTGGCTCCTGTTATTCTCCGAATGCACACCCCTCGTGTTGCTGAGACGTGCTTCGGGGAACAAGGGGGAGGTGCCACTAAAATTCTTTCTAGAATTCGCACTTGGCATGGAAACAACTGAAACTACACATTGTCTAGTGGGTTTTAGGACTCATCTTTGCCTATGACATTACCCTTTATGCTCATGAGACTATGTATTATCGGGAAAGAATGAAATTCTCAATCAGCATGAACAAGTCCACAATATGGAGTGTGTATTCGTAGGAACAAACCAATCTAATTGTATGTGGAAACTTTGGAAGTCCCAGGTGTTGTACATACTTCTAGCTAACTGAAGATTCATGTTTAATTCTGTGCAAGACTTATTGTTTTCAAAAGTTGGTGGGAGCACTTATATAAATTATATGATACCAAGAACATTGCACAAGAACATATCAACTAATCAAATTGTATGCATATAAACTTAGTAGAATCCACATCATTTATGTTGGTCAATGATTACTTAAAGCAATGGTATTTCAATGCCAAGTATAGAGCATACGTGTGTTATGAACTTATTACTCAATCCATGCAACTTGAATAGAGACATTTGACCATGGAAAGACTTCAACGAATATGCTTACCTAACTATACACTAGAAACTGTTGTTAAGATGTGTGATAGATTATATGCTCCGAGAGATGTTTTATCAGATATGTATACAAGATAAATATTATGCAATTGCCAAAATATTATTGAAGAGGGTAGTTATGTTATGAAATTAATTGTAAAATTTAGCAAAATGTAAAAGCGCTTCTTAATGATACATTACAACCTTATCACAAAGAACACTAGAACTAATACTTACCAACTTTCCTAGATATTTCTTTAAGTATGGCAAATAAGTACCATTAAATTATACTCGCTAGTACAATATAATGATAAAATCATGTTCTATAGAAGTATAAAAATTAGTATAAATTGTATTTCTTTTAAGTTGCCCGGCCTAGGTCCATTTATTGACCAAAACGACCCTACTAATAAGAAGCATGTGAGAGCACTCTCCGACCGCGATGGACAGGACGCGGGCGCATGCTCTCCTCGTCCTTCTCGCCTCCTCCTCCACCAGATCGTGCGGCTAGGTCGTATTCCCTTCCGGGCCACGACACGGTACACCGCCGCTCAGGCCCTCACGCCAGTGGTTTCCTTGGGCGCGCTGCCGGCAGCGTCGCGCGCGCTGCTAGGCGGGCCTAGTCGCCTCCATAGCTCCACGCCCGCTCCTGACGCCTTCCAGTCTGCCTCAGGACTGGTGCTCGATCTCACCGCCAGAGGATCACGCTTCTAGCAGCCTACGTTGTTGTGGAGATATACGCCTTTGTAGATCATTTGTCTTTAGCTCCCTTTCTCCGATTGTTTGTTCTGATCTGGTTCCCCGATTCAATTCAGAATCTCGACCATATTATGTGGTTTTATTTTCATGCAGACTCCCCTGAGGTGGCCGCAGACGAGATCGTGCTATAAGTTTCCTTACTTGGGTTTCTCGGCTCCCATCTTATTCCCTGACGACGGTTTATGTGAGAAATGTTGTGGAGTCCTAATTCGGCCTCGTGCTATTCGAGTTGTGGAGTCCTATTTCGAACTCTATCGTGCTATGCAAGTTGTTGAGTCCTAGGTTTTGGAGACGGTATCTGATTTTAGGATGTGTAGCCTACCATGTTCCCATGTACTCTTTTCGATGCTGATCTCTGTGCTCTAACGCCTCACTTAGAAGATGCCCGCTATGTTAAGACTAGCATAAATGAACGCGGCGGCCGCGCCGATCATGCAATATGATGGTGTCAATAATTTTAAGACCACACTTAAATTGGTAGAAGTAATGTATATTTTGCTTTTTAAACAATGGGTTTCAAGGTTGTTGATAATGAAATTTGATACAACGTTCATTGAAATTATGTGCATAAAGTTGATCCTAATAATCAAGTAAATAAATGGACATAAGAAAGACACAAAAATTAAGTCTGGTAATAATAACTGGTATTGTATATTGATCATTGTATTGTACATAAGCAGCATTGGTGGTTGTAAGGATTTGTCGCAGCATCGGTGAGTGTTGACACTTAGGAGGAAAAAATCCACTTATAAAATTGTAAATTATCCTATCATATTAATATATACTTGCAACTCGACTTACATAGTTCATGGAATTTTCGTGCTAGAGACGCCAAGACGCCGCCAGGGCACGCCCCACAACACGGCGTGGCCAAGGTCGTGTATGTGCGGATCGCACAATGTAGCAAACCTCAACTGGAATTAATCGAAGTTCATGGAATTGTCTTGCATAAATATCATAGATCGTAAATTCTATTTGAGTACACATGACAACAGTTTTCTAGCGAGAACAGAGATCCTAAAGTAGCACCATATGGTGGATCGTGTCAGTTTTCCCATGTATTTGAGTTGCCAGTGCACCGCGCCGTCATCTTCATGGTTAGAGGAGAGGATGGTGCATGATCTCTTCACTTGGTGTTGTGGTAAGCACTTGTTAGATAGACCAGTGTGTCATATTGAGAACCGGTAAACACACCCATTGATGCAAAAACGAATCCTTCTCATCTCCTAGTGCATCTATGTTCTTTTCATCAGTAGACAAATGAATGGTCATATCCCTGAAATAGACTTGGAGTCAGAGAGGAGACTATCGAGCGAGGAACCCTAACCTGGCAAGATCCGGCCTCAATCTCTCTCTATTTGGTTTGGTGGCGGGGACGGAGACGGAGACGGAGACGAAAGCGTAGTCGCCATGGACACGGAACACCACCGATCGCCGGCGTATATTAGGCCAAGCCCTCCCTGTCTCCTAGTCCACAAATAAACACACGCAAGGCGGGCGGTAGGATCCGACGAGATTAAGCGAAGGGAGTCATGGCAGCAGCGGCGATTCGATACGCGGCGAGGAGGATTGGAGACCGCGCGTTGCTGCCAACGCAGGCTGCGGTGGCTGTCAAGGAGGTGCAGCAGAGCCTCTTGCCGAGGCTATTCCACAGCGGCAAGCCTGCCTATGCCCCTCGTGTATCTCCCTTCTCCAACCCCGGTCGCGGGCGAAGCAGCAACGCCAAGGTACTTTACCCGCACAACGATTTTCCTTTCTATCTTCTTGTAAGAAAAATAGCACTACGATGATTCATCCAGGGGATGCATCTGTGGATTTCTTTCATCTCTCTAGCAGCACATTCTAAATTTCCTGTAACTGACGACGTGGGCTTAGCCCAATGGTTGTAGTTGCAGTGACGCGGAGTTCGATTCATGTTAGGGACGAATTAGTTTCATATTTTTTTGTAAAAAATTTCCTGTAACTCTGTCACCGTCGTATACTTGTTCAAAGTGCAAAGCTGTTGAATTTCGTAGAAGAAATTGTAGTTTCGTTTCCAATGTTTAAAAGAATAATCTTCTCTGTGTTATGCATTTAACTAGACCCGTAGAACCAAATATCCATGAATTTCCTAAAAGGCAATCGAAGCCTTATATGTACCCAGATTTTAAGAATACAACTTATATATGTTTGACTTATGCAGGTGATCGACCCCGACAAGGCAAAGCGCGCACACCTGGAAGCAAAACTGGTTGAGTACACTAAAAATGCAGCATCCTTTGGTCTTACCCATATTCTTTTGATTGCATTGTTTGGCAACCCGTACACTAAGAGTATACATCCATCACTTGAGTTATAGTCATCTCCGTGGGATGTGTGTGTGTGCGTATGCGCAAAATTCATGTAATTCTGGTGTGTTTCCTATGAATCTTTGTTTCATCCTCGTTCCATATTTCGTTGGATCATCATGTTTTAAGATGGATATATGTGATGGCAGGTCATGATTGTGGGGCATAAAAGTAGCTAGCCACGGCTAGCAAATATTCCTCTCTTTTAAATTATAAGATATATTTTGGTAGGTTAAAATAGTCTGCTGAAAAGTCTTATAGTTTGGGTTTTTCATCGGAACTGACTAGTAAATAATTCGTGTTATGCATTTAACTAGACCCGTAGAACAAAACATCCATGAATTTCCTATAAGGTAATCGAAACCCTATATATCTAAATTTTAAGAATGCCACTTATGTTTGACGTCCGCAGGTGATCGACCCCGACAAGGCAAAACACGCAAACCTAGAAGCAAAACTGGGCGAGTACACAAAAAATGCAGTGTCGGTTGGTCTTACCTATATTCTTCCGGTTGCATTGTTTGGCAGACCGGGAGAAGAGATGAAGGAGATATATCTATCACGTCTGTCATAATGGTCCATCCTCATTTCATATTTCGTTTGATCATGTTTCAAGATCATATGTGATGTGATGATTGGTCATGATTGTGGGGCATAAACTAAGTAGCTGGCTACGGCTAGCAAATATTCCTCTCTTTTAAATTATAAGACTTTTTGGTTGGCTAAAAATATCCTACTAGGCTTTGGGATGGAGTACCAAAATCTTATCTATACCTAATAATAAAGGAGCTAAGGTTTCTGCCAAAATTTTCGTCTAACTTTTTTTAGGACCGTTTTATCCTTCCACCAAGTTCCATATAACGCACTGTGCCACCATACCGGTTCGTTTCGCGTCCGTCGTCCGTCCGGCCGTTTTGCCATTTAGTCCCTAGAAAACTGGATATCAACCCGCGGTCCTGTACGTGGCCACATCAGCTTTAGAGATCCCGCAAACGGGCCGAGCCCAACAAGGAAATCCTTGCTTCCTACGTCAACCCGGCAGCTCAGTCCCGATCGAACACGCACATATTTTTCCGTTTAATTTCTTGCCTTTTAGCTCACCAAAACCCACCAATATATAGCCTCTCCCCTCCACGTGATTCGCTCAGAAACCCTATAAAATCGATCGCACCATATCGACGTTCGATAGCCACGAAGCTCTAAATCCAGATTCCCGTCTACAACGGAGGTCATGTACGCTGTTGTTGAAGGCCATCAAGATTCAGTCGGAGGTCGTCGCACGGCATCAGATCAATGGTTTCAGAACATCCTCCATCCCCTTCTTGCCATGTCAACGGTGGCCTGATCATAGGCGGCGGGAGATGATTTAGACCCCTGGTCAGACGAGTTAGGTTTCGATTCGCCGACATTATGGTTTGTACCGCCGTCCTTCCCTTGTTGCAGGGCAGCCATGGTTTCTCTGGACTCCCTATCACCGGCAACCGAGCTTTTCTGCACAATCTGGAGGCCCTGTGCATCTGTGGTACAGATCCAAGAGGTGTGCGCACTGGACATGGTCAGGTGTGTTGTCGTTCGTCCACCACGCGAAGCTTCACACGCGCGTCAGTGGACGGTTATGATGTTAGACAAGGAATTTGATGGATGATCTTATGGAATAAGAAAGAAAAAAAAATCTTACACTTGTGTTTGAAGAATTGCTCACATGCCAACGCTCCAGGCAAGGATTTTTTCTTTGGAACAACTTATAATTTTTTTTTGTTGGATCACGGGATTCCAGGTGAGATTCAAAATTAATGTTCTCTTGCCATTTATTGTTACTTTGGTGATTAAGGTGACTATCTGTGCAAAAATATAGAGAGAGCTCTATTCTTGACTGATTGTGATGCAAGGCAATTAAATTATTTGCTGTAGATTTATGTCACTGTTGCATAAAGAGTTATTCTTTTCGATATTCTGAAATCTCATTACTCATTATGATCCCTGCAGGTGTTCGACTCTGGCTGCCTTTTCTTGCCACAGCATGTGTAGGCTAAGCAGATGGGACCATGAGTGAGAACACCGGCAAGAGAAATTCCTTTTTCTAATCATTATAATGGCATTTATTTCCTTTTTAGAAAAATAAATAAAAAGGGACCAACGTACAATGATGGTAAGTCATTCTCTTGCTTGCATATACACGGCCTCATGTCATATCACTTGTACAAAGTGCATATATTTGTAATGCGATGCCTTTATATGATTGCCAATTATTGATTATAATTGTGAATTGTTAGCATTCAGAGTCTTCTTTTGTCGATAAATATTTAAAAAAATCAACCCGTAGAGAGTGACATTTAGAGAGTTCCACCATATTAATACAAATTAAAGAGGACTTATTTAAAGAACTATACAAGTGGACATATCCAGAGAGATATTCACCGCCCATGCTATGTTGGAGATATCTAGATTGCATACTAGATACTGGAACCGTTTACAAAACATTCGGTACCTACTAGCTGTAAATTTGTTTGGATTCTTAAAGTAATAAAATCTGCGGGTAGTGCCCGCCATTATTATAAATCTATGGTATTACAACTTTACAAGTTGGAGCTGCGAGAGGCTTGCAATCTGATCTTCTTATGAGGAAGTAACCATCATCGATGATGTGAGTGTTTGAGTTTGTTTTTTCCAGTGCAACGCACGGGCACTTTTGCTAGTATTTACTAATTAGAGGCACCATACGAGACACCACGTTAATCCACATCATTAAAATAATAAAGACTATTAGATCTAAAATTAGTGGCTAAGATTACTCTAGAATTTGGTTATTTATAATGTCACATATGCTGTTACATAGACACGTCTTTACTAAATAAAACCCCCGTACAAGATCCCACGTTAAGCCTCACGTGGAAGAAAAAAAAAGTCGGCCAGGTATAACAGGGGACTAAAACGATACCTTGGAGCTAATACGATCCCATTCAAAAAACAAATCCCTTCGGATAAAGTGGTCGTACCTGTTGGAAAGGGTTACGTCTTCTCCACCCAATATCCTGTAGGGGTAATCGCACCCGTGCTGTCCAAATTCTCGCTGCACCGTGATTTCTGCTAGCTGCCGCCGCCCATGGTTCTAATTTCCAGGTGTTCAAAGGGGCTCCCTCACGGTGTGTTAACATATACAGATCAATTTATTTTTCCATCTTCCCGCAGTTTTCTATAAGTTTTGTGCTTTCTTCTTGAAAATATTTTAGCTTTCACATGATCGTAAGCAACAAAACCTGACGAAATCAAGATTAAGAGCTGGATGCTCCAAAAAAAAATACCAATGCCTCGCGTTCGGCTTTCCGCAATGGACGTGATGAGAAACTGCAGCCTACTATCAAGTCATGGGTTTACTCTGCATAGTGGTGTTTGCGTTATTGCTAAAGCTCAGGTGACATGTGCATAACTTATCATCGAATAGCTAAAAGTATTTTGAACATTCGTTTCCAGCTCCAGCTTTATAGTAATGACTTCCATAGTTAAATTTTCAGTTCTCACTGCAAATTATATCCGGCATAATGTCTCTATCTTAGATTTGTTATCTCAAGGATGATAATAGAGATACAATATAAACAAATTTATTCTTTTTAAGATTTTTATTTTTATTTTTCTCTTTCCGGTTGACTCTATGAATTAATATGTTACTCGCTAAATAATATATCAGTTCGGTTAAAATTTTCAGTGTCCATGAAAATAGGTAACACTGATTTGTATCTGTAGCAGTAGCATTCAGCATAGGTAAAAGAAAGGTATGACTATATAATTAGATTTCCTTTGCCATGCGACATACTAATTTTGGTATTGTTATTTATTGGACTACAAGTCATATAATACGCTATTGGTATGGGCTTACAAGCTTCGATAATTAAAAGCAAGGTATGACTATTATAATTAGATTTCCTTTGCTATGCGACCTACTAATTTTGGTATTGTTATTTATTAGATTACAATTCATAGAATACGCTATTGTTCAGTTATTCATATAGTACTCCTACTGGAAAGATTGAAGGAATGTTCAAACAGATTTTTTAATTGTTTACTCTAAATACTCTAGCTAGAGAGTTTACTATATGTAGGAAATGAATTTCCCTTATATCATTATGTTTTGTTTTTTCCTTCATATTATCAGGGTAGAAGTAACTATACTATTAAATATCATATCGATGTAAATTTGGGTTGGTATTGCCATTTAGTTTCTAATAGTTTTCAATTTGGGTCTGAGCTCCTTTCTTGATTTGATAATATGCGAAACAATAATAAGATTTCTGGCATCAAATAAAGGTAGCTCAGACATGTTATAAACATCTGTTCGGAAATAAGTGACTCAACTTTATCTACATACAGATGTATATACCTACTGAAGTACATCTAAATATATCCGTAATCTAGATAGAGCTGAGACGCTTATATTCGAACAGAGGAAGTACATCACAGATAGGTCAACTGGACCAACGATGTCGCCTAGGTCGCACTTTTGCAAGATATGCGCATTCTTTGTAATCTATGCCTAATAACAAAGGAGCTAAGGTTTCTGCCAAAATTTTCGTCCAACTTTTTTTAGGACCGTTTTACCCTCCCACCAAGTTCCATATAACGCACTGTGCCACCATACCGGTTCGTTTCGCGTCCGTCGTCCGTCCGGCCGTTTTGCCATTTAGTCCCTAGAAAACTGGATATCAACCCGCGGTCCTGTACGTGGCCACATCAGCTTTAGCGATCCCGCAAACGGGCCGAGCCCAACAAGGAAATCCTTGCTTCCTACGTCAACCCGGCAGCTCAGTCCCGATCGAATACGCACATATTTTTCCGTTTAATTTCTTGCCTTTTAGCTCACCAAAACCCACCCATATATAGCCTCTCCCCTCCACGTGATTCGCTCAGAAACCCTATAAAATCGATCGCACCATATCGACGTTCGATAGCCACGAAGCTCTAAATCCAGATTCTCGTCTACAACGGAGGTCATGTACGTTGTTGTTGAAGGCCATCAAGATTCAGTCGGAGGTCGTCGCACGGCATCAGATCAATGGTTTCAGAACATCCTCCATCCCCTTCTTGTCATGTCAATGGTGGCCTGATCATAGGCGGCGGGAGATGATTTAGACCCTGGTCAGACGAGTTAGGTTTCGATTCGCCGACTTTATGGTTTGTACCGCCGTCCTTCCCTTGTTGCAGGGCAGCCATGGTTTCTCTGGACTCCCTATCACCGGCAACCGAGCTTTTCTGCACAATCTGGAGGCCGTGTGCATCTGTGGTACAAATCCAAGAGGTGTGCGCACTGGACATGGTCAGGTGTGTTGTCGTTCGTCCACCACGCGAAGCTTCACACGCGCGTCAGTGGACGGTTATGATGTTAGACAAGGAATTTGATGGATGATCTTATGGAATAAGAAAGAAAAAAAAATCTTACACTTGTGTTTGAAGAATTGCTCACATGCCAACGCTCCAGGCAAGGATTTTTTCTTTGGAACAACTTATAATTTTTTTTTGTTGGATCACGGGATTCCAGGTGAGATTCAAAATTAATGTTCTCTTGCCATTTATTGTTACTTTGGTGATTAAGGTGACTATCTGTGCAAAAATATAGAGAGAGCTCTATTCTTGACTGATTGTGATGCAAGGCAATTAAATTATTTGCTGTAGATTTATGTCACTCGTTGCATAAAGAGTTATTCTTTTCGATATTCTGAAATCTCATTACTCATTATGATCCCTGCAGGTGTTCGACTCTGGCTGCCTTTTCTTGCCACAGCATGTGTAGGCTAAGCAGATGGGACCATGAGTGAGAACACCGGCAAGAGAAATTCCTTTTTTTAATCATTATAATGGCATTTATTTCCTTTTTAGAAAAATAAATAAAAAGGGACCAACGTACAATGATGGTAAGTCATTCTCTTGCTTGCATATACACGGCCTCATGTCATATCACTTGTACAAAGTGCATATATTTGTAATGCGATGCCTTTATATGATTGCCAATTATTGATTATAATTGTGAATTGTTAGCATTCAGAGTCTTCTTTTGTCGATAAATATTTAAAAAAATCAACCCGTAGAGAGTGACATTTAGAGAGTTCCACCATATTAATACAAATTAAAGAGGACTTATTTAAAGAACTATACAAGTGGACATATCCAGAGAGATATTCACCGCCCATGCTATGTTGGAGATATCTAGATTGCATACTAGATACTGGAACCGTTTACAAAACATTCAGTACCTACTAGCTGTAAATTTGTTTGGATTCTTAAAGTAATAAAATCTGCGGGTAGTGCCCGCCATTATTATAAATCTATGGTATTACAACTTTACAAGTTGGAGCTGCGAGAGGCTTGCAATCTGATCTTCTTATGAGGAAGTAACCATCATCGATGATGTGAGTGTTTGAGTTTGTTTTTTCCAGTGCAACGCACGGGCACTTTTGCTAGTATTTACTAATTAGAGGCACCATACGAGACACCACGTTAATCCACATCATTAAAATAATAAAGACTATTAGATCTAAAATTAGTGGCTAAGATTACTCTAGAATTTGGTTATTTATAATGTCACATATGCTGTTACATAGACACGTCTTTACTAAATAAAACCCCCGTACAAGATCCCACGTTAAGCCTCACGTGGAAGAAAAAAAGTCGGCCAGGTATAACAGGGGACTAAAACGATACCTTGGAGCTAATACGATCCCATTCAAAAAACAAATCCCTTCGGATAAAGTGGTCGTACCTGTTGGAAAGGGTTACGTCTTCTCCACCCAATATCCTGTAGGGGTAATCGCACCCGTGCTGTCCAAATTCTCGCTGCACCGTGATTTCTGCTAGCTGCCGCCGCCCATGGTTCTAATTTCCAGGTGTTCAAAGGGGCTCCTCACGGTGTGTTAACATATACAGATCAATTTATTTTTCCATCTTCCCGCAGTTTTCTATAAGTTTTGTGCTTTCTTCTTGAAAATATTTTAGCTTTCACATGATCGTAAGCAACAAAACCTGACGAAATCAAGATTAAGAGCTGGATGCTCCAAAAAAAAAATACCAATGCCTCGCGTTCGGCTTTCCGCAATGGACGTGATGAGAAACTGCAGCCTACTATCAAGTCATGGGTTTACTCTGCATAGTGGTGTTTGCGTTATTGCTAAAGCTCAGGTGACATGTGCATAACTTATCATCGAATAGCTAAAAGTATTTTGAACATTCGTTTCCAGCTCCAGCTTTATAGTAATGACTTCCATAGTTAAATTTTCAGTTCTCACTGCAAATTATATCCGGCATAATGTCTCTATCTTAGATTTGTTATCTCAAGGATGATAATAGAGATACAATATAAACAAATTTATTCTTTTTAAGATTTTTATTTTTATTTTTCTCTTTCCGGTTGACTCTATGAATTAATATGTTACTCGCTAAATAATATATCAGTTCGGTTAAAATTTTCAGTGTCCATGAAAATAGGTAACACTGATTTGTATCTGTAGCAGTAGCATTCAGCATAGGTAAAAGAAAGGTATGACTATATAATTAGATTTCCTTTGCCATGCGACATACTAATTTTGGTATTGTTATTTATTGGACTACAAAGTCATATAATACGCTATTGGTATGGGCTTACAAGCTTCGATAATTAAAAGTGGAAATTCAATTCGGCTCCCGGGTGCATATGCTCCCTCTATCAAAAAGTTATATTTTGAAATATCGAAAAATTTTGACAAAAAATTCCACATGTACATCCCCACAATATACGTACGTTCGTCAAGTTTCGCGAGGAACCAACATGTTTTGTGGTCTGTGTAAAAAAGAGAAATTTATCTCGCTGAAAAGCCTTATTTTCAGCATTGAATTTTGTCTTTTTACACACGTCTAAGAGAAGTCGGATTTTTATGAAACAACTTTGTGAGCGTGTAGCACGTGAAGATGTACGTTCGAATTTTTCGTTTCAATTTTTTTAAATTTCAAAATGTATGTAACATGCATTTCAAAATAAAGGGAGCATATGCTCCCATGTGCCAAAACATCATTCCCAATTAAAAGCAAGGTATGACTATTATAATTAGATTTCCTTTGCTATGCGACCTACTAATTTTGGTGTTGTTATTTATTAGATTACAATTCATAGAATACGCTATTGTTCAGTTATTCATATAGTACTCCTACTGGAAAGATTGAAGGAATGTTCAAACAGATTTTTTAATTGTTTACTCTAAATACTCTAGCTAGAGAGTTTACTATATGTAGGAAATGAATTTCCCTTATATCATTATGTTTTGTTTTTTCCTTCATATTATCAGGGTAGAAGTAACTATACTATTAAATATCATATCGATGTAAATTTGGGTTGGTATTGCCATTTAGTTTCTAATAGTTTTCAATTTGGGTCTGAGCTCCTTTCTTGATTTGATAATATGCGAAACAATAATAAGATTTCTGGCATCAAATAAAGGTAGCTCAGACATGTTATAAACATCCGTTCGGAAATAAGCATACAGATGTATATACCTACTGAAGTACATCTAAATATATCCGTAATCTAGATAGAGCTGAGACGCTTATATTCGAACAGAGGAAGTACATCACAGATAGGTCAACTGGACCAACGATGTCGCCTAGGTCGCACTTTTGCAAGATATGCGCATTCTTTGTAATCTATACCTAATAATAAAGGAGCTAAGGTTTCTGCCAAAATTTTCGTCCAACTTTTTTTAGGACCGTTTTACCCTCCCACCAAGTTCCATATAACGCACTGTGCCACCATACCGGTTCGTTTCGCGTCCGTCGTCCGTCCGGCCGTTTTGCCATTTAGTCCCTAGAAAACTGGATATCAACCCGCGGTCCTATACGTGGCCACATCAGCTTTAGCGATCCCGCAAACGGGCCGAGCCAAACAAGGAAATCCTTGCTTCCTACGTCAACCCGGCAGCTCAGTCCCGATCGAATACGCACATATTTTTCCGTTTAATTTCTTGCCTTTTAGCTCACCAAAACCCACCCATATATAGCCTCTCCCCTCCAAGTGATTTGCTCAGAAACCCTATAAAATCGATCGCACCATATTGACGTTCGATAGCCACGAAGCTCTAAATCCAGATTCCCGTCTACAACGGAGGTCATGTACGATGTTGTTGAAGGCCATCAAGATTCAGTCGGAGGTCGTCGCATGGCATCAGATCAATGGTTTCAGAACATCCTCCATCCCCTTCTTGCCATGTCAATGGTGGCCTGATCATAGGCGGCGGGAGATGATTTAGACCCCTGGTCAGACGAGTTAGGTTTCGATTCGCCGACTTTATGGTTTGTACTGCCGTCCTTCCCTTGTTGCAGGGCAGCCATGGTTTCTCTGGACTCCCTATCACCGGCAACCGAGCTTTTCTGCACAATCTGGAGGCCCTGTGCATCTGTGGTATAGATCCAAGAGGTATGCGCACTGGACATGGTCAGGTGTGTTGTCGTTCGTCCACCACGCGAAGCTTCACACGCGCGTCAGTGGACGGTTATGATGTTAGACAAGGAATTTGATGGATGATCTTATGGAATAAGAAAGAAAAAAAATCTTACACTTGTGTTTGAAGAATTGCTCACATGCCAACGCTCCAGGCAAGGATTTTTTCTTTGGAACAACTTATAATTTTTTTTTGTTGGATCACGGGATTCCAGGTGAGATTCAAAATTAATGTTCTCTTGCCATTTATTGTTACTTTGGTGATTAAGGTGACTATCTGTGCAAAAATATAGAGAGAGCTCTATTCTTGACTGATTGTGATGCAAGGCAATTAAATTATTTGCTGTAGATTTATGTCACTGTTGCATAAAGAGTTATTCTTTTCGATATTCTGAAATCTCATTACTCATTATGATCCCTGCAGGTGTTCGACTCTGGCTGCCTTTTCTTGCCACAGCATGTGTAGGCTAAGCAGATGGGACCATGAGTGAGAACACCGGCAAGAGAAATTCCTTTTTTTAATCATTATAATGGCATTTATTTCCTTTTTAGAAAAATAAATAAAAAGGGACCAACGTACAATGATGGTAAGTCATTCTCTTGCTTGCATATACACGGCCTCATGTCATATCACTTGTACAAAGTGCATATATTTGTAATGCGATGCCTTTATATGATTGTCAATTATTGATTATAATTGTGAATTGTTAGCATTCAGAGTCTTCTTTTGTCGATAAATATTTGAAAAAATCAACCCGTAGAGAGTGACATTTAGAGAGTTCCACCATATTAATACAAATTAAAGAGGACTTATTTAAAGAACTATACAAGTGGACATATTCAGAGAGATATTCACCGCCCATGCTATGTTGGAGATCTCTAGATTGCATACTAGATATTGGAACCGTTTACAAAACATTCGGTACCTACTAGCTGTAAATTTGTTTGGATTCTTAAAGTAATAAAATCTGCGGGTAGCGCCCGCTATTATTATAAATCTATGGTATTACAACTTTACAAGTTGGAGCTGCGAGAGGCTTGCAATCTGATCTTCTTATGAGGAAGTAACCATCATCGATGATGTGAGTGTTTGAGTTTGTTTTTCCCAGTGCAACGTACGGGCACTTTTGCTAGTATATCTAAGGTCCACATGGAAGAAGCACCACATCACAATATAAAATAGTTCTTTTCTTGAAGTCCATGCATGAGTATTTCATATATAGCAAAAAAATCTGTAATTCCACTATATAACCATTATGCCAACTGCTCTATTTTAAATATATTTAGATGTGTTTTTCAAATTGAGAGACCTTGAAAGGGTTTTTTGAAGGTACACACTTCTAAGTTGAGTACACGACATCATACGCACAAACACAAAAGGGTTGGATTACTCCCACGCATGGGTTATGCAAGGTCAATGTAGATGCTGCAGTGGCATGCGATGGATGATTAGGTGCTACAAATTCACTATCTTTTTATATTGGAAATATTTTTGAGTTAATCAATAAAATTCTCAGTAATTGTTAATTAGTAATAATATGTTATCATAATTAATATAGCTGACTATTTCCATTGTATTAATAAGATTATATTCGAGCCAAGTTATGTATCAGGATTATGTCTCGTTTATGTCTAAATCTTGGAGTTTCTCATAGATATGCATTTACTAATGTGGTCTAGAATTTGGACATGCTATGAGAAATTTATCATAATAGAAACATTACTATTACATGTGTAAAAGATATATGGAGACAAGAGCATGACAATAATAATACACCCTCTAATCTGAAATTAACTGAAGACTTCTACATGGAACGAGAAAAAAAGTTACATTGTTGTACATTCATGTCTGAAAACCTAAATGCCAATTATCCCATAATCTGGAAGAAGTATTCATGCATTGATTGAAAATCATTACATGAAAACTTATGTAATCTATGTTCTTTGTTAAAAAGCAAAGTACTAGCCCGTGTAGTAGCACGGGTTGACGACTAGTGTCTTATAATTTGGATGGAGGTAGTACCTATACTAGACTAAAATGTCTTAAATTTGGATGGAGGTAGAATTCCCTATTTGACACTACTTTAAAGTTTGATTTCCTATTTTGACCTAGATTTCTTTTCCCCCCTCAATCCCAAAGCTTAAGGCTTATATTATTTTAAAAAAATCAAACAATGTTAAGTTGGGCCTAGTTTTTATCAAAAATCATTAACATGCAAAATACAAAATCAATATCATTACATAATGAAATATATTTTCATATGATATCTAGAAAATATCATATATGTTGATAGATTCTTCTAAAAGTTGGTCAAATTTTATTTGGTTTGACTTTAAAAAAAAAGTAATCCTTAAGACTTGAGATGGAGGTAGTATTTAATATTGCACGTTGTTTTCTTTCCTCTATACCACTGTTTCAAAATGGGAAAACAACGTTCGACACTTCGCGAGTAGGGCAGAAGGGGTAGTTTTCTCAATGCACATCGGGAACGATAAAAAGAATGAATGAATGATGTAGACAAAAACACAATTCGTTCACAATTCCTACTAAAATATCTTATAATTTGGATGGTGGTAGTACATCCTAGAGAGGATTCCCTACTTAACAGAGTTTTAAAGTTCGTTCCCCTATTTTGACCTGGAATATTTTTTTCCAGCTCCCTTCGTCCTTAAAATGATGTTGTGAAGCCCATTTGATCCGCACTAGACTTGTGTCAACTTTTTTCCTATTTACCCAATTGGCCAACATATAAGTGAAAATAGCACAAAAAACGAATATATAACTAACAAATTACCACTAATTAGGAAATTCAATAGTACACCCACAATAGAAACGAATCAAAGTGCAAAAGGACACAAGTTTTATATAGAATAGACAAGGTAAGATAGATATGTGAGATCACGCATCACATTGTTGGGTGCTCATTTGCTTCTTCTTGAACTAAGCGTGGTTTACGGGGTCCATAAGGCGCAAGTCGGCGAACATGACCCGGTTCTCCTCGGCAAGCAATTTAGCCTCGACCTCAATGGCTTGGATTTCAAGAGCTCTCTTTGTGAGGTCAATAAAGCTAGCACATGTGGCCTCTTTCTCCCGCCTTCGCTTCTCATCAATTTTGGCATTTGCCTAATCCTAATTGGCCATCAATGTCTTCAATGTCTCACTCAATACAAGTGCAGAAGCATCACACTTGAGATTGGACTTGGTGGCCTCATGAGCCCATATGCACAAACACAATTGCTTGGATCACCCTCTTAGAGATCAACTACCACCAATACATTGCCCTCCATGGCTCCATCCACACCCCTTCCGCGTGTTTCAGGCCATTTTTGTATCTAGCATATCATAGCTCCCACTTGGGACAATCGATGATCTCCATCCAACATTGGCATAAAGTGAAGGCCTTGTATCCATTATATTGCTTGAAGTACTCGAAAGCTAGGGGTGCCTGCTTTCTGGTACAGTATGTTTTTTAGGTAAATTTTCTGGTACACTATTGGAAGACACGAATCTAAGGCACTGGCGGAGCTACTCAAGAGCCGAACCGGGCCGTGGCCCGCCCATGATTTGTGCAAAAATGTCTATATCTAAGCATAATCCGTGGCCCAGTTTATTGGCAGTATAGGAGCAAGCAGGCCGGCAACGTCATAGTGAGCACCCAGAGCTCCTAGATAGTTCGAAGAAAGCCCATGTTGTTTTGACTGCTCCGTTGGATTTTCTCCAATTAAATTATTGCCGTTCCTAGCTAGGTACTAGCTTAGCTTTGTTTAGTCGATTCTAAGAGTGGCTATAAGCCAAGTGCCATGTCATTTATAGCCAACTTAGAGCCAACATATACAATAGTGAGCTATAAAAATGTAGTACTTTATTAATGTATGGCCCACCCTTCACTCTCACAAAATGTCTAGGAGCACGTGCTAGAGCTGGCTATTGCATAAGAGCCCACTCTCCTTCTCTCTCCTCCTCTCTCTCTCCTCCAACTAAGCAATTATATACTATTTTAATCCTTATAGCCAGCTGACTAGAACTTATTGTACTTGCTCTAAATAAAACTACCCTGGTTAGTCATTTTAGGAGGTCATTTATGTTGGCTGAAACCATTTTTTTCTTCTTTCAAATTCTGAGTTAGGAACGATGGGAAATTTGATATTTTCCAGAAATTTACCTTCCATTTACCAAAAAACACATCTTAAATTGTTAAAAAAGTTTCATACAAATATTTGTGTGTGCAGCTCCATATTCTATGTGCTCACATAAAGTTTCGTGAAAAAGAGATATTTTTGTTTGTGTAAAAACACACATAAATATCTCGCGAATGCCTTATTTTAGCACCAGAAATTATCTTTTCTATGGAGCCCACAAAAAATTGATTTTTTGTGAAACGACTTTGTGTGAGCCTAGAATGCGGAGATGTATGCCCTGATATTTTTCCGGCTCTTTTGGCATTTCAAAATGTGTTTAAAACATAGAGCATATGCATCTAAGAGCTAGAACTCGCCGCGTCGATATTTCCACTATATTTTCTGCAAAAATTGCTTGTCAATAAAACAATTCAATCTATATCCTTTGGTTGGCCCGCCCAACGATTTCTTTAAAGCTCCGCCACTGATCTGAGGTGGTCTGGGCTTGTTTTATTTGGTGGGGTATTCTATCACGCTAAGCGCACTTTTTAAACTCTCTCCGTTTTTGTTTACCTCGCTTTTTAGGTTTACTCAACGTCTAGTTTGTAAAATGACCCAATATCTAAAAAAATCAACATATGTAATGTAAAATCTTTGATAAATCTTCATAAATCATATTGTCATACTATATGTATTTGGTGTCTTGAAGTTGATTTTTTCTCTTACATTTTTTTATCAAACTTTATACAATTTGGCTTTGACTAAACCGAGGGAGCACTATAACTCAGGTGGCAGTATAAGCCGAGATTATATGTGCCGGCCAGGTAGCAGCATGTATTCCGTCAGGCGGGTTGCTAAGTTCAGGGTGTGATATTTCCGGAACCGGCTCCTCTAACGTGAAGACCACAAGTCAGACTCTGACTTTCCTTCTTCAGACGGGCCGATTCTTTCTAAAAAAAGGAAAAAAGGAAGGGAAAAATTCCTGCAAGGGAATCCGTGCCCGTGCCTGGCTCTATCAGCACCATCGGTTGCTCGACTCATCGTCGCCGGCTCACCGCCGTCCACGTTTGGCTTGCCGTGCTGCCGTCCGCACCAGAAATTTTCGAAGGAACCGTGCGCGCCCTGATGCCAGCGACCAGCTCGACGAAGGGGCGCTCGACGGCGTGGATGATTCGTCGTCGGCAACGGAGGTGCGGATGGCAGTTGGGCGCCCATGGCGGCCTGCAAATTTTCAGTCGCCGACGACGGTGCAGACGCAAGCACGACGAGCTTGGTGAAGGGCGCCCGGCTGAGCGGACGTATCGTCGTGGGCAACGAAGGAGTGGATGGCAGCAGGGCGCGCACGAGTTCTCGGGAAAATTTCCATCGCCGACGACGGCGCGGACGCCAGCACGGCGAGCCAGACGCGAACGACGGCAAGCCGGACACGGACGACGGCGAGCCGACGGAGGACCGAGTCCAAGCAGAGGCGAGGTCGAATCAGTGGAGGTCGAGCAAATCGGGCGGAGGCGCGCCATCGACGACATAGTCGAGTAACCGGTGGCGCTGATGGAGCCAGGGGCGAGAGATTCGCTTGCAGGAGTTTTCTTTTCTTTTTACTTTTTTTTTTGGAAAGATTTAGCCTGTTTGAAGAAGGAAAGTCAGAGTCTGACTTGTGACCTTCACGTTAGAGGAGCCGGTTCCTGAAGGTACAACCTCACTCTAAGGGCATCTCCAACCTCACTCTAAGGACATCTCCAGCGGGCGCGACGCAAACGGACGCTGAGCGATCGTTTTCGTCCGCCGTAACCGGAAATGCGTCTGGCACCACCTCCAGCGGGGCGACGCAAAGCGATAGGGCCGTCTGCGGAGACGCAAACCTGACCCAAATATGCGCCAGGTTTGCGTCTCCGCGGACGCGAAAACTGTCCTCGTTAGGTGCATCCGGGCCCGGTCGGCAGTGAGTAGGAAGCAAAAGATTTTTTCATTACTATTGATTGGCCAAAAGGACCATCTTTACAGAGATGGTTAGTCGAGTTAACCTAAAACTACAACGGTCGTACCTACTCATCGGCGCGCGGCCTACACCGGACTCGGTTACTCGCAGTCGCGCGACCTACTACTGGCCGCCGGAAGAGCCGGCGCCATCGTCGAAGCGGGAGCGCTTCGCACACTCCGCCCGCCGCGCACGCCGGCGAACGGACATCTCGTCCTGCCGCCTGCGGCGTTCGAGGGCCTCGGCCAGGGAGCTGTCCCACAGGGCCTCCGCCGCCGCCAACGCCACCTGGGTAGCCGCCGCCTGGATCGCCGCCACGTCGGCGATGAAGCGGGCCATGTCCCTAGCCGCCTCCGCCACCGCTTCTTCCCTGGCGGCGATGGCGACCTCCAGCTCCCGGTTCTCCCGCTCGACCCGCGCGGGAGAAGGGCCCCCTACGCTGGAGCGAGTCCAGGTCGGAGCACATTAACCCACGAGTCATGGCCATCGCATAGCTGTGGGCTTCCTCCTCCGGCACCCAAGCTTGACGGCGATGGGCGTCCCCAGACAGGAACTCGAATGACGCGAGCAGAACCCGCTGGTCGTCGGCGCACTCGAAGCGGCTGGACACGGGGGGGGGGTCGTCGTCCGCGATGTCGCGGATGACGGCGCCCGCCGGAGGGGCCGCCATGGCCGCCCGCGTCTCCGCGAGCTCGGCCCTGGCGTCGGCGAGCTCGGCCATGGCGTTGGCAATCTCCGCACTGGTCGCCGCGAGGCGCCCTTCCGCGCGCTCTGCCGCCGCCTCCGCAACCTCCGCCGCCGCCGCCGCCGCCGCCGTCGCCTCCAGGTCCAGCTGCTGGGCCTCAACGCCGGCGGCGGCTACCTCCTCCTCCTCCTCCGGGTGGAGTTGGCGGCACATGTGAACAACGTGCTCCCAACTAATGTGGTCGGCCATGGATGGATGGTAGCTTAAGGTGTGCCCATCGCCCCCGCCGGTGTCCACCATATATAGCCACGGCGGGGCGGGAAACGGCGTTGGCGCGCAGGTCGTTTCCCGCGCGCGCGAAACGCCGGCAAAACTTGCCAATGTATTGGGCACGCGCAGGAACGATTGTCGTCGCGCGGGAACAGTTAATCGCCGGCGGCAGTCCTCGACGGGACATAAAACGCCATTAGCGAGCTTGACGTTGTCCCCGGTTAAAAAATGCGTCCGCACCGCTGGAGGTACCCCAGACACAAACGGTCACCCTGGGCCACATCTCGTCCGCGAACCGACGCAAACGAATATTTCGGACGTCCGAACTGCGTCGGCCCACTGGAGATGCCCTAACAGAAACACAGAACGGCACAACAAACCAAATCTTCTCACCCAGCAGTAGCAGAAAGCTGTCGATGTATCCAGGGAATGATCTCCCCATATTGTCTTTCCAACCGTGAGATTCTGAAAGGTAATCATCTGGAGTTGTTAACATTCACCAACAACAGCACCTTCGCATCAAATTGAAGAGAATAAACGCCACATAGCACCGATTTACGACCAAATCAGGTTATATTATCTTCATTCCACAAAGCTGACAACCAACATGATCCACGCCGCATTTGCAACTCAAGCTACAGCTTGGCTTGTAAACGGCAGACTGACACAACATATTGGACTTGTGCTATGCCGGATATCTTCTCCCTACGCAGTAGCAGATGTATTCAGTTATGATCTCCCTGTATTGCCTTTCAGACTGTGAGACTCTGAGAAGCCATTACAAATTCGTGTAAAATAGACATCACCTACTTTGACAAATGTAGCTGCATCCGAAGTTCTGAACATTCACGCAACTGCAGCCAGCACCTCCGCCTCAAACTGATGAACAAAACGCAGCACCAGACTGGAAATTTATGACCAAATCAAGTTCTATTATTTTTCATCCTACAAAGCTGGCAAACAACATGATACACACACACTGCACTTGCTGCTCAAGCTCGCAGCTTGGCGAGGAAACAGCAGAATGGTACAAGAAACTGGGGTCGGGCTATGGCGGCTTGGAGACTAACAACCTGATCATTTACATTCTACAATTGGAACGGAGTGACACGCGGATGGATGCATGTATCGACCATTCTTGTAACTGAATGAAGCAAGCACTGCGATAAAGGCTGGAGCTCGCTTCAGGTGGCCATCGCAACACCTTCGTTCCCCCTGATGAAACGGCCCTGTAATTGAGTGAAGCAAGATGCACACAGTCTGGTCAGAGTTGGGTTGGGTGACAAAATGGAGTAACTGACTGGTTTATGCACAGCATTACTAGTATGCAAGATGCAGCTATGCATATGAAAGAAAGTACTGAATGCGCAAGCAAGGATCACATAAGGTGCATTGCCTCCTGTTTGCTAGAAATGAAGTAAAAGGGGAAAAGGATTTCAAGACACGGTATTGATTTCTCTCTAGGCGAGGTGGGCATGTGTGTGTGCATCCTTTGCAGTCGTCAGAAAAATAACAGCATCAGTACGGGACCATAATTCTGAGGCTATATTTACATAGTCCTTGTCGAAATCTTCAGTTCTACATGATCAGTTCATTCAATTCTTCCTGGGACCAGAGGTTTAATCTCAATAATCATCCGATTTGCACACGAATTTCTTGAGGTGTAGAACATAATCCTACTCTATCGCAGACTCCCAACGCCATTTAGCAGTTCAGATCATTGCAGTTGAGTATGTTGCTAGACTAGATCATAGGCAGAATAAGGAAAGCTGCAACAAGTTGAGATATGCTAAAAGTGCAGCGATGGCGAGTCATGGGAGTACCTACCTTCAAGCGCGGCCGCCGGACGGCATTGATGCGGCGAACCTCGTACCGGATCCGCTTGGAGAAGAGGCGGGCATGGCGCTTCTCCTTGTAGCGCCTGACCCTCTCCGCCCTCCCGGTCGCATCCGGCGCAACCCACGCCGCCGCCTGCCGCCCCGGCGCCACCTCCACCAACACCTGCACGGGCCGCGTGTCACGGTTCAATGACGCGTGTCGTCCCCTCCGGCTCCGAGGAAGGCAAATGGGGGATCTGAACTGAGGCTTACCGAGTCGGGCTCCAGCTTGGGCGGCGCGAGGGCCGGCGCGGCGCCGATGTAGAGGGACCCGCGGCCGGCCCAGGCGGCCAGGATCTCGTCGTAGTCCAGCTTGAGCAGCGGCGGCCGCGCGGAGGCGGCGCCCGTGCTCGCGGCCGACGAGCACGAGGACGAGGTTGTGGTGGTGGTGGTGGTGGTCGCAGTTGCGGCGCTGGGGGAGGAGGAGCTGCTCCTGCAGTACACCCACCGCTCCCTGCCCCGCAGCGCGCGGCGCGCCAGGTCCTCCTCCTCGCCCTCGAAGCGGCCGCTCCCGCCGGATGCGTCCGGGGAGGGGGCGCACGAGGATGAGCCACCCGAGCCGCCGCCGGAGAAGGGGGAGGAGACGCCGAGGATGTCGTTGAGCGACGGCGCCGCCGCGAATAGCGTGGACGGCGCCTCGGGATGCAGCGCGAACGGGTCGAGCTGCTGCTGCTGCTCATGCCCGGCTCCGTCCTCCTCAAGCGTCTCCTCCGCCGACGGCGCCTCCAGCGGCAAAGATTCCTCCACCGACAGGGACTCAGACCTGTGGACGACCTCCGCCGCCTGGGAGAGGTGGCGGCTGAGGCTGAGGTACTTGGTCTTCTTCTTGGGCTTGGCCCGGCGCGCCCCCTTGCGCCGCCGGCCGCCGCCGCCGCCGTTCGCCATTGCCCCAAAAAATACTTGAGTAGCTCAGGGTGGTGGCTGCAAAGTGGGCAAGAAGCGTAGGCACATTGGCAGCACGAGGGATCCTATTTGGAGGGAAAGCGAGGGGGGATCTCCCGCGCGCGGGGCCAGCAAAGGCGGGCACGCTTTTTGCCCTGATCCTGCGTCGACGTGGCGGGGATCTGCTGACATGTCCACGCGCCATTGGCTGGCTGGATTGCGGTGTCTCCTTTTGGTTGGGGGCCCTACGGGATCGGGAAGGGTGGTGGGGTTTTAACGGCTTCACGGGGGTTTTGTGATGAGGTGGGCCGTGGGCGTTCACATCGCCGCCGTTGAAACTTTAATACTAGTAGAACATCTTAATCTTAATACAAACCTCTCCAATTATCTTATTGTACACCCGATCAAATACAAAAAGACGATGGCGATAGCAACATTCTTTTTTTTTTCCAGTTATGTACATCCATAATGCCGCTAGGGCAATGCGTTGTTGCAAAAGTTTGATGTAATTCGTATCTTCACGATATTAATATATGTTTTTTGTTGGAAAAAATTCCTTAGTCTTTTTGTGAAATTACTTACTCAAAGATTTAGATGACACGGGGTATTGCATATATCCGCTAGACCTCTGGACCGGAGGATAGCCACACCATAGTACGATTACTAATCCTAGCATAGTTATCCATAAAATGGCCGCTTGTATTCTGAATCTACTAATATGAGTAACACAAATTTGTCTAACCCTAAGCAAGGTCTTAATCTCCTATATAGTAGTGGAGTAGACTGATCTATCCACCTCCCCCTTTCTTGGTACATTTGTCAACTCCAAGCAATCTGTTTCAATTACTAGTGACTGATTGCACCAAGTATAGCTAGGGATAGAGCCACCGGCACTGCACACAACTCAGTTAGTGCATCTCGACTCAAACGAAAAAGGCGAACAGTACCACGAACTCAAATGAAAGTAATTCATTTATTTTGTTGCTACTCCCGTCCACAAATAGTGTACATGTGGAATTTTCAAGATAAATTATAAAGTGAAGTGAAAAATGTATTGGGAAGATGCATTTCTTCTCTTTAATTATTTCACCTCCAATGAGCTAAGTGTTTGTAGAAAACAAGGAGAATATGTGCTCAATATTATTGGGTTTGATTTACATACGATGAGAAAGAAGCAATTAAAATGCATTGGGAAGATAGAAGTACTCTTTTGTGGACAAAGTTTAGAGCTAGATGTCCACTTATTTGTGAACAGAGGGAGTATGTTTTAGGTTCCCGAACAACAACAAGTTAAAAGTCCGAGACTCCCCGAACCCCCTCCTCTCCCGAACCCCTCCCCAACCCTAACCGCCGCTGCCGGTAGCGCCGCCGGGGCAAAGACCCACGGGGTGTGGCGGCGGCGGGGGCCTACTGTAATATCCCAGGTATTGGGGTTACAAAAATAGAGGAAACAGATGTGTGCATTGCATTCATGCATAGAAAATGCGGGAATTTTCGCGCTTTAAAGTAAAACAGTCACATGGACTGAAGTTTCACTTGACCTTGGTGGAATTGAAGTAGCTCATCAAGTCAAGCGCTATAAACTTCAATGTGACTTTGTTAAAACCTTGTTTTGGGTAGAGATGATTTGATCTAAGGGGTTAGATCAAATGGAATTAAAACTAACACAAGAACATATGAATTAAGAAAAAATTACTGGATTTTATTAAAGATCATAACATTGAATTCCTTGCCATAACCTAAGAACATCAATCTATTTGGAAATCAAGTAACAATAATTGGAGAAACTATTCTTCACTTATCTTCTCCATGTCTTAAACTAATCCATGTACTTATCATAAACCCTATGATATCCATTCTACTGTAACCTTGGAAACAAGACAAGGAGATTCAACTTAAGAAATATATATTCTTCCCTATTCCAAATAGTTTTACATCAAACCTAGAGAGGTGAGAGTTCTATTATAATTATTAGAGAATCAATGGAAAACCTTGAGCTAAACCTTCGATATACATCCAAGCATTCAAATCATCAACTTTAAAAAAAACCCCAGGATATTATTCAAGTCCATTCCAAAGGAGTTAAACCATATCATTTGGGAGTGGTGAGATAGCCAATGCCAAATGGAGTAAGATCATATCTATGAAATGATGAAGTGAAGTAGCAACTAATCCAACTAAGCATCTAGGTGGAGACTTAACCCTTTATTATCTAATAATATCTTGTGAACATACCATAAACTCTAGAATGATCCATTCCTAAATAAGAGAGCTCAAGATCTGGTGTTACACTCAAGTTAGTTGAGAAGACACATGGATTCAAGGGAGAGATTTATTCAAATATCCAAATGGTTAAACCATCATTCCTTGAGTAAAACCCTAAATAATTATCTCAGGCAATCTCCTGGGGTATAAATTATTGAGACAACCATAATTATGTCTATTCAAGAAACTATAAAAGAAAGTCTATATTTAGTTGACCAAGACAACATTTAATCTTGGGAGTGAGAAACCAAATTCATCAGAGATACCTTAGGAAGTCCAACCTTGATCATTATAAATTGTATAATGATCATAAACCCTAGAGAACCTGAGGTTAAGATATTAAGAACAAGATGATCAAATATAATATATGATCATGCTTTGGAGAGATGTGAGGATAAGTTAAACCCTAATAGGATAAGTAGATATCATTCACCACATGAAATCATAGGGAGGTAACTAGTAAGCAACCCTAGACTTATATCCCAACCTTTACTTGTGAACCACTTGGTGATCACAATTAGAATCCTACCATATCTATAGTTCATAAATTAAAGAACCTAAGAAAACCTTAGAGTAACACTCCATACTTATATGGAGAAGAAACCATGTATCCATATGACCAAACTTAACTATAAAAAGAGTTATAACCAATGTAGTACTTAAATGATAAATTGAGGTTAATAATAGAAGCCAATTGGTAGAAGATAAAACTAACTCTCAATATCATAGTAACTAGAGGAGAACATAAAATGATAAGTAAACAACCACCTTATCAAGGTTAGGGGAGATTAAACCCTAGCACATGCAATATGGTGTCATCTCATCTCTATAACCTAGAGATATAAACCTCAACCCTAGTTTGTGTATCACTTGGATGATCATCACCATAAACCTAGTTCACATTTGAGCTCCAAACCACATGCCACTAGGTGAACATAATTAGGACCCTAGAATTGCTCATTAGCCAAGTTCTATGCTTCACTAATTAAACCTAAGATTAACCTAGTGCTAAATACTATAATTAAAACCATATGTGTGATCAACCACCTATCCTTAGAACCAAGACCAAAACATGATGAGAGTAATATCTACTCTAGGTATTTCAAGGTGTTATCAAATTATAATAATAGTGTTAACCTTACAAGAGGGTTGTAATAGAAATCATAAAACCCTAATAGATGGTTGCTCACATAAAATCATATATGAACAACCAACTTCTCAAAACAAGATAACAAGTCCTAATGATAACTTCTGAAATCCTTTGAGTTGGAATTATCAACTCTAATACTTCAAAAAGATTGATCCACAAGAAAAACATAAAAATAAAATAAGGATATAAATTCATGCTTATTTGCTATTTTGAATAAAACACAAGTATGTAATATAATTCAATATAAAATACTTGTTTCAAATGGAATAGGGGTGTAATAGTCATTACACAACATCCAAATGGAATTAACATATAAAACACCTGCAAATATAACAGAATTCAAATATGAATTTAAATGGGCAAAAGTAAAAACAGAAAAAGAAATGGAAAAAGAAAAGAGGAGAGAAAAACCTTACCAGACCTTACCTGGCCGTGGCAGCCCACCAAAGCAGCCCAGCAGAAGCCCACCAGCATGGCCCAGTCCATCACCAGAACCAGCCCAACCCCAGTCCTCGTACCTCTTCGCGAGGATAAACACGAGGAAGACGTCCTCGTCTTCGTCTTCGTCCTGGACGCCCAGGAGCTCGCCACCGCGACGCCCAGGGCCACGTCCCGCGTCGCCGCCGCCGATGCTGACCGCCAGCACACGCCGAAGCTCTTATAAATGGCAAGGACGCCCTCAGTTTCCCTTCTTTTCGTCTCAATTGCGCTAATTCCCGAAACCCTAGCTCGCCGGCAACCATCCCGCCCTGACGATTCCGACCACCCCAACACGCGCCGTTGAGCTCAGGAGGAGCGCCTTGATGTCCTCGTTCATCTGGTGGAGCCACAAGCCGAGGGGAGCTCGGAGATGGAGTAATTTCTCCGTTCCCTTTCGCGGAGCTGCGAGAGGAATGGAGACCGCCGCGACGCCTCCGTCTCCAATCAGCGCCGGCGACCGTCGGCAACTGGCCGTCGGCCAGCCTTTCCCTGCCACCTCGACGCCACCGTGGCGGATGACGTGGCTAGGACCCCACCAGTCATTGACTGTGGGTGTACCCTGGCCGGGTGCGTTTAGTTAATCCGTTTCAAATTTGAATTCCGAGAAAATGTTTGCAACTTCAAAATAATTTAGAAAATTCATTATAACTCAGAAAAGTATAAGTAAGGTATCAAAATTCTTAGAAAATTAATCTCTATCCAATAAAAATATAATATGGAATTTTTATTTTTAATAAAAATTCAATTATTTAATACTTATGAATTAAGCCTTTAATTTTAATTCTAAATTCAATTAAAATTCAATAATTAGGAAAACTTCATAAAATAAAAATTCAACATGCACGTTAACCTTTTATATAAGTCTGGAAGTGCATATTATACAAGGAATGTGCTCCAGCATGTTGGTATGGACTTGTTAGTACATTTACGTGAGGATAGGTGGTGAGTTCAAGTCCCTAATGACTACATCTCTGCAATTTTTTTAGTTTGACCGCATTTTCGTTATTTATCATTTTTTCTCCCATAACACAATTAGTTTGGTCTTAGAAAAATATAGAAACAAAATATATGCCATAAAAAATAGGTGTTATTTAAAAATTCGCGTCAATTTTGGTTAATTTGGTTATTACCGAAACCGAACCGAACTTACATGGTTATTACTGAAACCGTACCGTATTTTTATACGTAACCATATTTACCGAAGTATTGAAACCGTATTTACTGAAAAACCGTATTAACCGAACCGAAGTAACCATAATAACCGAACACGCAGCCGGAGACGCCGCCAAGCAGCGCACGCTTGCGGAAGCCGAGGCGCGCCATTAACGCGGCCCTGGAAAGCTGCAGCGCGCCGCCCGTAAGTAATACCGCGGAAAACGAATCATCTGTGCCCCTGCCAGGCGGGCCCGTGCGAGGACTGGAAAGACGACCGCTGCGTCCGCGGAGCGTCCGGAGAGACGCAAACTTGGCGCATATTTGGCCAGATTTGCGTCTCCGCGAACGCCCCGTTCACAATGCGTCGCCCAGCTGGAGGTGGTGTCAGACGATTTTTGGCCCGGGCGGACGCAAACGGTCGCACAGTCCGTTTGCATCGCGCCGCTGGAGATGCCCTTATAAAGGCGGAATATTCATTTAGTGGAAGGTGACGTTCCCGTCGATAACGAGAGGTTTGTGGTGACTTAGTCAATTTCAAGATCCAATTCGCCGGCTCAGTCTTCCGGAGGTGCTCATAGGGGTAGAGTGTGTGCGTTCATAGGGGTGAGTATATGCGTGTGTATGTGAGTGGCTACGTTTGTATTGTGTTTCTAAAAAAAACAATGATAGTGTCAAATTGAATCTAATACGGAGTAGCATTATTATACTCCCTACAATAAAAGGGAAGTTATAGATTTATCGAAATTTAGATGTATATATACTTGTAAGACGACCTCTTCGATTACATCTTAATCGTTTTTTTTGTTTCTGCTTGAACCAGCAGTTAAGAAGAAGAAAGATCAACGTGACATATTTTGTACTACCTCACTGGGTTGCGAAATTAATCATGAAATTCACTAATTCGACGGCAATTGTTCTACATCAATCAACTTTGTGCGGAGTAGCTGACTTCGGTTTGCTTGCCTGCTTGCTTGTTGGTTTGTGTACAACCTATTCTGATCCTTGGTAGACACATGCTGGATCGAGCATGGTGGGCCTGTCGGACACAACACGATGCACCCACAGTTGTGCACCCATGCACATATGCAACCTGCATGCCATACACACACAAGCTGACAAGCGGCGTACACCACGCGAAAACAAAAAAGCTTGAACACACTACACTACAGGGTCACTTTGCCATTTCAGCCCCGGGAAAGAGAAAGAGGAAAGGCGAAGGTCTGACCATCCTGGGTGCTCACGGGTGCAGCTTCGCATGCGTCCCTGAGACCCTGACGGTCTCGAGGAGGGCGGAGATACAGAGCTGACGCTTGCGCGAGCGATGCGAGACTCTCGAGACGCGCGCAACGGCAACGCAACGCAACGCAAAAGCCTTTTGACCATGACCTCGCCCACGTGATGTCATGCAGGTTGACACGATTAACTTACCACAGCAGAGTGAGTACGCCAACTTTCACCGTACCATCACATCAAAAGACACGATTGGCTAAGGGGCTGGCTACTCCCTAGTCTGTCTCCTGCGGCGCTAGAACAGTTCCCATGTGTACATGTTTTTTTTAGATTTTTTAACCAAAAAATAATCTACTACCTCCGTTTCGAATTATGCATAGAAGCTTCGTTTAGATATGATATATCTAGACATATTTTAATATGTAAATACATTTTCCCGCATCATTTAATTGGGGACATGTGAAATATTTTTATTAAAAAACATTTGACATAAAATTGATATGATTCGAAAGTGTTTCTCAATACGAGTTCAACAATATTAATGAAATGCTACATAGTTATTACAATGTTGGTTATGGTCAAAATCTGACTAAAATCCTCGAAATAGGCTTTCGCCCCGTTTTATAAATAATGAAGCAACCACATCCATACAGAATTCAGATACAACACAACGAGCACACACCACACACCAACAGTCTGCCGGGGCAACAACACAACATGCCCACACGAACAAGTAAAGCGATACAACACCCCACAGAAGAGGGCCACTCAGAGGCTGGACGACGTAGAAATGCGACGGGCTGCCGCAAGAAGATCCTCCAACATGCCGTCCAGGCGCTCCCTGTCCCGCTGCCTACATAGCGGGTACCACTGCTGCAACAAAGTCAAGAATGAGTAGATAGAGTCAGAAGCGCGTCGAGGTAAGATATGCTCAATGACCATCTTATTGCGCACGGTCCACAGAGTCCAGGTCAAGGCCGCGAACAATAACCAGAAGAGGCGCCTCCTCCTATCCTACCGGTGTTGTTCGCATGAGCCTCAATCAACTCTCCGAGGGCTGAGGCCTGCCACTCAGGCCCCAGCGCCTCCTGGAGGAAGCTCCAAAGGAAACGGGCCGCGTCGCAAGAGAACATGATGTGTGTCGTCGTCTTCGGGATCGCACACAATGGACAAAGCCCGTTGCCCAGCCCGTGCCTCTTCGCCACCTCCACCCCAGAGGGGAGGCGATCTCTAAGCAACTGCCATAAGAAAATCTTCGTCTTAAGCGGGATGGGCGCTTTGAAAAGAGGGGTTGTCCAGGGGAGCGGGGGTCCCCTAAACATAGCCCGATAGGCTGTCCGCACGAAGAATGAGCCGGAGGGCGTTAAGCGCCACGAAGGCGAGTATAATCCTCCCGGAATAGCATCCGAGAGGAGGTTCCGCAGCAAGGCCAGACTCATGGCCTCTCCCTGGGTTAGACCGCGACGAAACAGGATATCCCAGCCCCCCTGGGCAGCGTCGGCAACAAGAATGGGGGGTCTGCGCAAATGGCGAAGAGGTCCGGGAAGTCATGACAAATGGGGCGGTCACCAAGCCATGGGTCGAGCTAGAACATGGTCCCTCTACCATCGCCTATGGAGAGGGATAGTCCCACTCTGATCTCATGCTTAATGTCCTGGAGGGCTCTCCAAAACTGAGATCCCTCCAGGCGGTCACAAGCAAGGAGTGGCCGGCCCCGTAGGTATTGGCCTTAATCAACTTAAGCCACAGTCCCCCATCGTCAGATAAGATCCTCCAGACCCATTTTAGCATGAGGTCCACATTCATGTGACGAGAGGAGATAATCCCTATGCCCCCAAGATCCTTGGGGCGCACACATCGGCCCATTTGACCATGTGATATTTTTGACGGCATGTCCTGTCTTGCCAAAAGAAGTGTGAGAGCTCTTTGTCAAAGGCAGCATGTACCCCCTTAGGAAGGATGTACAGGCCCATGATATACACGGGAAGACTAGACAAGCACGAATCAATGAGAACCGTCTTGCTACCCTTGAAGGTGAACCTCCCGCACCACGGTTCAGCCTTCGCTCTAACTCGCCCCACCAAGGGGCGAGGTCTCTAATAAGGATCCTAGAATGCCTAACATGTACTCCCAGGGAAAGATGACAACCTGCAGTTGAGGTTGTCAGCGATCCGCTGTTGGGTTTCCGGAGGGTACCCCAAGACCACTACCTCACTTTTGTCAAAGTTAATTTTGAGGCCCGACATGGCCTCAAAACAGAGGAGTAGGAACTTGGTGTTCTGGATATCTAGGTCCGAACCCTCGAACATAATCATGGTATCGTCCACATACTGTAGGTGGGTCACCCCTCCACCAGGGATCAGGTGTCCGACCACTCCAGTAATATGGCCCGAGATCCTAGCCCTCTCCAGGATCTCGGCCAGGGAGTCAACCGCAGCATTGAAGAGGATAGGGGACAGGGGGTCGCCCTGTCGCACTCCACACACCGGCCTAAAATAGGGACCCACTTCCCCATTCATGTTAATGGTCGTGCTGCCAGTCATCACCGTCTGCATAATCCAACCAATCATCCGATCATCAACGCCCCTCCTCTGAAGGACCTGTCGGAGGAAGGACCAGTCCAAGCGACCGTACGCCTTTTGAAAGTCTAGTTTTAAGAAGACACCCGTCTGGTGTCGACTCCTAACCTCATGTACAATCTCATGAAGCGCTAGAATTCCATTGTGGATGTGACGGCCCTTGAGGAAGGCAAACTGGTTTTGGTGCGTAATCTGCTCCATAACCGGAGCCAACCTAACCGTGCACACCTTGGAGAACAACCGTTGGATCACGTTGATGACAGTAATTGGCCTGAACTGGCGTATATCCGTGGCCCCCACTACCTTGGGGATCAGGGTAATAACACCGTAGTTCAGGCGCCCCATATCGAGAGTTCCAACATAGAACTCTTGAAACATGGGCATGATAGTCCCCTGGATTTTCTCCCAGAATTTCTGGAAGAAGACAACCGGGAGTCCATCAGGACCAGGGGCCGAGTTGGCCTTCATGCCATCCAACACGCTCCGGACTTCCGTTGGGAGGAACGGAAGGGTGAGAGCGGCATTCTCCTCCTCATAGACCTAGGCCCTAGCTGGCCATCGATCCGTCGCGAGGGCCACCCCTGTTCTGTGGCCGGCCGCGAATAAACATTTATAAAAGGTATAAATATGGGTGGTGATATCACCGAACTCCTCCAGTAAGATATCACCATCCCAGAGACAGGGGATGGAGCACTTCCGGCGACGGCCATTGGCTATCGCATGGAAGTATGCAGTGTCCGCATCCCCCTGGAGGAGCCAATTCTGGCGACTCCGCTGTCGCCAGAAGACCTCCTCTCCCCGGTAGATCTCCATAAGCGAGTGTTCGAGGGCATAACGCTGAAGCCACTCCTCAGCAGCTAGACCCTCCTCGTCTGCGACGCAATCTAGCTCCTGAATCTGGCGAAGGAGTAGGTATTTCTTCTGGCGTACCTCCGCCCCTAGGTTAGCCCCCCAGCCTCTCATAAACTGGCGGGCTATCTTCGCGCAGTGATGCCAAATATCAACTGCATTGAAGACCCTAGGCGGGGAGTCCGCGTCCCGCTCCCATTTGCAGCCAACCGCCTCCACGAACCCTGGTTGTCTGAGCCAGAAGTTCTCAAAGTGGAAGCGGTTTAACCTCGGGGGGGGGGGGGGGCAGAGCCCCCCGAGCACAGCAGAAGTGGGGGTGGTCAGACCCAATCCTTGTGGCCGCCCTAAGAGAGCATAAGGGGAATTCCATCTCCCATTCAACCGACACAAAGACCCGGTCCAACACACTCTGGACTGGGTCAATGCGGTTGTTGGTCCACGTAAACCGAGCTCCAACACGCGTGATCTCTCTAAGGGCGAGATCCGCAAGGCAGTCGTTGAACATCCTCATCCTGGGGATGTCCACACGCGTCGAGCTCTTGTCCTCCGGGAGCGAATCAAGTTAAAATCGCCGGCCACCACCACTGGGTGGTGTACCGGTCGATTTTATTACGCAGCTCCTCCAAGAAGGACTGAGACCTCGAATGGTCCGCCGGCCCATAAACGATAATAACCTCCCAACTAAGGTTAGAACGTTTATGAGTAACGGCCATACTCACGAAGAACTCGCCATGGTCCATATCCTCCACCTCGAAGGTATCCTCCTTCACGCCTAGGAGAATGCCGCCAGAGTGGCTCGAGGCCGAGCGCCAATGCCACGCAAACTTGTGTCTACTAAGGCCTTCCAACTCGCGAAGGAGGAACGACTCCTTGATCATCTCTTGGAGCCCCACAATATCCACATTCTCGCGCCGCATGTATTCCTTCAATTGTTGTTGGTGTCCCGGGGCCTCTAACCCACTGATGTTCCAAATAAGTGAAAAGAAGGGAACACTCATTGGATATCATCAGATTGGGTGGTTCCCCTATTGGGAACCGAACGAGCCATACTACGCGTCGAGGGTCCGTACGGGGGCCTAGGAGGTCTCCCACACGCCCCCCCCCCCAACTGAGGGGCCGCGGCAGACCCCTCCAAGGGGTTAGTGCCATTGGAGGCCTCCGGACCAGACCCAGGTGCTAACTGCACATGGTCGGTCGGGGTAGCGGTGGTCGCCCTCTCGCGCTCCAGCTGAGCACGAGAGGCTGCGAGCACGCCATCATAGACCTCCTTGGCCTGAATCGCCGCCAGTTGTTCAACCCGAGGGCCGCGTTCCCCCCTGAAAATCACACCAAAATCCGACGCCACCTCACCAAGGTGGTCCAGCGACGCCGTGGAAAGAACAGAAAACGGGATCCAGAGGGGGGAGGAACAGAGGGAGGGGGCGAGAGGTAGGACGGGTACCTGAGTCGAGGTTGCGGGCCGCAGCCCGCCTCTCTGCCTGCTCTGCCACAGTCGGCTCCACCGCCTCCGTCCCGGAGCGAGACCTAGCCAGCCTCGCGCTGTGGCGGGACGGCTGAGTAGACTGGTGCTGGCGACGTGGCGCCCTCGCCTTGGCGGATACTACTCTTGAAGGATTACTAGAGGTTTTTATTTTGAGACCAAGGATCAGCAGAGTTCCACGAGCGCATGCGACGGCACCTAGACGGTTCACCACATATAGTACTTTTTTTGTTATTACTTTGTCTCATAGGTTTAGTCAAAGTCAAACTTGGTAAAGTTAATTACCATCATCTACAATATAACATCTATAATATTAGAATCCTTATGAAGTATGATTTCATATTATATGATTTTGATATTGTGGATGTTGATATATGCTCCTATATTTTCGGTTAAATTTTACAAAGCTCGACCTTGATACGTCTCCGACGTATCGATAATTTCTTATGTTCTATGCCATATTATTGATGATACCTACATGTTTTATGCACACTTTATGTCATATTCGTGCATTTTCTGGAACTAACCTATTAACAAGATGCCGAAGTGCCGGTTCTCGTTTTCTGCTCGTTTTTGGTTTCGAAATCCTAGTAACGAAATATTCTCGGAATTGGACGAAACAAAGACCCGGGGCCCTATTTTTCCACGGAGCTTCCGGAAGACCGAAGAACACACGAAGTGGGGCCACGAGGTGGCCGGAGCTATAGGGCGGCGCGGCCCAAGCCCCGGCCGCGCCGACCTATAGTGTGGGCCCCTCGTGACGCCCCTTGACCTGCCCTTCCGCCTACTTAAAGCCTCCGTCGCGAAACCCCCGAGGCGAAAACCACGATACGGAAAACCTCACCGAGACGCCGTCGCCGCCGATCCCATCTCGGGGGATTCTCGGAGATCTCCTCCGCACCCTCGCCGGAGAGGGGATTCATCTCCCGGAGGACTCTACACCGCCATGGTCGCCTCCGGGAGTGATGAGTGAGTAGTTCACCCCCGGACTATGGGTCCATAGCAGTAGCTAGATGGTTGTCTTCTCCTCATTGTGCTTCATTGTTGGATCTTGTGAGCTGCCTAACATGATCAAGATCATCTATCCGTAATTCTATATGTTGTGTTTGTCGGGATCCGATGGATAGAGAATACCATGTCATGTTAATTATCAAGTTATTATACATGTGTTGTTTATGATCTTGCATGCTCTCCGTTTCTAGTAGAGGCTCCGGCCAAGTTTTTACTTTTAACTCCAAGAGGGAGTACTTATGCTCGATAGTGGGTTCATGCCTGCATTGACACCTGGGGGAGTGACGAGAAACCCCTAAGGTTGTGTTGTGCTTGTTGCCACTAGGGATAAAACATTGGCGCTATGTCCGAGGATGTAGTTGTTGATTACATTACGCACCATACTTAATGCAATTGTCCGTTGTTTAGCAACTTAATACTGGAGGGGTTCGGATGATAACCTCGAAGGTGGACTTTTTAGGCATAGATGCGGTTGGATGGCGGTCTATGTACTTTGTCGTAATGCCCAATTAAATCTCACTATACTTATCATGTCATGTATGTGCATTGTTATGCCCTCTCTATTTGTCAATTGCCCGACTGTAATTTGTTCACCCAACATGCTTTTATCTTATGGGAGAGACACCTCTAGTGAACTGTGGACCCCGGTCCATTCTTTAATACTGAAATACAAATCTGTCGCAATACTTGTTTTCTTGTTTTCTCTCGCAAACAATCATCTTCCACACAATACGGT
Source organism: Lolium rigidum (assembly GCF_022539505.1). Classification (NCBI taxonomy): domain Eukaryota; kingdom Viridiplantae; phylum Streptophyta; class Magnoliopsida; order Poales; family Poaceae; genus Lolium; species Lolium rigidum. The sequence goes on along the minus strand of NC_061508.1, from coordinate 222,678,056 downwards.
TAATCCTTTGTTACGGCAAGCCGGTGAGATTGACAACCTCACTTGTTTCGTTGGGGCAAAGTACTTTGGTTGTGTTGTGCGAGGTTCCACGTTGGCGCGGAATCTCTGGTGTTGCGCCGCACTACATCCCGCCGCCATCAACCTTCAACGTGCTTCTTGGCTCCTCCTGGTTCGATAAACCTTGGTTTCTTTCTGAGGGAAAACTTGCTGCTGTGCGCATCATACCTTCCTCTTGGGGTTGCCCAACGAACGTGTGAAATACACGCCATCAGACCTTTATTAAACCAAAACAAGAAAATGAAAAACATAGGGAGTGGTGAAAGCGTAAACTCTAGGATTTGCTCGGTCTTATTCGCGGTGCCGAGCAGAAGGCCAATTCTTATTGGAGGAAGGTCACCCAAGAATTCCATGAACAACGGCGACATGCTCCCTTCTGAATCCATAGTGATCGGCACCAAGTATCAATCCAAAAGAGATGCAATGATCGATCATGTGGTTTCCTGCCTCGTTAGTGGCCTTGACGTTGTTGATATGGTAAGGCCATTCCCAATCCGGTTGTGTACATGGCTTCGCATGTTAGTGCATCTAACGGTTTGTGCATGTGTAGGTACCCCGTGCTTTGGAGTACTTCTCGGTTATTTGAAAAGGGGATACCACATGGTTCATTGTTGGAGGGAGTTCAAGGATTTCCCAAAGTAGAGGGCAGACTATGAGGCCTACAAACTAAGAATCAAAAACGGCAATACGGGAGTGACAATGACCATTGATCTTGCAGAGGAAGATCCATGCAATAGTGCCCTTCCATCTCGGCCAAGAGGCCACAAGGCTACCATAGACAATCTCAAGCGCGATGCTTCGACACTTGCATTGAGTGGGACCTTGAAGCCAATGATGGCTGATAAGGAGAAGGACGTTGTCAAGAGGAAGGAGAAGCGGCGCCGAGACAAAGAGGCCACATGCGCCACCTTCATCGACCTAACAAAACAAGCCATGCAAGTCCAGAAGAATGAGGCCGATGCCAACTTGCTTGCGGAGGAGAGCCAGATCATGCTCGTGGACTTGAGCCTCATGGGAGCTGGAACAAAGGCTTGGTTAGAGAAGAAGCGAACCATCATATTCCAACGCGATGTGTGGTCTTTCTCACGTATCTTTATACTTCGCATGAAACTTTTATTGTTTAACACTATTCGATACTAATGCATGTGAACTATGTGGTTCCCTAAATTTGGCCATGTTTGGTTTGCTATATTTTTAGTTTGTATGCCCTCTTTTCCTCATGTATTAGCCTATTGAGTGAACTTTGATAAATAACTTACAAACCGGCTTAGGTCGGACTACAGCTTGGCATGGGCATCCCGGCCCAGATGGCCCAGCCAAAAATCCCGGGCCGGGCCGGATCGGGCTTGCACTTCGGGCCAGGCTCGGGCCGGGCCGGGCCGAGCTCGAGCCTTCATTTTTGCGCATTATAGCCTGGTCGGGCCGGGCTTCTTGGCCAGGCCAGGCTTTTTGCTTGTTTGGGCCGGGTTCGGGCTTAAATTATAGGCCCGACGGTTGGGCCGGGCCGGGCTCGGGCCTGAAATCTGAGCCCGAACGTCGGGCCGGGCCGAGCTCGAGCCTTCATTTTTGCGCATTTTAGTCTGGTCGGGCCGGGCTTCTTGGCCAGGCCAGGCTTTTTGCTTGTTTGGGCCGGGTTCGGGCTTAAATTATAGGCCCGACGGTTGGGCCGGGCCGGGCTCGGGCCTGACTTTTTACATGCGGGCTTTTTTAAGCCCGACCTAAAGCCCGGCCCGGCCCAAACTTTGCCCAGGTGTAGGTCGAACCAAATACGTCGGGTCGCTGGACTACCCGGCCTAAACAGACACTTTTGACCGGACAACCTATTTTATGTAACAAATCAAAACAAATACATTTAGTATGTATGTGAAATCAAACGGGTCAATGCCATGAGCTCAAAAAAGAAAAAGAAAAAAAGGCTCTGCTAGGTTCCTGGCCGGTGACCATACCTGACCATGGGAAGCCCAGCCCGACCGGCCCGGCTCGGCCCGGCCCGAAATTCCTAGGCTTGGGCCAGCTCGAGCATGCCTGGGCCACAGATTTAAGTCCGATGGTCGGGCTGGGCCAGACCTGGGCTCGAGAAATGCGTCAAATAAGGAAGAGGCCCAGCCCGAGGCCCGATGGGTATTTCATGTGATGGGCCGGGCTTGAACCAAAATTTCAGGCCCGATAGCCGGACCTGGGCCTGGGTTTTTGCGTTAGGCCCTGCCAAAGCCCGGCCTGGCCCGAAGTATGCCCAGGTATACCGGTGACCGACCCGCATGCCCGTTTCGCGCCGGGAACAAATATTGGGATGTGGATTTGTTTTGTCGTCACACTATGAAGAGGGCGTGGTAGCAAGCAGTCGACTATGTGTGCTTCCGGTGTTTAAGCATAAACAAACAGAGTCTCTGGAAATCGAGAAATGCTGGAGTTTTTCACGATGTGTCCCTACAACGCAGCGTGGTAGCTCTGATTTCTCAGATCATAGAGAATTTAGGACAGTGGAGGGTCTGCTCGTGCTAGGAGCATCAGAGTTAGAGAGTACCTTTTCTTTTCTTTGGGCTTAGCCTGTTGGTTGCACAACCAAGAATGTTTTTATAGGGGAAAACGGTGGGAGAGTTTCCCGCTGTAAATTTTATACGGAGTACAATGAAGAAATAAGTCATTTACAAAGGACAATGTACCAAGAAATTTAGAAAGCTACTCTCCGTTTAATATTAGTTGTGGTCGTGCTTAGCCTATCTTTAAATTTATGGGAGTGTTTCCTTTTCATCACGTGGCCAACTAGGGCAAATTCGTTGAGAAGTGCATTCCATAGTTGAAAAGTGGGTCTTTGGTGTATGGGCAAGCTGGGCAAGAATATTGTTTCTACACACAAAAAAACATTTGCTGTGTTTGGTTGTAATGAATTGGGCTCTGAATTGGGAAATCTAGAATTGAGGGCCCAATTCTACTGTTTGGATGTACTAAATATTGATGTGTAAAATTGTTGCCCAATTCTAAAGAGAGGCCCGCGCGGGGCAACTTAACCCGTAGCCCAATTCGGAGGTCTGGACCTCCGTATTCGCTCGGAATCCAGCAACTGCTCGCTCTCCTCTCCCGAACCGAGCGTGGCTCGCGAAACTCCGTCCCCGTCGATCCTGCAGATACGTCGCCGCCCACCTCCGCCCTCCTCCTCCCCTCCGGCCCCACTCCGGCCGCCCTCCTCCGTCCCTCCGGCCGCCCTCCTCCAATTTGGGC